>NC_052083.1:21464047-21773639 GCF_015852505.1 Tachyglossus aculeatus | reverse complement strand
TCCCTCCAGGCTTCCATCTTCTCCTGCATTCAGGACATCTGCACCTGATGTCCTCCCAACCACCTAAAACTCAACATGTCCAAGACTTAGCTCCTTATCTTCGCACCCAAACCCTGTCCTCTCCCTGACTTTCCCATCATTGTGGAAGGCCCTACCATCCTTCCTTCCCGTCTCACTAGCCCACAACCTTGGTGTCATCCCTGACTCTGCTCTCTCATTCACTCTACATATCCAAACCGTCGCCCAAACGTGCCAGTCTTACCTTCACTCCCACTCCAAGAGCCGCTCTTTCCTCTCCATCCAAACCGCTACCACGTTAGTGCAATCACTCAGCGTATCCCAACTGGTTACTGCATAAGCTTCCGGTCTGATCTCCCAACCTCTTGTCTCTCCCCACTTCAGTCAATACTTCACTCTGCTGCCCCCATTATCTTTCTACATAGCAGCTCTGGGCATATTACCCCCCCCGCCCCCGCTCAAAAATCTCCAGTTGTTGCCTGTTAATCACCTCCCACATCTCGCTCTTCTAGACTGTGATCCCGTTGTTGGGTAGGGATTGTCTCTGTTGCCTAATTGTACTTTCCAAGCACTTAGTACAGTGCTCTCCACACAGTAAGCACTCCATATATACGATTGAATGAATAGAATGAATGAATGAACCTACATATCAAGCAAAAACTCCTCACTATTAGCTTCAAAGCTCTCCATCACCTTGCCCCCTCCTACCTTTTCTCCTTTTGCATCCCAGCCCGCATACTTTGCTCCTCTGGTGCTAACCTTCTCACTGTGCTTCGTTCTCCCCTGTCCAACCGACGACCCCTGGCCCACGCCCTACCTGTGGCCTGGAATGCACTCCCTCCTCAAATCTGCCAAAGAATCACACTTCCCCCCCTTCAAAGCCCTACTGAATGCTCACCTCCTCCAAGAGTCCTTCCCAAACTAAGGCCCGCTTTTCTTCTGCTCCTCCTCCCCTCCCCATCATCCTGACTCACTCCCTTTGCTCTACCCCTTCCCTGCCCCACAGCACTTGTGTATACATGCACATATTTATAATTATATTTATTTATGTTAATGGTATGTATATATCTATAATTCTATTTATTTACATTGATGCTATTGATGCCTGTTTACTTGTTTTGTTGTCTGTCAACCCCTTCTATACTGTGAGCCCATTGTGGTTGTTGCTGAATTGTACTTTCCACGTGTTTATGATACAGTGCTCTGCACACAGTAAGCATTCAATAAATACGACTGAATGAATATGGGACCCTACGATCTTCTGTCCACCTCAGAGCCTAGTATAGTCCTTGGCACGTGTTGAGTCCAAAAAAATCAAGTCGCAGGAACACAGCATTAAGGGATTTTTCAATTGCAATATTTTATACAGATCTGTGTGAGGACAGACAGTCTATTGATGTCATAGCGGGCTCAACCTCATCACTGAAAGGTGGAAAAGGCAGCTAGATATTGTCTGTGGTGGGCGTTTACAACAGCAACAGAAACCAGTTAGGTGTGACATCAATTTTCTTAACAGACAACAGGATGTGGCTGAAACTGTTGTCAGTTTCAGGGGAAAGGTGAGCTGAAGCATGATTTAGGAAAACAGGGTAGATTAGTGCACAATGGAGTCTGAAAACAAATGTAAGGCAGGCTAAGAGTTAGTTTCCACATTCCCCTCTTCGATGCCTTACTAGCATCACCACAGAAAATTATGTACCAAATTCCCTTCCAGTTATATCTGTACTGTGGCTCATTTTAGGCAGCTTATCTCCTCATGTTCTCGACTCCATCCGATCCCTACCTTCACATAAAAAGTGCAGGGACAGACCCCTTTAGTTTGACCGTGAGGAAGCTTTCGGGCTCTATCTGAATGAATCTTAGGATCTCTTTATCTCTGGGTGTTACTTGTTCTTCTTTCTTGAGGGCATGCAGAAATTATCCCTTCTGGCCTACTCGCATTAGCAGGCTCCTGCATACCTTTACAGCAATACGTTAAAGTGAAAACAACAGAAAAAAAAAACACAGGTCATCAGGACAAGGAGGATTCCCAAACCTAGGAGCTGGAGTTTGGTCTTAGCCCAGCCCTTCACACTGGGGAAACAAGAAGTGAGAGTGAGCCATACCTCTCCCCTGTCATGGGAGATTTCACGTGCTTCCTGTAACCCCTGTAAGATAGAGGTACTATAACACTGAGACAAGCATAAGACTTTGAGAGTTATCAGGGATGTATATACAACAATGTGTACCAAGGACAACACAAGTCCTCACCTTGAGCGGCAAGCAGCATGTCTAAAACCATACGGTTCTAAAGAGCAACCAGGCCTGCACTCTCTTGCTTAACAAGCCAAGGGCCTTGCTTGTTCGGTTAAGAACTAGCTCTGTTAACTTGGCAAAGGCACTTATGCCATCTGTGGCTCTATCCCATTATGTGGAAAAAAATTTGGATGCCATGGAGCCAAAACCGCTCTGAGTGGGAGTGAGTAATTTTGGACCAGGCAGATGCATACTCTCCCCATCATATACGTATAGTCGACCAAACCAATGACTGTGCCCACTATTAAGAGTTCATGAGGGACATTACAGAAACCAAGGAATAGTGCTAGCCCAAAGTCAAGAGTCCCTGCTGGATATCAATATCCCAAATAATTCTGCAGTTTCTCACAGGGTTCGCTGTTATTCACAAGTTCATATGACCTCAGGGTCCTCTTTTGATAGCACTGGAACCTGCTTAAGGGGGGATGAGTGGATCCAGGTCCGCTGTCCCCGACACTTTACTGCAGTTTCTGTAGTTAGCAGCAACTGATAAGGTCCCTTCCACTGTGGCTCAAGGGCATTTTTCCTTGTGAAGGAATTAACAAGTATCCACTTGCCTGGTTTGAGTCTGTGGCTCTGGTTTGGGTCTGGCTTTGGCAGTGCTTGTTCTACCTGTGAATGTAAGGGCTTAAGGAAGTCATTTACCAGCATACAATAATCCAATAAGGCATCATCGGTAAGGGTTATAGCCCATCTTTCCCAGTCCACAGGAGAGGACGGTAGAGAGGTGCATAGGACTCCCCATCCAAACGTCGTGTGGGTGCAAGCCTGTCTTTCCATTAAGCATGTTTTGTAGAGCAAAGAGGGCCAAGGGAAGGCATTCCGGCCATTTCAATCCAGTTTCAGAACATAGTTTTGCTTATCATCATTCAGCGTCCCCTTGTATCATTACTTGTCCTGTAGACTGTGGGTCATAAGGACAATGGAAATGCAGTTTTATGCCTAGTTCTCAACAGTTATCTCCAGCTATTTGTCCAGTAAAATGAGTTCCATAGTCACTACTGATACTGGCAGGCACCTGAATTACGGTATAAGTCCTTTAAAAACAAATTTGCTACTGTCTTGCTGTCTGCCTGTCACCAGGAGAATGCCTCAAACCATCTTGAAATGGTATCTATTATCACCATAACAAATCCAAAACCCATCACCGTAGGCATTTGAATAAAATCAACTTGAACGTTAATAGAGGGCCTCCAAGGGGTTGGGTGTGCTACACAGAGAATCTTGGTGGTTTTCCCTACATTATGTTGTCGATATATTGAGTGCATCTTGAGACATACTGGCTAGTTAGATGCACTATCTTGCTTGCAACCCAGAGCCTCGTATTAGAGTCCATCACCTACCTTTTGCCAATATGGGCATGGCCATGTGCCAGTAGGACAAGGAAAGGCAATACAGCATGGGGATGCAACACGAAGGTGCTTGGGACTCATCCAAAGTTCTGAGGGAGTTTGCTAACCGTTAAGTGTTAACCAGGATTTTACCTCCCCCGGAGAGTCCATTTTCTGAAGTGAAAGCAAATTGTGGAGGGAGGTTCAGGGAATAGAGGGGACAGACACAAAGTTTGTGGTATCAGGATATTGTGAGGATTGTAGAGCCTCCACTCGTGCAGCGGCATCTGTACAGGCATTACCCTTGGACATGAGGTTCATTCATTCATTAAATCATATTTATTGAGCGCTTACTGTGTGCAGAACACTGTACTAAGCCATTGGGAAGTACAAGTTGGCAACGTATAGAGACAGTCCCTACCCAACAGTGGGCCAGGTTGGGAGAGAAGTTATGTGCCACACATTTCACCACAGCAAGAGATTCATGTAGAAGATTGCCTTGAGCCCACTGTTGGGTAGGGCCCGTCTCTATATGTTACCAACTTGTACTTCCCAAGCGCTTAGTACAGTACTCTGTACATAGTAAGCGCTCAATCAATATGATGGAATGAATGAATGAATGACTGATTTGGTTAGGGGTTCCCACAGCCATGGGGAAACCTCACTGTTGCCAAGGGGAACCAAAATCATGCACAACCCCAAAGGCATACGGGAGTCAGTATAGATTAGTGGGCTCTGTCTGGAGGCCAGAACACAGGCACAAGTAAGAGCAGCTAACTCAGCCTGTTCTGCAGAATAAAAAGGAGACAGGAGCAGGTATTCCAGACAAGCAGGCTCAGAGCAGACTGCATAGCCTGACCTGAGTTGCCCTTGATCATCCTGAAGTTAAGAGCCATCAGCGAAAAACAAGAGTTCAGGGTTCAGCAAGGGCTGGTCCTGTAAATCTGGGTGCAGTCTTATTAAGGGATTAATGGTAGCCTCAGTAGCATGAGATTCCCCCCTCATCTTTGCTTGGATACAGGGTGGCGGTATTTAGAGAAGTAAAATGCGTCATGGTTAAGTTGGGGGAGCTCAGGAGGAGAATCTCCTACTTAGTCTGCCTAGCTGTAAAAAAGACCTGGGTGCATGAACACAAGAGAAGTGCCGCTACAGCATGGGAGACAGAGACTTGGAGCAGATGTCCCAGTACTAGGTCCTCAGTGGCTTCCACTGTTCGGGAGGCTGCCGTTACCGCACAGAGACATGGTGGGAAGGTTGCCTTCATCGGGTCAAAGATGGAGCTATAATAACCAAGTGGTCGGTGGGAATCTCCATGTTTCTGGGTATGCACAGCCTGTGCACAGGTCTGTCATTGTGCACAAAACAGGGTGACTGGCCTAGAATGATCAGGTGATCCCAAAACAGGGACCAAAGAGAGGACCTGCTTCGAATCTGTAAAAGAGACTTCAGCCTTGGCCGCCCACGAGAATGGCTCCTGGGGGCCAGTAGCGAGGGCCTGCAGTGGCTTGGCCCTTTCAGAATAGGACAGAATCCACTGGCAGCACTCACCCGTCATCCCAAGAAAAGAACCAGTTTGTGCTGGGCTTGAAGGGTGAAGCACCTTCAAAACGGCTGGGATATTCATTCATTCAGTCAGTCGTATTTATTGAGCACTTACTGTGTGCAGAGCACTGTAAGATTTGATCAGGGGACCACAAAGCTAACTCCTATGAGGTCCTGTAGCTATGCCCTGCTCTTGCTCAGGAGAGTTAGGGTTTTGGGTTTTTTGAGGAACGAGATTGTTGAGGGTATAAATTTACCTTTACCAGGGGCATGGTGATGGCTGAACCTACCTTGTTAGTATGGCTTGACCACAGAGAAAGAGGTAAAGCGTCGAGAACAGGACTCTAATCTGAATGTATCTTCTTCTCAATAGGTAGCACAGAGTAAAGTGATATCTCTTGGTAAGGGTCGGGGATATCCATAAGACTCCCTTCTGGGTGTACTGTAGCAAGCAATCGAATTTCTCCAGCAGGTCGAGTCCTACTGGACTAAGGATGAAGTGGTGTTGTGTTACCAGCTCTCCTATTCCTAGATGCATCGGTTCCGTAACGTCGGCAGTTACAGGTTTGTTAACTGCTCCTATAGTTGTGAGAGTGCTCCCTGAAAATGGGACAACTGGGAGAGCTGACAGCTGAATGGAGAATCATGCGGCTCTGGTATCGAGTAAGAAAGGAAGGGTCTTTCCCACTGTGTTACATTAAACTGCCTGGCCCCAAGAGGTCTGTGCTACCGGTATTTCAACGAAGATAGGAAGTCCCTCACCCTGCCCCAAATACCCTCATTCCTGGTGCCACTTTCCCGGGAAAGTGCGAAGGAGCATCTTCCTAGATTTTGTTGGGTTAAGGGGGCATTGATTTTTCCAATGGCTCTCTTGGCCACAGTAAAAGCAAGCCCCCTTAGGGCCTTTTGTCTGAGGCAGAGACAGAAGGCACACCTCACGAGGCCATCTGCTGGGTCTGTTCAGAGCCTTACCTTCTCCTGGATGATGGGCCTGAAACTGTAGGGTCAACAGCTTGGCTTCTAAATGTTCCTTCTTTTGTTCCTGGTTGGTGGCACAGTGTTTGGCTCGTTCTACTAATTTCTCAAGGGATTCTTCCTGACAGCACACACATGTGCGCGTGCGTGCGCGCGCGCACACACACACACACACACACTAACTCTAGCTGGACTTGGAGATTCTGCGTTAGGCTTGTCACGAAGGCGGCCCCCTACGATTGTGGGGACACAGCCCTAGCGACTCGTATACCTGAATTCTGTTCGAAAATTTTGCATATTCTTTCCATATATGCCCCAGGACTTTCTTCTTTCCCTTGCTTACAGTTACTAATTTCTGACCAATCAGTTTTAGGCTGACAGACTACGTGATTGTTCCTAACAGCTTTTCACGATCACACTCCAGGTCTGTATGATTTGTCCTTGGTCCTGTGGGCCAGTCTGACCCCTCGAATAACTGTTTTCAAATGTCCAGAGAAATTATGATCCCTAATAGCTGGTTTATATTAGCCCATGAAGGCAGTAGCACTGGATTACAGGGGCAAGTTCCTTCTTAAACATTGCTGGCTTTTCTTTTATACTAGGGCATTCTTTCACCAGGGCCCTTAAATCCCCAGAGGTCCAAGGGACATGGACCCGCACTTGATCTTCTTGTCCATTCTGGATCATTCTTAGGGGGAAAGATGGAGCACCTTGTCCCTGTGTGCCTACCTACATTTGAATCCTGTATAGCTAATCATAGGCATATTGCCGGGATTCCACACCGGGTGTTTACCTGGCCTGAGGACTCAAAGACCCTCCTAGGAGGGAGAGGATGGTGAAGGGATGGTTGGATGAAGTGGAGGAGGAGGAATATGGAGGCCGGCTGGGGATCAAGACTGTGAGCTCCGTATGGGACATGGACTGTGTCTAACCTGATTGGCTTGAATCTGCCCGAGCTTTGAGTACAGTGCCTGGCATATAGAAAGTGCTTAACTAATACCATAAGAAAAAAAATCAAACAAAACAGGAGCGAGGTAGGGAAAAACCAAGTAAGGGATGGGGCCTTGCTTGCCGATCCTCCCCTTTAACCAAACCAGCGAGCCCTTTACTGAGCGTTTACAGTGTACATACCATTGTACTAAGTGCTTCCCCATCCCTCCAGCCCCCCCTCCACTGACAGGGATCCTAGGGAGAGTCAGCCTCAAGGGAGGGTTAGGCCCAGCTGAAAGGATGGTGAGGGCAGAGTCAGAAAGGGGGCGAGTCAGGTCGGGGAGGGTCAGATACGGGGCGGCCCAATGGAGACAGTCAAAAAGGGGTGAGTCAGACAAGGGGAGAGTCAGACAAGGGGAGAATCAAAAGGGGTAAAATCAGACTGAGGGGAGTCAGATGGCTGAGGGGGAATCAGGTGGGGGAGGGACACGTGGGGGAGGGTCAGGAAGTCCAAGTCCCCTCCCGATGGCCTCAATTTGATCATTCAAAATGGCGACATTCACAACTGTGCCGAATGCTACAGGGGCGGTGGCCCTGTGTGGGCGGGTCAGCCCGCGGGAGGGGGCGGGGCCAGCACACACACACACACACACACACACACACACACTCTCTCTCTCTCTCCCTCTCTCTCTCTCTCTCTCTCTCTCTCTCTCTCTCTCTCTCTCTCTCCTGCCCGTCAATCAGCGGTGAGAGCGGAGTGGCCTGGCCCGGGGGGAGGGGGTGGAGCGAGCCAACAGGGAGCAGCCAATCATGCGGGCGCCCTGAGTTCCCGCCCCCAACTCCCCTCCCATCCCGTCCCCTTGCCCAGCCCCCCTCCCAGAGAAGAAGGAATAGGGCTGTTCCTGGGCGGGACGAGCTGGGGCTGAGCGGTTGATGGCAGAGGCTCCGTGTCTGAAGGCACCGCCTGAGAGGCTTCGCTGCCCAGGAGTGTGTGTGTGTGTGTGTGTGTGTGTGTGTGTGTGTGTGTGTGTGTGTGTGTGTTTTGGAGGGGAGCTGGGGGGCTTCCCGACGACAGGGGTCCCTCTGGGGTGGGGCAGGAAGGGAGGGCAGGGACCCCCTGCCCCAGACACATCCTTCCCCACCGGCTGCCTGCCCAGATCCATTCCGGCCCACCTCGTCCAGCTGCTTGCTCAACGGTGACGTCACCAAAGGTGACTTCACGGGGGCCGCCGACGTCACCAAGGGTCACTTAATGGGGGCTGTTCCCATGCCCCGGAGTCTCCTCAGGTGCCATGCCCGTCGGACGTGTGGTGGAGACACCAAGGTCAACAGGGCCAGCAGGCCCATCCCCAGAGGACCATAGGGTCCCAGCCTCCCCTTCCCACCGATGGTGATATAATAATAATAATAATAATAATAATAATAACGTTGAAAATAATGGTAATAACTGTGGTTAGTGAGAGCGAATCCATGTTGTAACGAAGAAGCCATTTCATAAGAGACTGTTCTTTGAACCCGTGAGCAATAATATCAAGGGAGGAATTTGAGGAGAAGCTGAATTTTGTTGTCTGTCTCCCCCTTCTAGACTGTGAGCCCGTTGTGGGATAGGGACCATCTCGATATGTTGCCAACTTGTACTTCCCGAGTGCTTAGTACAGGGCTCTGCACACAATAAGTGCTCAATAAATACGGTTGAATGAATGAATGAATGAATGAATGAATGAATGAATTGCCTTGCTGAGAAGCTTGAGGAGGGGCTGAAGTGCCTTGCTGTAGGCCAGGAGAAAGACTGCGGGTTGCTTATAGAAGCAGCGTGGCCCAGTGGAAAGAGCATGGATTTAGGAGTCAGAGGTCATGGGTTCTAATCCTGTATCCACCACTTGTCAGCTGTGTGACTTTGGGAAAGTCACTTCAGTTCTCTGTGCCTCAGTTACCTCATCTGTGAAATGGGCATTAATACGTGAGACCCATGTGGGACAACCTGATTATCTTGTATTCCCCCAGGGCTTAGAACAGTGCATGGCACATAATTAGCGCTTAACAAATGCCATTATTATTATTATTATTAAAGACTGCCTGAGGGGAAGGCGCAGATGGAGGAGTAGCCGTCCTCCCTGGCTTTATCCCTTGACCTTGAGACAGCAGGCACTCGGAGCAGTGAATCAGGACTCTCGCTGCAACTCTCCCTGAAACAGCTGCCATTAGTGAATAAAAAGGGGAAAGAGCTGCCCCTGGGATGTGGCAAAAACTATCTAAGAAATGTACTGAGACGCCTACTGTGGCTGCAGCGAGACACCTAAAACGAGGGCCAGGAGGACATTAATTCATTAATTTAATTCATTCATTCAATCGTATTTATTGAGCGCTTACTGTATGCAGAGCACTGTACTACGCGCTTGGGAAGTACAAGATAGCAACATATAGAGACGGTCCCTGCCCAACAACGGGCTCACAGTCTAGAAGGGGGAGACAGACAACAAAGCAAAACATATTAACAAAATAAAATAAATAGAATAGTAAATATGTACAAGTAAAATAGAGTGAAAAATATGTACAAATACATATATATATATAGGTTCTGTGGGGAGGGGAAGGAGGTAAGGCGGGGGGATGGGGAGGGGGAGGAGGGGAAGAGGAAGGAGGGGGTGCAATCTAGGAAGGCCTCCTGGAAGAGGTGAGCTCTCAGTAGGGCTTTGAAGGGAGGAAGAGAGATGGCTTGGCGGATGTGCAGAGGGAGGGCATTCCAGGCCAGGGGAAGGACGTGGGCTGGGGGTCGATGGTGGGACAGGCAAGAACGAGGCACAGTGAGGAGGTTAGTGGCAGAGGAGTGGAGGGTGTGGGCTGGGCTGTAGAAGGAAAGAAGGGAGGTGAGGTAGGAGGGGTCGAGGTGATGGAGAGCCTTGAAGCCGAGAGTGAGGAGTTTCTGCCTGATGTGCAGATTGATTGGTAGCCACTGGAGTTTTTTGAACAGACTAGTCGGGACTTTGCATTTCCAACAATTTTTGGCAACGATGAAGGGACCCTGTAGGAGGTCGGAAGCCAAGCCCGTTGGAAGGATCCAGCGAATACGCCTCTCCTGTCAAGCCGGCCAAGTGAATAACACCTTCCGTCTATAGGGGAGAGGGAGATCCTTTCCGAGTTCTTCACCCACCATAAAGGGAGAACTGGAATTACCCAGGAAAGGTCCGGATATAAAACGACAATTAGGAGTCCCAGAGCAGGGATAGGATCTCCCTGTAAAGAGGGGGGATAGCCGCGGAATAGGGATGGAGATCTCCCGGGAAAGGGAGGACCCCAGTATAAGAGGGGGAAAGTGGGTGATGACCCAGGAAAATTTACTTTGGGTAATTGCTCCTCAAAACCTAATGGCTGTGTAAATACCCTCTTATAATTCTGGAACCAGGGACATCTACCTCTAAAAAAGGGAATGTCCAAGAATCAATTAGTATGGTGTCATAAGTCTTGGTTACAATTAAAAGGTGCCTCAGGCAATAGGTTCTGTCCCGAAGGAGGGACGTTTGACCCTCAAGTTTTACAAAAATTAAAAGAGATATTAGTGAAGATCAAATCCGATTAGATTTGTTATTGTCATTGCTGGGCATACCATTCTGAAGCTCTGCCAGGGCCCAGAAGAAGGAAGAAAAATAATTAATAGACCTCAGTCCGAGGCCAAGTGCACATCCTATTACACAGACACCCCAGGAGAGGTCCCTCCACCGTATTCTCAACCACGGGAAGTTCCTGTCATTACCCCTTCATTAGTCCCTGGGGTGTGGCTCCAGGACATGTTACTTATCATCAGAGCCAGGGGGCTGAAGGACCGGTATTGGTTCCCGTTAGACAACATGTTCCCTTTAATAATAATAATATTAATAATAATAATGGCATTTGCTAAGCAAAGCACTGTTCTAAGCGCTGGGGGGGATACAAGGTGATCAACTTGTCCCACGTGGGGCTCACAGTCCTAATCCCTATTTTACAGATAATCCCCATTTTACAGATGAGGTGACTGAGGCACAGAGAAGTGAAGTGACTTGCCCAAAGGTGGCGGAGACTATAGACAACTTGAGGGCAGGGATTGCTGAATTGTACTTTCCAAGCACTTAGTACTGCACACAGTTAGCGCTCAATAAACATGATTGAACGAATCATGTCAACCAACCCTAGTGTTTTGCCTAGGAAATAAGTGGTGGAGCCGGGATTAGAAACCAGGTCCTCTGACTCCCAAACCCGGGCTTCCATGTAATTGAGGCTCAGAGAAGTTAAGTGACTTACCCAAGGTCACACAGTAGACACGTGCCGGAGCTGGGATTCGAACCCATGACCTCTGATTTCAAAGCCCTTGCTCTTTCCCTTTGGCTCCCAGACTCTGATCTTGTGGCAACAAAATATACCCCTTTTTCAAACAGATCCGTGGTAGGTAGAACAATGGTTGGCTGGAATTTTTCATACACACCAGCCTACGTGGACAGATCTGGTTGACCTGTTAGAATTATTCTTCACTGCGGATGAAAGGGCACAGGTCCAAGCCCAGACTGTTAAACTGGAGAATGAGAGTGGAACCAATGTGGCCTGGCCCCTTAATGATCCGGGATGGTATCGGAATATGGACCAGTGACTGGCCTGACTCGATCAGGCCCATTAGACTTTATTGGTTGTAATCCAATCCCGACTGGATTACTACATCATCTTCCTGTCTGATCTCCCATCTCCTGTCTCTCCCCACTTCTTCACTCTGCTTCCCGGATCATCGTTGTGCAGAAACGCTCTGGGCATGTTACTCCCCTCCTCAGAAATCTCCAGTGGCTGCATGTCAACCTACGAATCAAGCAAAAACTCCTTACTTTTGGCTTCAAGGCTCTCCGTCACCTCTCACCCTCTTATCTCACTTCCTTTCTCTCCTTCTACAGCCCAGCCCGCACCCTCCACTCCTCTGCCGCTAACCTCCCCACTGTACCTCGTTCTTGCCTGTCCTGCCGTCGATCCCTGGCCCACGTCCTTCATCTGGCCTGGAATGCCCTCCCTCTACACATCTGTCAAGCTAGCTCTCTTCCTCCTTTCAAAGCCCTACTGAGAGCTCACTTCCTCCAAGAGGCCTTCCCAGACTGAACCCCCTTTTCCTCTCCTCCTCTCCATCCCCCCACCCTACCTCCTTCCCCTCCCCACAGCATTTGTATACATGTTTGTACAGATTTATTACTCTATTTATTTTACTTGTATATATTCACTATTCTATTTATTTTGTTAATGATGTGCACATAGCTTTAATTCTATTAGATCTGACGACTTTGACACCTGTCTACATGTTTTTTTGTTGTTGTTGTCTGTCTCCCCCTTCTAGACTGTGAGCCCGTTGTTGGGTAGGGACTGTCTCTATATGTTGCCAACTTGTACTTACCAAGCGCTTAGTCCAGTGCTTTGCACACAGTAAGTGCTTAATAAATATGAATGAACGAATGAATGAATGAATGAATGAGGGAAGTGGGGGACAAAAACCCCAGATTGGGATATGTTCCAGGGACTGATACAGAGGGAAGGAAAAAGTCATAATGAATTCTACTAGCGCCTCTTGGAGGCAGGAGAGACCATGGTTCATCTTAATCTCGAGGAGGGTAGGGATAGGAAGTGTTCCTAAATGGAAAAAGCACGGGCTTGGGAGTCAGAGGCCATAAATTCAAATCCCGGCTCCACCAATTGTCAGCTGTGTGACCTTGGGCAAATCACTTAACCTCTCTGTGCCTCAATTACCTCATCTGTGAAATGGGGTAAGTCTGTGAGCCCCACGTGGGACAACCTGATCACCTTGTATCCTCCCCAGCACTTAGAACAGCGCTTTGCACATAGTAAGCACTTAACAAATGTTATCATTATTATTCTTATTATTATTATAGGCGTGCTCTTGTAGCTGCCTTTTCAGCTACACCTTCACCCTTACTTGGAAGGGATTTTCTGTGTAAACATCGGGCCACTATCAAGTGTGTACCCCAAGGATTATCTTTGATAATTGGAGGCATGTTAGGTAAACCAGATCTGATTGCCCAATGCCTTCTAGAAGAGGCCGGTGTTGAAAGGGGGGAGGAATTAGGTGAATATTTAAAGAGTTTATCCTCTGACCTTTAAAGTCGGGGCCGGCTGATGTCGGCCTCCGTGGGGTGCAGAACCGTTTCGAGTATCGGTTTTGCCCGATACTCAATAGGCATGCTCTTGTAGCTGCCTTGTTCCAGCAAGGATTTTATTGGGATTACTTTGCTAAATATTGTCCGGGATGGCAGGCCAAACCTATGAGTGAATTGAGAACTATTGCTCACCATGTTCATGGCCTAAAAAAGGATCAACACGTCAATGTGTTCGTGGTCAGATCCGGGGACCCAAGGAATTCATCAGATGCACGTCAGTGTTTCCTTTGTAATCAGGAGGGCCATTTTGAACGAGATTGCCCTCGAAGGAAACACCCGGTTTATCCAAGACCACCCCCAGGCAAACATGAACAAAGGTCCTGAGCTCCACAACCCCCGTGTCCCAGGAACAATGGACCTGATTTTGAGCCGATAGGATCCTGAGGGGCCCCAATGAATAGGAAATTATCTCTCAGAGTACCCCGATATAGAAGAAAATCCTAGTTTGTGGATCGGGGTAGATGTCCCCTATTTGGGGCTTGAGGACGAAGAGTGTTATGAACCATATGATATGGCCCCTCTGAATTTTTCTTTGATTCCTCAACCCTTATGCAAGGTAGTGATAAATCCTAAGTCCTATAGGTATTTACCTAATACAGGAGTCTCCTGGTGGGCGATCCCCGAATTCCCCCCTGGGGCAAAGGATGAGATTCGGATAAAGATTGTGGGGATGGGAGGCAAGGTCCAAACGGTGCTACAAACACAACCCTTGCAGGTTTGTATCGAAGGGATTCGATTTCATTATCCTTTCCTGATCATTCATTCAATCATATTTATTGAGCGCTTACTGTGTGCAGAGCACTGTACTAAGTGCTTGATCATTGCTGATCATTCCTTTCACACCTTCACCCTTACTTGGAAGGGATTTGCTGTGTAAACATCGGGCCACTATCAAGTGTGTACCCCAAGAATTATCTTTGATAAGTGGAGGCATGTTAGGTAAACCATAGCCGATTGCCCAATGCCTTCTAGAAGAGGCTGATGTTGAAAGTGGTGAGGAATTAAGTGAAGATTTAAAGAGTTTACCCTCTGACCTTTGAAGTCAGGGGTCGACTGATGTCGGCCTCCTGTGGGGGGTGGAACCGTTTCGAGTATCAGTTTTGCCCGACAGACCAGTCTCTTGTATCCGGCACTAGCCTATGTCCCCAGAAAGACGTTTGGGCCTCGAACCTACAGTTCAGCATTTTCTTGCATAGGGTATCTTCTGGGAATGCCATTCCCCTTGCAATACGCCAGTACTGCCTGTAAGAAAGCCAGGCAACCCACCAACCTACCGGATCGTGCAGGATCTACAGGTGCTTAGATGGCTCCTTTACATGCTATCGTCCCTAGTCCCAACGTAAACATCAGTGGATTCCCGCTCAGCAGTAAGCATTACTTGCATCAATTTGACTAGTGCTTTTTAACAATCCCAGTCACTCGGGAAAGCCAGTATTTGTTTGTCTTTACATGGTGAATCGGGCAGTCGAGTAGCAGAAAGCCCCTCTTGGATTCACCACTCACAGTTTAAACCCACTGTCATGGATGACCCTCAGGATCAAAGGGGGGAGTTTATTAGGAACTCTTAGACTAGATAACTCCATTTTGCTCAAGGACTTGGCCTAAGTGGCTCCATTTTGACAAAGGAATACCTCTTATCAGTACTGGGCAAGAAGACACGACATCTTATCAGAAGTTCCTGATCATCAAACCAAGTAAACAGGACGTTGCTGTTAGATTGTTACACTTCTCATTGAGTCTGATTGGTTGAAGCTGTAATAAAGGCTGCAGTGGGATATGGGATTGGGGCTGTTCATCACTCATACCCCACCGCGGTGAAAGGGCGGACAGCCACTTTCCTGCCTTTCTGCTCTGGCGACTTGTCCCTTTTGAGTCCTTCTTCCTTTGACCCTACAAGGGTCTTGTGATACCTTTGCTCACAACTCTGTCCTCTATCCTCTGACTGGTCACTCGTAGTGACCAGTATTTATTGAGCACTTACAGTGTGCAGAGCACTGTACTAAGTGCTTGGGAAGTACAAGTTGGCAACATATAGAGACAGTCCCTACCCAACAGTGGGCTCACAATCTAGAAGATGTAGAAGAAGATGATGTAGAGTGTGAGAAGTGCTGGCAGTATAGCCAAGGGGAAATGTCTTGGAAGCAAGAGGAGATGCAGGATTGCAGACCGTTGAGAGGTCTATGCCACAAAGATAGATTTAAGAGTCATCTTCATGCAGGAGGTAATTGAAGCTATGGGAGCAGATGAGCTTCCTAAGAGTGTGGGGTAAAATAGAAGAGTGGAAGGCTTGGAACAAAGACTTGGGGTCACCCATGGTAATTAATCAATCCTATCAATCAATGTTATTTTTTCCCATTGGTATTTATTGAGCAATTACCATGTGCAGAGCACTGTACTAAGTGCTTGGAAGACTACAATACAGTGGAGGTAGTTGACGCATTCCCCAGTCACAATTGACTGGCAGTCTAAAGGTGGAGGCAGACGATAAAATAAATTACAGAAAGGAGTTGTGGCAGAAAGTAAGAATATGAACCTAGGTGCTAAGGAACAGAGATCGGATGACTATCAAGTATTTTAGGGTTTCAAATTCAAGTGCATAGGCAATGCAGAAGGGAGGGTGAATAGGGGAAATGAGAGCTTAATTGATGAAGGCCTCGTGGAGAAGATATTTTAAGAAGGCATTGAAGGTAGGTGACGTGGAGTTGGATGGAGTTGGAGTATTTTGAGGAGTGGGTAGACAAGGTCTTAACTCACAGATTAGGAGCTGTTAAACACTTATTATATAACAGGCCATGTACTAAAAGCTGGAGTAGGTACAAGATAATTGAATTGGATTTAGTCCCTTAGTCCCTGCCCCACCCAAGGCTCACTTTCTTAATCCTCATATTACAGATAACTGAGGCACAGAGAAGTTTAGTGACTCCCCAAGGTCCCACAGCTGACATGTGGCAGAGCTGAAATTAGAACTCAGGTCCTCTGCCTACCAGTCCCGTGTTTTTTTCACCATGCCACATAACTTCCTACTTCTCTGTATTGCAATTATTGCAACTATTGTAATGATTGCCCTCCCCTTGGACTTCATGTTCCCTCACCTGGCCCCCACCTGGACAATTCTTCTTCCCAAATTCCCCTCTCACCATTCTAATGTCATGATCTTTGGTCTCTCTGCCTCCAAAACTCATAGTTTGTGCCCTCAACTCCCACAAAAGATGTTTCACCAAATCCCCTATTGGACCTTTCTGTCTTTGCTTGGATTGGGCAAGTAACCCTTACCCTAACATAGCCTCGAATTTGCATTCCTTTTCAAGATCAGCCCTGAGGCTTCTATTGGGGAGGAGCGAACAATTCGTCCTAAGCTTGACTGGTCCTATCTAGAGGCTGTGATCTGTGAATGATTTCTCCTAGAAGGCAAAATAAGGTAGGGTATGGATTTTGGGGTTTAAATCAATATGATTCTGTAGGGAGGGAATTAGTGAGTCCTTAAAAATGGATAGAAATAGTTTAATTTTCAAATACTTTGAGTGTAAACTCCTTGTGAGCAGTGATTGTGTCTACTAATTCTTGTATTATTCTCTCCCAAGCACTTAGTATAGTGGTCCACTCACAGAAAATGTGCAGTGAACACAATTAATTGATTGATTGAAAAGGGTATACAGGAGGGATGCAGACTAAACTATATCTGACTGGATTATGGCCCGCAATCCCTTGTGCCTCTCTCTAGTCTTCCTAAACTCAGCTAAAGGATTTAATTTACCACACCATTATATGAGATGCCATTTTCTTTCGTTATTCATGTCGAGCCCCTTTTATTAAAATTGTTCCTCGCTGGCAGGATCTGAAATTTTATTTCAACTTTATTAGAGACAGACAGGTGGAGAGAATGCTTCTGAAATATTGAAATTAGTATCTGGCTGGAGTTTGGATCCAGGATCTTCCTGCTGACAGGATGTGATGTTTTGTTAAAACTTTTTTAGAGAAGGAGAGAATGTGTATCCTTCCCCATCCCAGTCCCCAACTCCTTTGTCTCTGTTTCAGGAGGGGTTTAGAATCAGTGCTACCACATCTCAGCAGATGGTGTGGGGGGTGCTGGAGTTTAGTAAAATTCCCCTGCTCCCAGGTAATTGTGAGACCACAGTGGAATACAGAAACTGAGAGATTGACAGAATTTTTCTGAAAAATCAAAATCAATATCCTTTCCCATGCCCATCGCCACTGCTTCTGCTCCAGGAAGGGTTTGGAGCCCGAGGCAACCCTTCTCCGTGCCTGCAGGTACTCCTGCTCCTCAGGGTACAGAGGCAATGAGTGGGATGAGAAGGCAGAGATGGGGTGGGAGGAGTAGAGGCTGGGCTACCCAAATGTCCATAGTAGGAGTTGTTGCTTTCCTTGACCAGCCTGGAGGGCCAAGGGGGTCAGCTCCAGGTTCAAGCACATGCACTTCAGTTTTGGAGGAAACCATGCTTGCTCCTATGATCATCTTGTGTTCCTACCTACCTAGCTTCACCGAAAGTCCCACCTCCCTATTCTCAGGTTTGTCTTCCTGTTTGCGAGATTAGGAGATCAAGTAATTCATTATGAGAGAGAGACTGTCCCATAGATATTTGAGAATGCTGCCTGCCATATTGTTTTCAAAGATTTAGCCTGAATGATGTGCCATAGTGAAAAGATATGCTGCTCTGTCATGGAAACATTGAAACTTTAGCTTTTATTAGTTAAAGATTAGCTTTTTTTATCTTTTATTGGATAAAAGATTAGCTTTTATCTTCACATATTTTACATGCAACATTTGGTTGATGAAGACTTCCTTGATATTCTTATTCCCTTTCAGAGCAAGTGAAAACCCTTTAGCAAACATAGCAATCTTAAGGCAATCTTGGTTAAATTGGGATTCTTGATTCCACTATTATTCCAAAAGTTAACAATCTTAACTTCGAATTATCTCAAATGGATCAAGAAGAATGACAACACTGATTCAAAATGTAAACAACAAGTGACCTGTGGAAACTCAACATTTTGTACAGAGGAGAAGGCAAACATTCCTAAAATCTGTCACTCAATCAATCAATCAATAGTATTTATTGAGAACTTAGTACTGTGTCCAAGGCATTGTACTAATTCATTGGGAGAGTACAATACAACAATATAGCAGACACATTCCCTGCCCAAAATGATGTTACAATGTAATGGGGGAGACAGAATTTAATACCAATAAATAAATTCTGGGTTTGTACAGAATTGTTATGGGTCTGGGATGGATCCGAATAAAGGGGGCAAATCAGGGTGACACAGGAGGGAGGAGAAGAGTAAAGGAGGGCTTGGTCAGGGAAGCCTCTTGGAGGAGAGGTTCCTTCAATAAGGCTTTGAAGGGTGGGGAGAGATTAATTGTTGGTCAGATATGACATTCCAGGCCCAAGACAGGACGTATGTGGGAGGTCAGCAGCAAGAAGGATGGTATTGAGGTACAGAGAGCAGGATGTCATCAGAGTAACAAAGTGTGCAGGCTGGGTTGTAGTAGGAGAGTACAGTGTCTGGCACATAGGATGCGTTGAACAAATACCAATTTTTAAAAAAGAGAGTAGCAAGGTCAGCTAGAAGGGGGCAAGGTGATCAAGTGCTTCAAAGATGATGGTAAGGAGTTTATGCTTGTTGCAGAGGTGGATGGGCAACCCCTGGAGGTTCTTGAGTTGTGCGGAAATGTAGCCTGAATGTTTTTCTTGGAAAATGATCTGGCAGTATCGTGAAGTATGGACTGGAGTGAGGAAAGAGAGAAGGCAGGGAAGTCAACAAGAAGACTGATTCAGTAATCAAGGTGGCATAAGATAAGTGCTTGGATTAACGTTGGTAGCAGTTTGGATGCAGAGGAAAGGATGGATTTTTGCAATGTGTGGAGGTAGAACTAACAGGATATAGTGATAGACTGAATAGGTTGGTTGAATGAGAGGAGGAGTCAAGGATAATGCCAAGGCTATGGGCTTGTGAGAAAGCAAAGACAGTGATGCTGTCTACAGTGATGGGAAAGTCAAGGGAAGGGCAGGGTTTGGGTGAGAAGATGAGTTTTATTTCTGATGTGTTAAGTTTGAGGTGGTGGCTGGACATCCAGGTAGAGATGTCTTGAAGGCAGAAGGAAATGCAAGACTACAGAGAGGGAGAGAGATCAGGGTTGGATATGTAGATTTGGAAATCATCCACATAGAAGCCGTAGTGGAAGCCATGGGCACGAATGAGTTCTCCAAGGGAGTGGGTGTAGGTGGGGAATAGAAGGGAACATAGAACTGAACTTTGAGGGACCCCCATAGTTGTGGGAGGTAGAGGAGGAGCCCACAGAAGAGATTGAAAATGAGTGACCAGAGAGATAGGAGGAGAACCAGGAGAGGACAATGTCAGTTATGCTTAGGTTGGATAATGTTTCCAGGAGAAGGGGGTAGTAGACAATGTCGATGGTAGCTGAGCAGTTGCAGAGGATTAGGATAGAGTACAGACCATTGGACTTGGAAAGAAAGAGATCATTTGTGACCATTTAAAGGGCAGTTTCTCTGGAGTAAAGGGGGTGGAAGGCAGATTGGAGGGGGTCAAGGAAATAATTAGAGGAGAGGAACGTGAGACAGTCGGCATAGAAAACTCGCTCAAGGAGTTTGCAGAAGAATGTTAGGAGGGAGATGGGGTAATAACTGGAGGGAGCTGTGGGATCATGGAGGATTTTTCTTAGGATAGGTGAGACATGGATATGTTTGAAAGCAATGGGAAAGAAGACTTTGGAGAGCGAATGGTTGAAGATGGTTGTTAAGGAGGGAAGAAGGGAAGGGGCAAGAGTTTTGATAAGGTGTGAAGGAATGGAGTTGGATGTACAGGTGGAGGGGGTAGCTTTTGAGAGGAGGCAGGAGATTTCCTCTTAAGATACAATTAGGAAGGATGGGAGAGTTGAAGAGGAGGTTAAAGGGGGAGAGACTGGGGAGGGGCAGGGGGGATTTTAGGGAGCTCACATCTTATGGTGTTATTTTCCTTAATAAAGTAGGTGGCCAGGTGATTAGGAGTAAGATATTGCTGGGGGGTAGGTGTGGTAGGGGTGACAAGGGATTTGATTAGGGAATTAAACGTTTGGAACAACTGGTGAGGGCAATGAGCTTGGATGTCAAAAAGGATAGAGAAATAATTCTGCCAGGTAGACGAGAGGGTAGAGTTAAAGTTAATAGATAAGCCTGAAGTGGATGAGGAGCGGCTGATATTTCGATTTCCACCAGCACTGCTCTGCAGCTCGTGCCCAAGAACAAAGGAAGCAGACTGTGGAGGTGATCCAGGGTTGTGGGTTAGTACTATGAGATCAGTAAAGGGTTAGGGGAGCTAGTGAGTGGAGTTCAGTAGAGAGGGAGGTTTTGAGAGTGTCGTTTAGGTAATCAAGGGAAGGTATTTTGAGTACGTAGGCTAAATGAAGCATTATGAGTTGAGAAAATTGGATGGGGTCAAAGGATCAAAAGAGATCATTATAATCATAATAATGATGATAATGATGGTATTTGTTATGTTCTTACTATGTGCTGCGTACTGCTTTAAGTGCTGGGGTAGATACAAGGTAATCAGGTTGTCCCACGTGGGGCTCATAGTCTTAATCCCCATTTTACAGATGAGGTAACTGAGGCACAGAGAAATGAAGTGATTTCCCCAAAGTCACACAGCTGATGTGGTGGATCTGGGATTTCAACCCACGACCTCTGACTCCCAAGACCATGGTCTTTCCACTGACACAGTGCTTCTCGTGTTATTTGTGTCATTTTTCATTCTCGTGGCATTTGTCGTTACGTTATTATGTCATTTGAAATTGAACAAACATCCAGATATCACATTCCTGAGAAGCAGCGTGGCTCAGTGGAAAGAGCCCGGGCTTTGGAGTCAGAGGTCGTGTGTTCAAATCCCAGCTCCACTAGTTGTCAGCTGTGTGATTTTGGGCAAGTCACTTGACTTCTCTGGGCCTCAGTTACCTCATCTGTAAAATGGGGATGAAGACTGTGAGCCCCACGTGGGACAACCTGATCACCTTGTAACCTCCCCAGTGCTTAGAACAGTGCTTTGCACATAGTAAGCGCTTAATAAATGCAATTATTATTATTATTCCAAAGTACATCCTAGTTCTGAAGATGACACATATGTGCTAAAGGTAACTTTGCATGAATTTGTAAGTCCCTTTGGACAGTGAAAGATCATTCCTCGACTCCGCTCTCTCATTCACCCCTCACATCCAAGCCGTCACCAAACCCTGCCGGTCTCAGCTACACAACATTGCCAATATCCGCCATTTCCTCTCCATCCAAACTGCTACCCTGCTCGTTCAAGCTATCATCCTATCCCGTCTGGACTACTGTATCAGCCTCCTCTCCGATCTCCCATCCTCTTGTCTCTCCCCATTTCAATCCATACTTCAAGCCGCTGCCCGGATTGTCTTTGTCCAGAAACGCTCTGGGCATGTTACTCCCCTCCTCGAAAATCTCCAGTGGCTACCAATCAACCTACGCATCAGGCAGAAACTCCTCACCCTTGGCTTCAAGGATCTCCATCACCTCGCCCCCTCCTACCTCACCTCCCTTCTCTCCTTCTACAGCCCAGCCTGCACCCTCCATTCCCCTGCCGCTAATCCCCTCACCGTGCCTCGTTCTCGCCTGCCCCGCCGTCGACCCCCGGCCCACGTCATCCCCCTGGCCTGGAATGCCCTACCTCCCCACATCCGCCAAGCTAGCTCTCTTCCTCCCTTCAAGGCCCTACTGAGAGCTCACCTCCTCCAGGGGGCCTTTCCAGACTGAGCCCCTTCCTTCCTCTCCCCCTCGTCCCCGTCTCCATCTCCACATCTTACCTTCTTCCCTTCCCCACAGCACCTGTATATATGTTTGTACCTATTTATTACTCTATTGATTTATTTATTTATCTTGTACATATCTATTCCATTTATTTTATCTTGTTAGTATGTTTGCTTTTGTTCTCTGTCTCCCCCTTCTAGACTGTGAGCCTGCTGTTGGGTAGGGACTGTCTCTATGTGTTGCCGACTTGTACTTCCGAAGCGCTTAGTACAGTGCTCTGCACACAGTAAGCGCTTAATAAATACGATTGATTGATTGATTGACTGTCTCTATATGTTGCCCACTTGACTTCCCAAGCGCTTAGTACAGTGCTCTGCACACAGTAAGCGCTCAATAAATATGATGGATTGATTGATTGACTGATTTGAAGATCTGATCATTAAAAAGATATTAATTCAGTGTTTACCATTTAGTTCAGTACTCTGCACATAGTAAGCTCTTAATAAATAGCATTTATTGATGAAGAGAAATAGGCTTGTTAGGTAATTGAAGATGGTCAGGGATTGTGTTTACTCTCCTAAGTGCTTAGTACAGTGGTCTGCCCCCATTCATTCATTCAATCGTATTTATTGAGCGCTTACTGTGTGTAGAGCACTGTACAAAGCACATGGGAAGTATAAGTTGGAAACATATAGAGATGGTCCCTACACAACAACAGGCTCACAGTCGAAGATGGTGTTCTCCCCCAGTAAGTGCTCAAAAAATACCATTGATTGACTGACTGATAGAACCTGAAAACGTATGGTAATGAGGCCAAGAGCAGATGCGCTGGATAGGAATAGAAGACCAAACTGGAATCTGTACAGTTTTTCTGAGATCCGGGGAGGCCACCATAGGAACCATGATCCTTGAAAGACACAAAATAAGAGCTTGAAAACATCAGACAATGAGCAACATCATTCGGCATCAGACCCAGGTCTTTCCTGCCCAGTGTTCTGCCTCCAAAAGTGACTTCACAAGGATTCTTGAAAGTAGAGGGTGATGGTTGCAATTTTTGTCAACCATTCTTATTATGAATCTTCAAACATCTCAGCTTTCAATCAAGTTTTTCAACTGCAGAAGTGGTTCCAGGTAGTCTAAGGCAGACTATAATGGAAAATTAATTCATGATTTTCTACGTGTCCAACACCTTGGTAGTGGAGGATACAGCCTTCCCCGTGGGTTTAGTCCCAGGCGCATGACTCCATTAGCTTGGTCCCCACAAATTTGTGAGTATTAGACAGCTGTGGCTTAATCAGACCTTCTCTTTGGACACCGTAAGGGGTTGGAGATGAAGCCAAGATGGAGCTTCATGCCTTGCTCCCGGTAAGCAGCATTTGGTCCCCAAATGTAGTGTTCTAAACTGTGGAGTTTCTGTCACTTGCACTGGCCTGGGAAGTCAGGACAGGGGTTCCCATTGCTTCTAATCCATGGGTGCAGACTCTGTGATGCTACCATACATTCTCCTTCTGGGGCCAATTCTGGACTCTGAATCCTCCCAGGCTGACCCTGGGCACCTGGTGGGCCCCGAAGCCAGGATTCTGTTTGGGTCCTATCTTAGATTTGGAAGCATGAGTATGATTTTTTTAAGGGGACTTCCCAGGTCCTCCCCCTACCTAGTTGTCAGAGTCATGCAAAGGAGGAACTCAGGTGGAGGATGAGTATGGAGGAGTATTTCCCATACTGACTCGCATATGGAGCTGACCTTCCTGGGGCCACCAGCCAATCAATCCCCAGAGATCCTGGAGTCCTGCAAAGCCTGAGCATTCACGACTTTTCTTTGATCATCTGGCTCTTTTTTTCAGCTGTCATGATCAACATCAGCTAACTAGGAGGTGAGAAACAGTTCAGATTTAAAGGAAGAGGCAGTTCCGGTTTGGGGCAAGGGCTTGGGAAAGAGGTTAATGGTGAGAGAAATGAGAAGGAGACCCAGTGAATAGCTTAATTTGGGACGAATGGAGAAGGCAAACTAGGCTAGGCTGGAGAGGGAGAAGAGAGTGAATAAGTAGGAGAGAGAAAGGTGAGTGCCTTGATGCCAATGAGTGGGAATTTCTGTTCGATGGGGAAATGAATGTACAATCGTTGGAGATTTTTGAGGAGTGGGGAGATGTGTGCAGAAATGCTTTAGAAATCTGATCTAGGGATCAAAGTAAAGAATGGACTGGATAGGGGAGAGACTGGAGGCAGGGAGACCAGCAAAAAGGCTGATGCAATATTCAAGCCAGGACCAGTATAGTGGGTGTTTGGATACAGATGAAAGGATGAGATATAAAAATGTTGCAGAGGAAAATCCAACAGGGTTTTGTAATAGGTTCAATATGAGAATCGAAAGAGAGGGGGAAATCAATGATAATGCCAAAGACAGGGACTTAGACAGTGAAGTTCAGTTTCCATCATACTGAGATTGTGGTGCTGAATGGCATCCATGTATAGCTGTCCTGGTAGACAATATGAAATTACAGAGCAGGAGAGAGGTCAAGGCTAATGAGCCAGATTTAGAGGTCATCTACCTAGAAGTGGAAATCATAGCTGTGGAAGCAGGTGACCTCCCCAAGGGAATGACTAAAACTTGAGGAGAGAAGGAGACTTGAAGGACACCCACAGTTAGGGGATGTAGGAAAAGAGACAGCCAAAAAAAGAGATAGAAGGATTAGTCAGAGAAGTATTGCTGAGCAAGTCCACCTTGGACCTGTCATCTTCCCATTGTGACATCCCAGGCCCTCGTTGTGTCCTTCTGCTGGACCCCTGTGCCGCCTACCAAGATTCTGTACAAGCTCCCGTCCACATCACCAAGGAGTCTTCATTCTGGCCTGACTTGCACCACCCCAGTGGGACAGAGAAAAGCAGGGGCATCCTGGTGCTGCCTCTGCAGAATCTTGGAAAGGCTATGGCAGCTGCTGCTGCTGCTGTAGTGGTCACTAGAGATTGTGACTAAAGCGTGCTGAGCTTCAGGAACCTGAAAATCTACTTCCCTAGTCACAGTCCCCTGTAGATACGTGGGTTTGATGGTGTGCATTTATCCGTGTCTTTATGCTACAGAGTGTTATGTTTCATCTCTCTTTATGTGTCTGTCACCAGTCCTCTCTCCCCCTTATAATGTTAGATTGTGAGCACCCTGAGTGTCAATGACCAATTCATCTTCTCGCCTATGTATTCTTTTCTAGCATGTAGTATGATGCTCTGCACACAATAAGCACTTAATAAAAGCTAGGGCTCCTACTAAGACAGAGCTATTTCAGAAAAAGCAAAGTGAAAGATGTCCCCAGAGTCGAAGGCAGCTGAGAGATCAACGATTAGGATGTATTAGAGATGGTTAGTGTTGGTAAGAAGGAGGTAATTGGAGATCTTAGAGAGAGTAAAACTGACAATTGTGGGTTTTTTTGTCAGCACTTACTATGACGCCAAACATTGTGCTCAGCACTGGGATAGATTCACTGCAATTGGACAGGAGTTCTAGTTAGGAGAAATGACATAAGCCAGGGTTATAAATAGGAAAGTTGGGAGAGAGGCACAGAGTGAGGATATGGGCTTGGGAGGAATGGAAACTTGGAGCTAAAGTGAAATAAGAAAAGATGATGAATCCATAAAGGGTGTTGCCCAGGCAAAGGGCCAGTTTTGATGGTTGGCCTGGTTGATCTTATCTTTAAATTATATATCTTTGAATTATGTATTATAAATTACTTATCTATATTATTGTCTTTCTCCTCCTCTAGACTGTAAGTTCATTTTGGACAGGGAACATTTCTGTCAATTCTATTATATTGTCCCAAGGACTTAGTAGAGTGCTCTGCATATAGTAAGCTTCAATAAATACAATTAATTGATTGATGGGTTAAAGGGGAAATAACAAAACTAAAGAAGGAGGCCTGCCTCATTCCTGTACTTTCCTCTCCTCTGAGTATCTCCATTCCTGCTAATACATAGTGGATTTATACCTTATAGTGAAGGAGATCCATTAGGAAGACCATTGTATCTGAGGAGATATGCTTAGTGGCTATGTTCAGTCTGAGTCTCAGCATACGTGCAAGGCTGGGGCCTAGGGGCCTGTTCTGGACAATAGATGGATGAAATACCCAGAGGGATGGTAGCAAAAATCCCCCAGGTGCTACAAGTAAAACACTAATAGCACTTACCTCCATCAAGCTGGGTCAACATTCCTCTAATACTTTACCTGATATGAAAAAGCTGTGGGCCCATGCAGCCAGTGGCTTCTTCCCAGACGAGGAACTCTAGTCAATAAGCATGGAGCATTCAGTGTGTGGCTATGGTACTGGGGTTCCCCGCAGCAGAATGGACGCTGGCAGAGTAACATATGTCTCTCTCTGTCTGCATTAGTCTATCCCAGTCTTTATAGGTCTGTGTCTGCCTATACTATTCTGCAGATGCATCAACTCCCTAGGAAAGATTAGCTCTATTAATGTATCAATATCCACATGGTCTGTGCTATTCTTGGAGGGGCCTGTGGAATTTGTACTGAACTCACTGCCCCTGAGTTGAGTGAAAGGTGGGGACAATTAGAACATATGTAGATTAATTTTCCTTCTTACAATCCTCCTAGACAGAACCTGGCTTCCTGTGTTATTAGGATTTCCTTTGAAATGGATAGGCCAAGAAAATGGGCAGGCACCTTTTTGACTTTCTGTCTGTTTATAGGACTATCCAGAATGACAATTACGGGTGGCTATCATTAAGTGATGAAAAGTTACAGGTTATACAAGTGAGACCGATCTAATAATAAAGAGCAGAAAAAATGAGACCTTGAGGGTGGGTGAGTTGATGGAGACACTCCCGCTATAGGACTCCCACGAGAAGGGGAAAGGAAGCCAGTAACCTTGGCATTATCATTGACTCATCTCTCTCATTCAACCCATACATTCAGTCCGTCACTAAATCCTGTCATTCCCACCTTCACAACAACACTAAAAGCTACCCTTAACTATCTAGCCAAACTGCTACCACGGTCATACAGTTACTCATCCTATCCCTCCTGAATTATGGCATCAGTCTCCTTGCTGACCTCCCAGCCTCCATGGCTTTGCCTTGGTCTCTCCCACTACAGTCCATACTTCTCTCTCTGATTCCTAGTGCATTTTTCTACAGAAACGTTAAAGACATGTCACCCCACTCAGAAACCCCAGTGGTTGCCCATCCACCCTTGCATCAAACAAAAAACTCCTCACAATTGGCTCAAGCACTCAATCACCTTGCCCCCTCTTACCTCACCTTGTTACTCTCTTACTAAAACCCAGTCCAAACACTTTTCTCCTCTAATGCTAACCTTCTCACTGTGCCTCAGTTTTGTCTATCTAGTCACCAAACTCTTGCCCGTGTCCTGCCTCTGTCCTGGAACGCCCTCCCTTCTCAAATCTGAAAGTAAATTACTCTCCCCTACTTCAAAGCCTTCCTAAAGACACATTTCCTCCAAGAGTCTTTCCCTGTCAAGGCCCCCCACTTTTCTCTTCTCTCACTCCCTTCTGCATTGCCTTGACTTGTTCCCTTTCTTCCTCCCTCCTCCCATCCCCACAGCACTTAAGTATATATCTGTAATTCATTTATTTATATTAATGTATGTCTCCCCCCCTCTAGACTGTAAGCTCGTTGTGGACAGGTAATGTGCCTGTTAATTTTTGCACTGTACTCCCCCAAGCACTTCATACAGTGTTCTGCTCACAGTACATGCTCAATAAATATGATTGAATAAATTAATGAAGGGACAATAGGTTGAGGAGTTTTGAGCTGAGGAGCAGTAGAGAGGATGAATCAGGGATGCTGGTGACATCCGATAAGAACAGGACAGGAGGAAAAAGGAATAAGAAGTGACTGCATATGAAAGGGAGATGCAGTTAGTGTGGAATTACTGCTAGTAGCCCAGTAAGATCAAAGGGTCTCTCCCTGTATTCATTCATTCATTCAATCGTGTACACTGAGCACTTACTCTGTGCAGAGCATTGCTTGGGAGAGTACAATATAACAGTAAACATTCAGTGAAGGTATCTTGTTACAATCCTTAGCATGTTTGGTCTGACATTGATAATCAGTAAGGAAGGGAATGATATATATATATATATATATATATATATATATATATATATATATATATATGTATATAAGGATCTAGAAAGGCTTGTCAAAGTGGTTCCAAACCCTATCAACCTGATCAAACTGAGACACTTCATTGCCCAAGTCAGTAGTGGTGGCTAAATATGGAAAAATCCATCAAATCTCGTGGAACCTGAAAACTAAATAATGCAATAAAAGTGCTTTGTTTTAGAGAGCAAAGACTAGTACTATCGTCCACCTCCCAAAATATAAGAAAATATAAGAATAATGGATGCTCCCAAGGCCTAAACTATGCCATCTCATGATGGGTCCTTCAGAGAGAGTTGAATCACTACAGTTGCATTACTACAGTTAGACCAGCTGCTGGAGGGACCATTAGCTCACCGACTTCAAATCCAAGTTGCCCATACAACCGAAGCACAGGAAAGCAGCTCTGGGTAGGAACACCACAGTGGCTTTATTGGAACAAGCAGCACAGATCCAAGTGTTGTTATGTGAGAGTGCATTTCTCCAAAGTGTTATGGGTAGGGATTGCCTCTATTTGTTGCCGGATTGTACTTTCCAAGCACTTAGTACAGTGCTCTGCACACAGTAAGAGCTCAATAAATACGATTGAGTGAATCAATGAATCATCCAAACAGGAAGTTCAACGAAGACACATCATTAAGACTGATTAGAAAAAAAAAAGGTCAGTACAAGAAATTCAAGTCACTCTTCAGAATTATAACAAAATGGAGTCATTAGACGATTATGAAGTTTTGTGAGGAAGAGGAGTCAAAGGAGCTTACTTTGCCCTGGCCTCAGGAACAATTGTCATGTAGATTTGTTAATGGAATTGGGTTTCCTCAGTAACTGGTCTCGGGTAATCCTTCCAGGCCTCAGCAAGATCACATGGACCTTGGGTCCAAAGATACATCCCAGGAGCCCAGCGCTGGAGGCCAAGATGGAGAAGTTTTCCACAGCCACCATGGCTTTGCCCTTGGTGCTCAGGTAGGTGGGCAGGAACGAGATCCAGACGCTGCAGAACACCAGCATGCTGAACGTGATGAATTTGGCCTCGTTGAAGTTGTCTGGCAGATTTCGGGCCAGAAAGGCCACCGTGAAGCTGACCAGAGCCAGGAAGCCCATGTAGCCCAGGACGAAGTAGAAGGCAGTGATGGAGCCCTCGTTGCACTCAAGAACTACGCGGCCAAACTCAGCCTGCGTGTTGGAGTCAGGGAAAGGGGGAGAGGTTCCCAACCAGACCACGCAGATGGTCACTTGGATCAGGGAACAGATAAGGACGACAGAGTTAGACACTGGGGGACCCAACCATCCCCGGAATCTGCTCCCCGGCTTGGTGGCCCGGAAGGCCAGAACCACTGTGATAGTTTTGGCCAGCCCCGAAGCCACAGCCATGGAGAATATGATGCCGAAGGCAGTTTGTCTAAGGAGGCAGGTCGCTCTGCTGGGGCAGCCGATGAAGATGAGGGAGCAGAGGAAGCAGAGCAAGAGGGAGATGAGGAGGATGTAGCTGAGGCCGCGGTTGTTGGCTCTGACGATGGGCGTGTCCCGGTACTTGGTAAAGATCCCCAAGGTCAGGACTGTAATCAGGGAGAAAGAAAGAGCTGTAGAAACCAGAACAATCCCCAGCGGCTCGTCGAAAGAGAGGAAAATCGTGACTCTGGGGAGGCAGTCATCTCTCTGCTCATTGGGATACTCATCGTCAGGGCACTTCCAACAGTGAGCCGCGTCTGAAAGGCAAAGTCCTACATAACAATTTGCCCCACAATAGAGTTAAGAGACATGATTCCTGCCTTATAGGAACTGTATTCTAGGTGGGGAGACAGACTTGAAATAAAGTACAGAAAAGATGAAGACATGAATGGAAAGATGGCTATGTGGATGAGTAGGGTGCTTAAATAATAGGGTCAGTAAGTGCGCATAATTACTAAGTTTGGGTATGAATGCAAATTTATTAGGGTGGGTGTGTTTACATTTCAAAATGCTAGATGGGACAACATAGAAAGGAAATATAATCTGGGAAGACTTCCTATAGGAAGTGGGGAGAGAATTGAGAAGGGTTTTGCATGTAAGGGGAGTTGAGATTGGGCAGATTTGAAGGAGAAAAGAATTCCAGAGGGGAACGAGGGCACGAAGAAGAAGTCCGCCGTGAGATCAATCCATCAATCGTATTGAACAGTTTCTGTTCAAACTAAGTGCTTGGTATTGTACAATACAGTAGAGAGAGCTAGCAGATGCTCTCCCTGCCTTCTAGGAGCCTACAGCCTACAAGAGAGATGGGAATGAGGCCAACCTGATTAAATTGTATTTGCTCCCAGAATTTAGAACAGTGTTTGACACATTGTAAGTACTGAACAAATGCCATAAAGAAAGAAAGAGGGGGAAAAAGTAGTTTAGTTTGAGAGAAACGGCGTGTGGAAGATGGAGTATAGTGTGAGAACATATTTAAGTAAGAGGGAGACAACTGATAGGATTCCTTAAATCTGATGGTCAGGAGCTTGCTGTTCAGTAACAGACAGTTATTCAGGTTCAGATACAAACTCAGGCAGAAACAATATACTAAGTTGATTAACCCTATAACCTCAGAAATGTAAACTGGGAAGGAACCAGAGCTGATCCCCTAGAGAAATATAAAAGCCAGTTTGAACAGGAAAGGCTAGTGGAAAAACCACAGAACAAGAATTTAGGAAAACTCTGTCTTAATCACAACTCCACCACATTCCTATTGCGAGACCTTCTCTGTGCCCCAGTTTCCTCCTCTGTAAAATTGGGAGTGAATACCTGTTCTCCCTCCCCATTAAACTGGGAACCCCATGTGGCACAGGAAGTGTCTAATAGATTACTTTGGCGTTTAGGACTTTATTTGGCAAATGGCAGGAGGTTAACAAATGCCACTATTAGTGATATTGTCTTTATTATTATTCATTTATTCAATCAATCGTATTTATTGAGCGCTTTCTGTGTGCACAGCACTGTACTAAGCGCTTGGGAAGTACAAGTTGGCAACATACAGAGACGGTCCCTACCCAACAACGGGATCACAGTCTACTTCACGCTGCTGCCCGGATTGTCTGTGTCCAGAAACGCTCTGGGCATGTTACTCCCCTCCTCAAAAATCTCCAGTGGCTAGCACTCAATCTCCACATCAGGCAGAAATTCCTCACCCTGGGCTTCAAGGCTCTCCATCACCTCGCCCCCTCCTGCCTCACCTCCCTTCTCTCCTTCTACAGCCCTCCCCGCACCCTCTGCTCCTCTGCCGCTAATCTCCTCACCGTGCCTCATTCTCGCCTGTCCTGCCATCGACCCCCAGCCCACGTCATCCCCCGGGCCTGGAATGCCCTCCCTCTGCCCATCCGCCAAGCTAGCTCTCTTCCTCCCTTCAAGGCCCTACTGAGAGCTCACCTCCTCCAGGAGGCTTTCCCAGACTGAGCCCCTTCCTTCTTCTCCCCTCGTCCCCCTCTTAATCCCACATCTTACCTCCTTCCCTACAGCACCTGTATTTATGTATATATGTTTGTACATATTTATTACTCTGTTTATTTTACTTGTACATATCTATTCTATTAATTTTATTTTGTTAGTATGTTTGGTTTTGTTCTCTGTCTCCCCATTTTAGACTGCGAGCCCACTGTTGGGTAGGGACTGTCTCTATATGTTGCCAACTGTACTTCCCAAGCGCTTAGTACAGTGCTCTGCACACAGTAAAATCTCAATAAATACGATTGATTGATTGATAGAGGGGGGAGACAGACAACAAAACAAAACGTGTGGACAGGTGTCAAGTCATAAGAATAAATAGAAGTAAAGCTAGATGCACGTCATTAAAATAAATAGAATAGTAAATATGTACAAGTAAAATAAATAGAGTAATAAAACTGTACAAGCATATATACAGGTGCTGTGGGGAGGGGAAGGAGGTATGGCGGGGAGGATGAGGAGGGGGTGAGGAAAGAGGGGGCTCAGTCTGGGAAGGCCTCCTGGAGAAGGTGAGTTATCGGTAGGGCTTTGAAGGGAGGAAGAGAGCTAGTCTGGTGGATGTGCAGATGGAGGGCATTCCAGGCCAGGGGAAGGACATAGGTCGGGGGTCGATGGAGGGACAGGCAAGAACGAGACACAGTGAGGTGGTAAGTGGCAGAGGAGTGGAGGGTGCGGGCTGGGCTGTAGAAGGACAGAAAAAGTGAGGTGTACTGCTGCCACTGATGTAACATAGACTAGATTGGGAGAAGACTGGAAGCCAGGAGGCCAGAAGAGAGGGTATTACAGCTCGTGTGGGTAGGAAACATGTCTGTTAATACTTTTGTATTGGACTCTCCCAGGTCCTTAGTACACTGCTCTGCACCTTTTAAACATTCAGTAAATGCCAATAATTGATTAATCAACTGAATTTATTGAGTACTTACTAGGTGCAGAGCACTGTACTAAGTGCTTGGGAAAGTCCAGTGCAACAGAATTGGAAGACACGTTCTCTGACCATGACACATTTACAGTCTAGAGGATGACAATGATTGGCAAGTGAGCAATTAGATTATGATTCCAGGATTCTGGCTATAAGGTGGAGGTGAAGGGAAGTTTCTTTGGGCTATTACTGAGAAAGAATTGGCAGAAGTTTCAGAGGGCTTGGATTTGGGGACAGAATAAAAGATTACTCCATGGCTGTGTTATCACCCCATTCCCAGCCCCACAGCACTTATCGTCATATCCTTGGATTCTAAAATTTCCCCCATCTGTAATTTATTTTCATGTCCACCTCCCCTTTTAGACTGTAAACTCCCTGTGGGGAAGGCCCGGGACTGTGTCGACAAATTCCATTGTATATTACTCCCCCAAGTGCTTAGTACAGTTCTGTGTACACAGTAAACGCTCAACCAATACCATTGATTGATTGATTAATTTATCATTTGGCAGAGAGGCTGTGGAGTTGTCAACAGTGATGTGAAAGGGATGGGGAGAGCTTAGGTAGATGACATGCCCATCATGGCCTTGATGTTAGGGGCAGGCTGATACATCGGTGGTGCTTTCAATTTCAGCAGTCTACAAGAAGCAGCATGGCCTAATGGATAGAGCAAGTGCTTGAGAGACAGAAGACGTGGGTTTTAATTCTGTCTCTGCCACTTGCCTTTTATGTAAACTTGGGCAAGTGACTGGATTTATCTGTGCACCAGTTTCCTCAATTGTAATATGGGGATTAAGACTGTGAGCCCCATGTGGGATATGGACTGTGTTTATTTAACCTGATCAGATTGTTTCTAACCCAAGGCGTAGTACAAATAATATTAATCATAATTATACAGTGCTTGACATATAGAAAGCACTTAACAAATGCTAATTTAAAAATGTGGAGTCTTCATCGCTGCTCTCCAGAATTCAGTTTAGAGAGCCAGATGGTGTGAGTCAACTTGGTGTGCCCAAAACAGACACCGTGGTGATTGAATAGAAATTCCAGAGACATTGATAAAGGCAGTCAGCAGTGCCCAGGCCACTGGATGCCTGGTTCTCTGCAGACTCTTACCTGTCTGGTTGGAGATCTCATCCTTGAGGCACGGGGTACAATCATAGCAGCAGACGGCCTTCCTCTCCCGTGCTGCTTTCTTGAATCCAGGGAGGCAGCTCTCACTGCATGTGGACTGAGGCATCTGAGCATTGAGATAGGAAAGGGCAACATCGAAGTCCCTCTTAAATGCTCCCCTCCTCCCAGCTGGCCTATGTCCGCTAACGATGCTGACATCCCCAAACCCAGAATCTTGGATTCAGCCTCAGCTTCTCACTGCCATTCTGCTCTCATATCCAATTGACTGGCAGAACCAGTTGATTTTTCCTAAAATAAATCTCACACTGGGGCCCTTTCTCTCCAACAAAACAGTCCCTTCCTTGGTTGTAAGACTCATCCTATCAGGACTGAAGGGAAATGCCATTCACACGACATATCCCCTCTCTTCAAAACCTCTAATGATTACACAATTTCCACCGCATTTCAAAAAACAGGTATTCGTTTAACACTTATTACATGCCAGACTCTGTACTAAGCACTGGGGCAGATTCAGCCCAATCAGTTTGGGACACAGTCCACGTCCCGCATGGGGTTCATAGTCTTGATCCCCATTTTTCAGATGAGGTAACTGAGACTCAGAGAAGTTAAGTGACTTGCCCAAGGTCACACAGCAGACAAGTAGTTGAGACAGGATTAGAACCCAGGTCCTCTGGCTCTCAGGCCCTTGGTCTACCATATCATTTTTCCACACTTGAACCGTGTGGCCAGGGAGAAATGTCATTACTGAATCATACACAACTGGACTGCAGCACCAGGACTCACATTGTCCTCCTGGACAAAGATCTTCATGGTTAAAGAGGAATGATCATTAACTTCTAATATTCTCCTTCTACATCTTTAAGTTCCCCTTCATCATGGGCCATTGGTCTATGAATTTATTCAAAGCATGCTTTAATTGACTGATATTTTCTTCTGCTACAGCTTTGGTATGAGAAATTCCATAAGCTAAATCCCCCGTGGGCTGAGTGGCTATAGGAGAAGGGTTTTGGAGAGACCAGGTGCCAATCAGAAGAAATAGTGTGTGCGAGGGGAAGGAGAGGTTTTTAGCCAGGGGCAGCTTAGTGGACAGCTGAAGGATTTAGCCGGACTGATAATGCCTTCACACTCAAAACTCTTGCTTTCCTCACCTGGTAGAATCCTGGGTTCCATACAATGGCCTCCTCATTAATGATCAAATCATTCCCCATAGATGCTTGAGGTTTAAACTCTCCGACCTTCACTCGCAGGCACTCAGGAAAATTGTACGGCTGTAAATTAAGTATATCATAACTCGGGACTGATTCAGTCCTTCCATAAGTATCTTGGTGGTCCCCAATGCTGGCGTTGAATGGTCTCTGTCTCAGGAAGGAGTGGAGCTGCCAGAGAGAGAGAGAATAGTGAGAGGTGAAAGAGCACATGGAGAGAGTAGTTGCAAACTGCCCAGAGGGAGCTCTGCCATAGAGGACTGTGGAGGAATCTTACCTGCCACGGAGGGGGCACCATTGTGTCCTCTGGCCCGGACGTTTGCATTTCTGACCTGGACGAAATCATTTCATGAAGCGTGTGTGCCACCTTATACACAGCACTGTACTCATTGTGTTTCAGCCCTGTCAGCTCCATGTCAAAGCTAGGCAGGTTTAGGATGTCATAGCTCTCATTTCCAGAGCAGAGAGCGAACCGTGCGTGTTCAGTATGTTGGGAAGCTTTAAAGACACAGCCTAATCAGGCTTTCCAGAAATCCTTGAGAAAAACATCATTGGGGTACTTTGAAGGGTTAGCTGCACGGAGGAAATCTTGGTATCCAGGCACACCATCCGTGTGGACAGAAAATGACAAAGAACCTATGAAGGAATTTTCAAATTTGTTGTAATTATTATATACACTGTCACCAAAATGAATCGTGTTGACCCAAACCTTCCCGGTAACACCAAACCAACCGACAACCCATTTATACGTGATGAGGGAATCGATGTCACCACAGACAACGGCCACATTGGTCGACAAATCAGTCGTCTTTTTATTCAATATTTGTACTTGTCTTGTGCCATAGTAGTCAGTTTCAGGGATCCTTTCTGTTAAGGCCACACAGACTCCGTGTCTGCTCATCTCCTGTGTCGTCCCGGGTGAATATTTCACCTTGAATGTTATTGGAGACTATCAGGCTGACCCAGGTCCAGCCAAAATGCACCAACAACCGGACTATTCCCTGCTGCTGAGCGGTGTCCCTGGGGGCCACCTGGTAGAGAGAGGGGAACTGCACCGGATCCCTCAGAGAGGCATCAAAGGGGCCGTAGGTGATCTGGATGGAAGACAACGAAGCTCAGTAATTGTTCAAACATTTGGATTTAGAACCACAAAGCAGAATATCGACATGCTGGGAACTGGATTGCAGGAAAACCCCATTGTTATGCAGCATATTGATATGCATTGCTACACCCAGTTAGCATTTTTAATTTGTTTAAAGAAAATTCTCTTTTAAACAAAAGAGCATAAACCAAGTATAATGTATCATAGGAAATAATGTAAAAAAGGTCTAGCCCTCCCCAAGGTTACCCCATAACTATCAAGAAAAATACATATAGCGTTGAAACGCAGTGAAAATGGCAAGAAATATAATTAATGAATTTTCTAATTAACATTGTTCATTAACATATGTGATCACTCAAATTCATGATTTTGATCAGCTATACGTTAACATATGTGTCACATATTAACCCCCTCCACATACACACACACACTTAATTTACATGTGATTGCCCTATTACTAGTACTTCCAATTAATAGTATGAAAATATCATGGGGTCATCATGAAAACCTCTCTCAAAGAAGAGCAGTACAAGAGGGGATCCCTGTATTTGATCACTGAAATACTGTCACTGAAGTTACAGGGCATACGGCAAAATGGCATTGGGCTGAGTCAGGTCAAGGAAGAAAAATGTCACCCCATTCTGATTGCTCTCCCTATTCACCAATATTTCCAGTGCATCATTTCACACCAGACAGCTTTGACATTCCTTAAGCAGAGAGCTCAGTTTTCCCGGGACAAATCAGCCTGCCAAAATCCCTGCCCTTCCCCGCTTCCCATTTCTCAACAGTATGTGCTGCAGATCCCAGGTTTGGCTTTATTCATGATCTTCCCACCCTGATTAATTTCTGATCGCCATCACACCGCGCGGCCTTGCTGCTCCTGGAAGGATCCTCTCCTCAGAGCGCGCCGCCATAGACGCCCGGGACTCCGTTCCCGAGAGGCCCGCCCGCCATCACACCGCGTGGCCCCCGCTGCTCCAGGAATGATCCTCTCCTCAGAGGGCCCCCATAGACGCCCGGGACCCCGTTCCCAAGAGGCCCGCCCGCCATCACACCGCATGGACCCCGCTGCTCCCGGAAGGATCCTCTCCTCCGAGCGCCAGAGAGGCCCGCCATAGACCCCCGGGACTTTGTTCCTGAGAGACCCACCCGCCATCACACCGCGTGGCCCCAGGTGCTCCCGGAAGGCTCCTCTCCTCCGAGCACCGCCATAGACGCCTCCTGCTTCCACCCCCACCCACTTAAGCGACCTTCCTTATAGTGCCCCCCAACCCCCCTTCCCGGTCCGGTCCTGACTGACTCCCCGCCCCCACCCCGGGAAAAAGGCCCTTATTATCACCAAGTTACATTAACGACAAACTCATTCGCACCTACTCAGCCTTCCTGTCCCGCCATCGACCCCCGGCCCACGTCCTCCCCCGGGCCTGGAATGCCCTCCCTCTGCCCATCCGCCAAGCTAGCTCTCTTCCTCCCTTCAAGGCCCTACTGAGAGCTCATCTCCTCCAGGAGGCCTTCCCAGACTGAGCCCCTTCCTTCCTCTCCCCCTCGTCCCCCTCTCCATCCCCCGCATCTTACCTCTTTCCCTTACCCACAGCACCTGTATATATGTATATGTGTTTGTACATATTTATTACTCTATTTATGTATTTATTTTACTTGTACCTATCTATTGTATTTATTTTATTTTGTTAGTATGTTTGTTTTTGTTCTCTGTCTCCCCCTTCTAGACTGTGAGCCCACTGTTGGGTAGGGACTGTCTCTATATGTTGCCAGTTGTACTTCCCAAGCGCTTAGTACAGTGCTCTGCACACAGTAAGCTCTCAATAAATACGATTGATTGATTGATTGATCTCGTGCCAGTCACTGGCCCCAGTGGGAGAGATGACAGAGCCAGGGCCTGGAAGCCACAAAGCCAGTCCATCTCCCTCTCAGGAACATTCTCTTCTCCAGGTCACTGGGGGCCCAGTCACCCCTGGGGGGTAATTGCACCTTGGAACCCTAGGTTCTTCATATTCTGCTGTAGAAATTCCTTCCGTGGCCACCAAAATAGAGGGACCAGTCCCTTTTCCCCACACAAGGATGTGTAGCAAAAAGGCCAGACCCCACTTTCTATCTCCTTCTGCACAACAGAACAGGACAAGTCTCAGTGGGTACCACTGCTCTGTTTCCCAACCCCCGGCAGAAAGATTCAGGGACCAGGACTCCAGCACAGAAAAGGGCTTTCCAGTTTCTCCCTCTTTTGGCTGTCCCTGCCTAACAAGCACACAAACATTTCACACCAGAATCATCACCCAGCAAATTCTTGAACCAAAGGAGCAGAGGAAAGGCAGGAAACCTCGAACTTATAGGAGAAACAAACTGAGATTTCTGAATCCCTCTCTGCAGATCAGGCAGAGGATGGTCCTGACAACACAACTGTGGGAATCTGGAGAAATTCTCCCAAAGAAGTAGCCGTTTCCAGACCTGGTTGTTGGGGGGAGAGATTGAGGGGACATCTACTGCATTAGGGCAGTGATTAGGACTAAGCAGAGATTCCCTACCTGGGGGAACTTGTGGAATCCGATGACGCTGGCCATGGCAACGGACAAGGTAGACCTGATTCCCCCGATGACGGCCACCAATTTACGCCTCCCCTCGCAGCTGTAATTGGGAATTGTCCGGCCCGCTCCCGAGAGCAAGACCAGAGACTGCTCTATGGCCAGCCTCTCCCGGAATAGATTATCGGAGATGTGGAATCCCAAGGAGACCTTGGGCAGGAGGCTGGGGTCTTTGTTGATCTGCTCCATGGCAAACACCAGGGCCAGGACGTGATGGTTATGTTGGGAAATGTGGCTATAAGGAAGAAGGGAGAGAATTCTCACAGCCCTGTTCCAGGTGTTGTTGGAGTGGGGTTCGAAGTGTCGGAGGGTAGGGACTGAGACCTGGAGACTGGGAACATCAGGGATGAGGGTTATTAGGGCCTGAGAAGTAAGAGGCTGAGGAGGGTGTGGGCTGCAGTTTGTGTACATTGAGCCTGTCTTTGCGAGGAGGGAGAGCAAAGCAGTCTCTGCCTAACTGTGTAAGGGGCCTGGGGGAATTCTGAAAGAGCCATAATGAACTGCTGCCTCCACTTCGGCACTAAAAATCAACCAGACTCGTGGAAGACAGCGAGAAGAGAAGCAGGTAGAGAGACAATGGAGCGGGGAGAACGGTCAGCAAAGGTGGCAGGGAAAACAGCATTTGCGAGTGAAATCGAAGAATGAACTCATTCAAAAACTGTGGCAGGCAAGATGCCTGCTGTTTCCGCCTTTCACTTCCTGCACCCATACCATCTCACAGAGAAGCAGCGTGGCTCAGTGGAAAGAGCACGGGCTTTGGAGTCAGAGTTCATTGGTTCAAATCCCGGCTCTGCCAAATGTCAGCTGTGTGACTTTTGGCAAGTCACTTAACTTATCTTTGCCTCAGTTACCTCATCTGTAAAATGGGGATTAAGACTGTGAGCCCCTCGTGGGACAAGATGATCACCATGGAATCTCCCCAGCGCTTAAAACAGTGCTTTGCACATAGTAAGCGCTTAATGAATGCCGTTATTATTATTATTGTTGTTATTAGAAGAAACAGCTCAGGCCTCTGATGCAAACCTCTGGAAATATCTCAGACAAGAGTGATTATTATGTCTCAAGCCCAAGGCACAGAAACCCTGGTGCCTGGATATTTGCTTCCTCCTTGAAATTTGATATGAGATTTCCAGCAATGTTTGCATCATTTGAGAAAATTTCAATTGAAATCCCAATAGGTTACAAACCGGGAGTGTTGAAACTGAGTTTTGAATGCATCACTAACCACAGCCTCATATAATGTAACAAAGTGTTAGATCATTTTTTAGAATTCACTCATGCTTATCTCAGCCACATTCCCATGCATATGACTGCGATCTCACTATTACCAATAATTGGAATATCAATAAGGTGTGGGGGGTGGGAAATGGGAAGAGAATGGATATGAACAGATTAGTCAAAACACTGCAGTACACGTAGTTTGAAGGAAGACAACATGAACGTGAAGAAATGAAATGAAGATCAGCTAGTGTAGTAATGGTATTTATTTATTTATGGGGTAAGAACGATTTTTCGTAACGAGTTGGGATTAAAAAAAGCATAAATACGAATGAACAGATTAAGACACACACCAGAGGTCCCAAAGGTCTCACTGTTTAGGTTCAGGAGGACAGACTTTCAAAATGAGAAATAAATCAGAAGCATTGAGCAGCAGACAGTGGCAAACCCAGAAAAGGAAATGGTTCCATGGCAAGGGCTGAGTTGGGCTGTTGTGTGAAGGAAGGATGAGTTCTGATGGAATCACTTGTGTATGGCTGCAATATCCCTGTGCTGGTTGTAAAGACCGTCAATTTCTCCATATCGGAAAGAAATCATAGGATGTCATGGACCCTCAGGGGGATTTGAAAGATGTATGGATCTAGAGTGAACATCAACTCACCTTCTCCAAATCTATGGTAGCACTTTAACCGAAGAATCAAAAAGCAGCTCTCAGTGACAGTGTTGTGAGGGCCGTATTGGAAGCAGAAACTTAGCTTCCTGTACCAACATGAATAACGATTGCAACCTTTTTATAGTAATAAATTAAATTAAAGAATAAATAAAGCAGATAGTAGCCAGGAGTATTTTTTTAATGATGGCAAAGATATTTATAGATTTCTGTTCCAAAGTACATTGAAATATGTATTAAGAATGCCTTGTATCTGAGCAGAGTTGGAACAATATAGAGGCCCTCCAAAACCTAAATTTCGAGAGGGGAAGTGGGGGAACATTAGTTTACGTTGCATTAGTCTATGGGACAAATATCAAGGGGATTGAATGCCGATATTGGGTTTCCTCAGTAACTGGTACCAGGTGTTCCTATCCGGCCTCAGCAGGATCACATAGACCTTGAACCCAAAGATACAGCCCAGGAGCCCAGCGCTGGAGGCCAAGATGGAGAAGATCTCCATGGCCACCATGTCCTTGCCCTTGGTGCTCAGGTAGGTGGGCGGGAAGGAGATACAAATGCGGCAGAACACCAGCATACTGAACATGATGAATTTGGCCGCGTTGAATGTGTCCGGAGGATTCCGGGCCAGAAAGGCCACTGTGAAAGTGACTAGGGCCAGGAAGCCCATGTAGCCCAGGACGCAGAAGAAGGCAGTGATGAAGCCCTCGTTGTACTCAAGAACGACGTGGCCAAACCCAGCCTGCGTGTTGGAGTCAGGGAAAGGGGGAGAGGTCCCCAGCCAGACCCCGCAGATGGTCACTTGGATCAGGGAGCAGACGAGGACGACAAAGCTACTTATTCGGGGACCTATCCATCCCCAGAAACTGCTCCCTGGCTTGGTGGCCCGGAAGGCCAGGACCATTGTGATAGTTTTCGGCCAGCACCGAAGCCACGGCCATGGAGAATATGATGCTGAAGGCAGTTTGTGGGAGGAGGCAGGACGCTGTGCTGGGGCTCCCAATGAAGATGAGGGAGCAGAGGAAGGAGAACATTTGGGAGATGAGGAAGATGTAGCTGAGGCCGCGGTTGTTGGCTCTGACGATGGGCGTGTCTCGTTGCCGGATAAAGATCCCCAAGATCAGGGCTGTGATCAGGGAGAAGGAAAGAGTCGAACAAACCAGCACGATCCCCAAATGCTCATCATAGGAGAGGAAAGTCATGACTCTGGTGAGGCGGCGATCTCTCTGCTTACTAGGATATTCATCGTCAGGGCACTTCATACAGTGAGTTGCATCTGTAAGGGATATACATATCTATTTGCCCCCACTATAGAGTTAAGAGATATGCTTTCTGCCTTGAAGGAACTGTAGTCTAGCTGGGGAGACAGACATGAAATAAAGTGGAGAAAGGAAGAAGATAAGATTGGAAAGATGGATATATGGATGAGTAATGATAATAATAATAATAATAATTGTGGTATTTGTTAAGTGCTTACTATGGGCTAGTCCCTTTATGAGAAACAGCTTGGCCTAGTAAATAAAGCATGGGCCTTGGAATCAGAAGGATGCGAGTTAACGTTCCAGCTCTGCCACTTCTCTGCTGTGAGACTTTTAGCAAGTCAATTAACTTCTCTTTGCCTCCGTTATTTATTATGCTAAATGGGGATTGAGAGCGTGTGCCCCCTGGGCTGCATGGACTGTGTCCGATCTGATTAGTTTGTTTCTCTCATCACATAGCACAGTGAGTAGCACATAGGAAGGGCATTACCAAACCATAAAAATGCAGATTTATCACTAGTTGCTATGTAGAATTCAGTGTAGATGGTAAGACAGTGGGAGTGAATGCTGTGTGCTCAACAGCCACCATGGTGATTCGATAGACATTCCAGAATCATTGATATGGTCAGTCACCTTTGCACTGGCCACTGGATGCCTGGTTCCCTCAGACCTTTACCTGTCTGGTTGGAGATCTCGCCCTCGGGCCACAGGGTACAATCGTAGCAGCAGATGGCCTTCCTGTCCAGAGCAGTTTTCCTGAATCCATGGAGGCAGGTTTTGCTGCACACGGAATGAGGAGGGGTCTGAGAATCAGTAAGGAAAGGATAATGTAAGAGGCCCCTTTAAGACGTCCCTTCCTTCCAACTTACCCAGTTCCGCTGACAGCACTGACATCCTCAAATCCTGAATCTTGGTACCATCACTAGGTAATCAGTGGAATTCCTCTCTCACATCCAATCTTTTGCTAGAACCTGTTCATTTTTCCTCAGAAACATTACTCAGATCAGGCCTTTTCTCTTGAGCCGAACAGCCCCTTCAGTAATGACAATAAAAATACTAACACTAGTTATAGCAATATTATAATTATTGTATTTGTTAAGTACTCACTATTTCCCAAGCAAAATACTAAGCTCTTGGGCAGATCCAAAATACTCCAGGTGGATTCATTTCCTGTCCCACTTGGAGTTTATAGTCTAAATAGGAGGGAGTAGAATTTAATCACCATATTACAGATGAGAAAATTGAGGCAGGGAGAAGTGAAGTCACTTTCCCAGGGTCACACAAAAGGCAAGTGGTAGAGACGGAGATAGAACTCAGATCCTCTGACTCCCAGGTCCATGAAACTTCCTCTACACTCTGCTATCAATTAAATGTTCAATTGAAATGCCTTAGTCTTTGCCCCATAGAAATGCCTCAAAAGAATCCCACCTCAGGATATCTATAGAGAAATGTGAATCGAGAAATGCAGGCCATCTGTGGGGACATGAAAGTTTACTCAGAGTACCTGAACAGCAAAAGGTCAATAGGTTTCTCTTTTGTTGGTATGTTTGGGGTTGCTTTTTTGGGTTGGTTTTTTGCGTTTTAGGGTTTGGTTTCATTTGTCAAGGATTTTCTGGTTAGAAATGGTAGGAGCACAGATATTGCTAGTGGAGTCCATAGGGGAGACCTGGAAAATATTTTCCCAAAGACAGTAAGAAGGTAAGACCTTGACCAAACGATGTTGTTAGTCCCCACGAACTATGAGACCAGGGGAAATATTATTACTGAATCAGATTCAACTAAGGTCTCTGTCCAAGGGAGCAGCGCCAGGACTCGTGGAAGGACCATATTCTGGTTATCCTCGTGGACAAGAACCCCAAGACTAAAGATGAATGATCATCAATGTCTAATATGCCCTTTCTAGATCCTTACTTTCCCCCCCATGATGGGAGATTGGCCTTTCTGTTGTTAAAAATTCCATAGGCACCACCCCCAGGGAATTGAGAAGTGATGGGGAGAGAGTTTGGGAGATTGTCAATAAGGTGACCACATACCAGTCAGACGAAATAGGTGTGGGAGCAGGCGAGGAGGGGCTTACTCAGAAGCAGAGGCCCTCCCCCTTTGTGGACACTTGGGGATGTGGGGGATGATCAAAGGTTTAGTTGACTTGATAATGCCTTCACAACAGAAACTGTCTCTTTCCTCACCTGGTGGAATACTAAACTCCACACAATGGCCTCTTTGTTAATGATCAGGTCATTTCCTTCAGATGCCTGAGGCTTAAACTCTCCGAGCTTCACTCATTTCAACTTCTCCCATTGGGGTTCCTGTAAATTTAGTATATCATATCTTAGGGCTGACTGAGTTTTTCCATCAATGTATTGCTGACCGACCACCAGTGCTGGCGTTGAACTGATGCTGCTAGTTCAGGAACGGGTGGAGCTGCCATGGAGAGAGTGTAGTGAGAAATGAAAGGACAAAGAAACTTGCATGACAGAGAGAAGTTGCAAACTGCACGGAGAGAGCTCTGCCGCAGGGGAATGTCGGGGACTCTTACCTGCCATGGATGGGGCACCACTGTGTCCTCTGTCCCGGACATTTCCCTTTCTGACCTGGATGAAAGCACTTCATGAAGCCCACGGGCCACGCTATACATAGCACTGTACAAAATGAGCTTTATCCCAGTCAGCTCCATGTCACTGTTCTGTAAGCCTAGGATGACAAAGCTCTCATTTCCTATACAGGCTTTGTTACTTGTAGGGTCTGTATGCTGTGATGCTTGAAAGTCACAGGCTATTCGAGCTTGCCAGATATCCTTGAGAAAAACGTCACTGGGGTACTTAGACGGGTTAACTGCTAGGAGGAAATCCTTAAAATGAGGCATATCATCGTAGTGGATGGAGAATGACAAAGAGCCCCTGAAAGAATTGCCCCTTAGGTGATAATCGTTACTCACAGTGTCATCAAAGTGAGCCGTGTTGACCCAAACCTTACCGATAACATCAAACCAACAGACAACCCATTTAAACATGATGAGGGAGTCGATGTCACCATAGACAATGGACACATTGGCTGACAAATCATTAATCGTTTGATACAATACTTGGACATCCTTTGTGTCATAGTAGTCAGTCTCAGGAATCCATTCTGTTAAGGCCACACAGACTACGTGTCTGCTCATCTCCTATGTCAGGTGTCTGGTGAAGGTTTTACCTTCAATGTTATTGGAAACAATGAGACTGACCCAAGTCCAGCCAAAATGCAGCAACAACAGAACTATTCCGCACTGCTGAGTGGTGTCCCTGGGGGCCATCTGATAAAGGGAGGGAACTGTGCCGAATTCCTCAGGGAGGCATCGAAGCGTCCGTAAATGATCTGGATGAGAAACAACAAAGTTCAGTTATCGCTTAAGCATTTGGATTTGGAGGCATAAAGTAGAACATTGACATGGTAAGAACTGGATTTCAGGCCAACAGCTTTGTTATGCAGCTAATCAATATGCATTGCTATGCCCAGTTGGCATTTTTAATCTCTCTAAAGAAAGTTCTGTATTACCAAAAGAGCATCACCCATCACCCAATGTCATTTTTGATGGGAAATTAAGTAAAGCAAGTTGATGCCATCCCAAGATTTCCCCCCAAATTCATCAAAACAGTACACGTGTATCCCCTCAAGCAATTAAAATGTATATTATATATATTTATATATATATGTATCTATATGTATATATTATTAATGTATTCAATATATTATATAAATTCTATAAATATATTATATTATATTTAATATATTATCCGGACATTAGAGCGGTCAAGGAATTCCCAGCCTCCCCTTTCTCGGGACGTCTCTCTACCCAAGAACAAACCAAATATTCGAAACCGGAATATTCATCCAGTGACATGTGGAAAGAAGCAGTGGAAAGGCAGGAAACATCTAACTGATATGAGAAACGAACGTATATCCCTGCAGATTTCCGAGTTGCTCTCGACAGTTAGGTCATAAAATGCACCCTGACAACTCAATTTAGTAAGTTGCAGAATTTTTCTAAAAATAATTACCTATTTCCAGACCTCGGCTTGTGGGGAAGGGTTTAGGGAGCATTGAGTATAATACAGTGATAGCGATTACGACTAGGTTGAGATGCCCTACCTTGTGGAATCCGATGACGTTGGCCATGGCATGGACAAGGTCGACCTGATTCCCCGGATGACGGCCACCAATTTACGCCACCCCTCGCAGCTGTAATCGCGAACTGTCCGGCCTGGGCCCGAGAGCAGGATCAGAGACAGGGCAAAAAGCAGGACCAGGACGTGCTGGTTATGTTTGGAAACGCGGCTAAAAGGAAATGGGGAGAGCTCTGTTCCAGGTGTTGTTGGAGTAGAGTTCGAGGGCTTGGTGGTAGGGCTGAGACCTGGGGACTGGGAATATCAGGGATGAGAGTTATTAGGACCTGGGAAGTAAGAGGCTGAGGGGTTGTGTGCTACAGTTTGTTCCCATTGAGCAGAAGCAGCCTGTTGTTACTGGGAGATCAATCAATCTCTGTTTAACAATGCAAGGGGTGCGGGGGAATTCAGAAAGCGCCATAAGGAACTGCTACCTCCTCTCTGGCACTAAAAATCAATCAGACCCGTGGAAGGCAACGAGAAGAACAGCAGGTAGCGAGACAAGGGAGTGGGGAGATCGCTCGGCAAATGTGACAGGAAAAACAGCAATCGTGACAGTGGCAAAGCATGCCCCAATCCCTCCGTCTCTCAGAGAATGGAAATACATCCCTGTTCATCCGTATCCATTTAAAATTTCACACAGACATATTACCAGCGCAAATGACACACGCAAATTTTTTTATCAAACCAAAAAGGATATTTGTTAAATTCTGGCAGATATCCCTCAAACACATTCAGAGCTAAGAGCGCTCCAATCACCAGGTCCCCATCTGTGTAGTACCCCCACGAATATTCCCTGCGCAAGGAGCATTGGCTCCCCGACACAGAGACCGCTGGCATCAGGAGCCGTGAGCAAAGAAGCAAGATCTGCCGCAGCAGCATCAGGACTGCGTGTCCCGGTCCCAGAGCTGTAGCCCTGAGCCTACCCTGAGCTGACGACGATGCTGAGTCCCAGATCACCTGGCTGCTGCAGTCCCATTCAAAACCGATGCCCCCTGCCAGCTATAACGTCCTCTTAAGGGAGCTGGCACAGACTCAGAAACTGACTCGCCCAGGCAAACAGTCTGAGTCCTGGCCAGCCCCAGCGAGGAGCGGTTCAGAGAGCTTTTATAGGCTCTGGGCTGATACTGTGTGAGGAGACCTTTTCACAGGCTCAGATTTCCCCTGATAGGGATGGGGCATAATGGTCTCCTCTTTCTCCTCCCTCCCTTACCTTCTGCTCAAGCAGAAACCACCACAGCCCCGTGCTCTGATTCACTCTCGCGACTGTCTCTGTCGAGAAGACCTGTACCTGGACAAAATAAATCTTCCTCCTTCCCCTCACCCTTCCTTTTTCACCCAGAGTATAAGAAGTGGGGCCGGACTGATCTCACTTAAATTCATGTCCCTGGTTCCAGTAAATTGAATTTTCTCCCACTTTCACTCTCGTTCCTAAATAGCCTGGTCCAACCAGTACTCAGCAAAGCTAGGAAGAGAAGCAGGATCCCTTCCACCTTGCTGTGGAATGAATATGCAGACACCACCAATAGTCTGGATGGAGGTGGGATGCTTACATAACAGCCAAAGTGAAAGGGAGGCTTCTCTCCAAAAGTGAAGAACTTTGGGAATTTATGGTCAAAGAGTTATGCCAAAAGAAAACGATGGAGTGTACAAAAGAAGTCATTGACGAAAACTGGGAAGCTCCATAGGGATTTTAAATTGCAGGCTACAGGCCGGAATGACAAACTCTGATGGAATTTTAACTTGTTTTCCTGAGATTAGATTTATACTCCAACTAGTCTTTCTGGGATCCTCTACCTTTTTCATTGAGAATCTTTTGCGTGGATTTCAAAAAGCAGCTTCATCAGCCTCACCTTATTTGCAGGTGATGATTTTCAGACTTCACAGATTCCTTCATTTTGGTTGCCCAAACCATTCGAGTTCTCTGTCCTGCCTTCTCTATCCAGTCCTGACCTGTCTTTTCTGAGTCCATTTAGGTCTTTTATCAGCTTTTTTACTGCTTACCTCAATCCTTGGGATCAAACTTTTGTCAGCCTTCTTCTAACCACGTTCTGTCCTTATTTCCCGTCCTCAAACTTCCATTTTGGTTTCAGTTGCGTTTTTGGACTACAAAATCTAGCCCGAGGCAGGGTTCAGGGAGAGCTGGGTAGAATCAGAAAGTTCCCGAAAATGAAGCTAGTAGTGAGTACTGTGGAAAGTATCACATGCCAACGAGGTGAGCCTAGTGAAGCACCTGTTTTAAATCCCTGAGTTTCTCAAATAGCTTATGTATAGAGAGTGCCTGACACACTTTTAGACTTTCTGTATGAGGCCTTCTTCTATCCCTAAGGAGGCATGGAACCCAGGATTTTGTAAGTATGGTCTCCAGGATCTACTGTGAGTCACGATCGATATGTTAGCACTACTAAGACCCACCCTCTTTAGATTCTGCTCCCTTCAACATTGCTGTAGAAACAGGACAAACAGTAACTGCCCCAGTAATGTCACAGCAAGGTGCCGGGTAGATAGAGACACCAAACCTGGACAGTGAGCGTTCAGTTAATACCACTAAATGATCAGCTCTAGGCCGAGAGCAAAAGGGGGCAGGGCACTGTCCGTCGACCTGAAATATCACGGGTTTGCCGTCATTCCTGGTGCATGGGAATGGAGCTGGGGCAACTAGGCACCGCTAACCACACTCAAAGTGTCAGGGAGTTTTCCAAGGGAAATCTCTGATTCAGGGAAAACATCTGCAGGTGAAATAGAGGAATGACATGATTCAGAAACTGCAGAAGGCAAAAAGACTTCTCTTCCCTCCTTCTCCTCACCTGTTCATACCATCTCGCAGGGTAGATAGAGTTCTGACCCCAATACAAACCCTTGGAAACATGTTAAACAAACATGGCTTTTGTGTCTCATGCCCAAGCCAACGAAAGTCTAGTGTCTGGATAATTGCTTCCTCCTTAAAATTTGAGATGACATTCCAGCAATGTTTGCATCATTTGAGAAAATGTCCATAGGTCACGAGTCAGGAGAGTGGAAAACACGATTTGAATATATTGTGAACTGAAATCTCATATAATGTAACAAAGCGTTAGATCATATTTAGAATTCACTCATGCCTATCTGAGCCACATTCCCATGCAAATGAATAAGATCTCAGTATCACTAGCAATGGAAATATAAGTAAGGGGGTGGTAGAGGTGGGGGAACACCTGAAGGGAATGGTTATCAATAGATGAGTCGTGAAACTCCAGTATGGGAAATCTGAAAGAAGACCACATGAGCCTGAAGGAAATAAATTATGATCTGATAGTGTAGTAATGATATTTATTATTTGCCTTGGGATGAGAATAATTCTTTGCCAAGAGTCGGTATGAGAGCAAAACAAGTATAAATACAAATGAACAGATATATGAACCCACACACGAGCTCTCTAAAGTCTCACTGTTTAGGTTGGGGAAGACATGCTTTAGAAATGAGAAATAAATTACAATACATTGAGCAACAGACAGTGCCAATCTCAGGACGGGAAATGGTTCAGTGTCAGGGGCTGAGTTGGGTTGCTCTATGAAGGAAGGATGAGTTCTGATGGACTCACTTGCACTTGGCTGCAAAATCCTGATGTTGGTTGTAAAGACCATCAATTTCTCCAAACTGGAAAGAAATCATGGAATGCCATGGGCCCTCGGTGGGATTTGAAAGATGTAAGGGTGTGGGGTCCAGGATTCATGCAATTGTATTTACTCAGTGTTTTCTGTGTGCAGAACACTGTACTAGGCGTTTAGGAGAATAGAACACAGTAATAAACAGTCACATTCCCTGCCCATAACGAATTTACAGTATAGGGGCGGGGAGAAACAGACATCAATAAATATACATAAAATTCCATATATGTCCATAAGTACTGTGGGGCTGGTATAGGGGAAGAGCCAAAGGAGCACGTCAGGGTGGCACAAAAGGGAGTGGGAGATGAGGAAAAGTGGGAATTAGTCTGGGAAAGCCTCTTGGAAGAGATGTGCCTACAATAAGGCTTTGAAGTTGGGGAGAGAGAGACCATCAACTCACCTGCTCCAAAATTGTGGTATTACTCTAAACAAAGAATTGAAAAGCAGCTCGCTGTGACAAAGGCCTTAGCGCCATGTTCGAAACAGAAAACTATCTTCCAGCACCAGTGTGAATAATTCATTCATTCAATCGTGTTTACTGAGCGCTTACTGTGTGAAGAGCACTGTACTAAGAGCTTGGGAAGTACACGTTTGCAAGATACAGAGACGGTCCCTACCCAACAGCGGGCTCACAGTCTAGAAGAATAATGATGGTATCTTTTTCCAAATCACAGTTACACAGTTATCAAAGACTCAGTAGAGCAGAGAAACCATCAGGAGTGATTTTAAATAAACTGACGTCACAGAAATTAATATATATAATGAGTATATATACATTAAATATACATAATCCACACACACACACACACTATATATATATATATATATATATATATATATATATATATATATATATACACACATATATATAAATATAGGTATGTTGATGATACTACCCTACTAGTCAAAAGTGAGGAAGATTTGAAGGGTTTATCATTAAAAGTTATGGAGCGGAGAAAAAAGATGGGCCTGCATTTGAATGTCAAGAAAACAAAGATCATGACAACTGAAGGTTTAAACATATTTATATGAGATGGAGAGAATATTGAAATCGTTGACAATTTTTCTCTCCTGGGATATATACTCAATAATAAAGGAACTACTAGTTCAAGAATACGCCGAAGATTAATGTTAGGAAGACTTGCTATGACAAGCCTTGAAAAAAATCATGTGCTGAAGTAACAATTGCTACAAAAATACAAATGATTAATTCTATGGTGTTTCCAGTGACATTGTATGGAACTGAGAGCTGGAGTGTGAAAAAAACGATAGCAAAACAATCGAGTCTCTGGAAATGTGCAGCTGGAGAAAGCTTTTGCAAATACCATGGGCTGCCCAAAAAACAAACAAATGAGTTTTGGAGCAAATTAAACCAATGTCGTCTTTGGAAGGCCAAATGGCTGGACTTAGAAGAGCAGATTGCAGACACATCACCAGGAGGACAGTTTTTCTCTGGAGAAGACACTAATGCTAGGAAAAGTCCAAGGAAAATGTAGAAGAGGCAGATCAGCAGCTAGATGGATTAGAAACCACAATGATAACGGAAGAGCCGTTTGAAAGGTTACGATTTAAAGCAGTGGATAGGATGTTCTGGGAAACTATATCAATAGAGTCGCTATGAATCGGAAACGACTCAATGACTCATCAGAGTTGGAACATAATGGGGACCTTTCAAAACCAAAATTGTGATAAGGGACGGAGGGGAACATGAATTTACCTAGTACTAGTCAATGGTAGAAATATCAAGTGGTTTTAATGTTGACATTGAATTTACTCAGTAACTCTTTCCGGGTGTTTGTCCAGCTTCAGCAGGATCACATGAACCTTGGGTCCGAAGATACAACCCAGGAGCCCAGCGCTGGAGGCCAAGATGGAGAAGATCTCCATGGCCACCATGGCCTTGCCCTTGGTGCTCAGGTAGGTGGGCAGGAAGGAGATCCAGATGCTGCAGAACACCAGCATGCTGAACGTGATGGAATCGGTCTCGTTGAAGGTGTCCGGCAGATTCCATGCCAGTAAGGCCACGCTGAAGCTGACCTGGGCCAGGAAGCCCATGTAGCCCAGGACGCAGTAGAAGGCGGTGATGGAGCCCTCGTTGCACTCAAGAACAATGTGGCCAAACTCAGCTTGTGTGTTGAAGTCAGGGAAAGGGGAAGAGGTCCCCAACCACACCCCCAGATGGTCACTTGGATCAGGGGGCAGATGAGGATGACAAAGTTAGATATTCGGGGATCAAAGCATCCCCGGAACCTGCTCCCCGACTTGGTGGCCCGGAAGGCCAGGACCACTGTGATGGTTTTGGCCAGCACCGAAGCCACGGCCACGGAAAATATGATGCTGAAGGCGGTGTGTCAGAGGTGGCAGGACGCTGTACTGGGACGGCAGAAGAAGATGAGGGAACAGAGGAAGGAGAGCATGAGGGTGACGAGGAGGACGTTGCTGAGGCCGCGGTTGTTGGCTCTGATGATGGACGTGTCTCCTTCACACAAGTGAAGGTGGGAGAGTTCCACTGCGAGGTTTTTGTGGGCAATGGCTTGACCATTAGTGAAGAGGTCATCATTTGGGAAAACAGCTTCAGCTAGATAGGAAAGGGGCAGTTCTGGGTGTGAGGGCATTATCAGCCTGTGGCCATTCCTCCAAATGCTAATACTTTTCTCTCTCTCTCGTGTGTGTGTGTTTGGGTGTGTGTGTGCATATCTGTCCTTTCTTGATGCTCAGGTTCCAAGTTCCATTTGCAGCGAAACCTGCACCCCTGGACTGAGGAAAACAGCTGGGGTGGGGATGACCATCTGCTTCTACGATTGTGCCCCTTGTCGAGAGGGGTAGATCTCCAACCAGAAGGGTAATAATAATAATAATGATAATAATAATATTGATTGTGTAAACCCTAGGATGGATAAAAGCAAATTGGGTTGGACAGAGTCCCTGTCCCACTTGGGGCTCACGGTCTTAATGTCCATTTTGCTGATGAGGTAACTGAGGCACAGAGAAGTTAACTGGCTTGCCCAAAATCACACAGCAGACAAGTGGCAGAGCCGAATTAGAACTCAAGACCTCTGACTCCCAAGCCAGTGCTCCTTCGACTAAGCCACACTGCTTCTCTAAATTTACCCTCCCGTTCCCACCGGAGGCCTAGGATCACCCCTGGGGGAAGGGTCTGCCCAGAAGGAAAAGACCCCGGCCTCCTGGGTCCCTCTCCCCAAGCCCGGGCACCGGAAGCCTGGAACTGCACCGGGGGAGACATAGACAACCTCCTTTCCCTCCTTCCCCACATCCGTGTCCCGGGAGTTTGGTACAGCACAAGAAAGGAACCGCCATTCTTTCCACCATCCCTACCCTTCGCCCACCGGGATCCAGACGCCCTGCCAAAGAAGCAGGACAGCGACTCACCAAGGTGATAACACCGTTTTAATAATCCCCCCACTGACAACTAATGACCTAACACCCACCCATTCACTCCGGACAGTTGCTCTAATGATTTGCTAATCTCAGTTTAAGGATTTGTGGTTCCACCTAGCTGGGAGCTGCTGAGTCGCCACATACCAGAGAAACATACCTGGCACATAATAAGCACTTAACAAATACTATTATTATTATTATTATTACCCACTGGGCTTTACCGATCAACTGCCGTAGTTCATTCATTCAATCGTATTTATTGAGCGCTTACCCTGTGCAGAACACTGTACTAAGCGCTTGGATAGTACACTGAAGCAGCGTGGCTCAGTGGAAAGGTGTTGGGAGTCAGAGGTCGTGGGTTCTAATCCCGGCTCCGCCACTAGTCAGCTGTATGACTTCGGGCGAGTTATTTCACTTCTCTGTGCCTCAGTTACCTCATCTGTAAAATGGGCATTAAGATTGTGAGCTTCATGTTGGAAATCCTGATTACTCTGTATCTCCCCCAGCGCTTAGAACAGTGCTTGGCACATAGTAAGAGCTTAACAAATACCACTGTTACCATTATTATTACAATGTGCAATCTCGGTAGGGGGGAAAGACATGACTAGAAATAAATACATTACAGATACGAAGATATGAACATGAATGGTGTGGGGCTGGTCGGGGGGATGAATAAAGGGAGTGAGGCAAAGCGAGGCAGAAGGGAGTAGAAGAAGAGGGAACGAGGGTTTAGTCAGGGAGGGCCTCTTGGAGGAGATGTGTCTTCAGTAAGGCTTTGAAGGTGGGGAGACTTTTGGTCCATCAGATATGAGGAGGGAAAGGCGTTTCAGGCCAGAGACAGGACGAGGGCGAGGGGGTGGCGGCGAGACAGACGAGATCAAGGTACAGTGAGTAGGTTGGCACTAGAGGAGTGAAGTGTCTTGCCTGGGCAGTAGAAGGACAGAAGGGGGGTGAGGTAAAAGGGGGTCCCATCCCTGTGATCCTGCCCAGGTGCCACCTCTCATCCTTCTCCCCCTGCAATCCTGACCATCGACTTACCATCAGTTCGACCCATCCTACCTCTCCTCACCATCTACTACAGCCCGGCCCTCACACTTCACTCCTGCAGTGCCAGTTTAACATCTGTGCCCCGATCTCGTTTATCTCACCGCCAACCCTTTTCCCACTCCCTCTTCCCTCCATATTCTGCAGACTACCACTCTCCTCACCTTCAAAACATGATTAAGGTCATACCTTCTCCAAGAGGCCTTCCCCGAATAAGCTCTTTTCCCCGCAGCTCCCTCTCCCTTCTGCATTGTCTATGCGGTTGGATCTGTGACCTTTGGACATTTGATAATAACCCTATCCTAGACCTCATAGTACTTACGTACCTATCTTTAAGTTACAGATTATATATTATTTGCTTATTTTGATGTCTGACACCTCCTGTAAACTCACTGTGGGAAGGGAACGAGTCTGCTTATACACCCAGCCCGCACCCTCCACTCCTCTGCCGCTAATCTCCTCACCGTGCCTCGTTCTCCCCTGTCCCGCCATCGACCCCCGGCCCATGTCATCCCCCTGGCCTGGAATGCCCTTCCTCCCCACATCCGCCAAGCTAGCTCTCTTCTTCCCTTCAAGGCCTTACTGAGAGCTCACCTCCTCCAGGAGGCCTTCCCAGACTGAGCCCCCTCCTTCCTCTCCCCCTCCTCCCCCTCTTCATCCCCCCGCCTTACCTCCTTCCCTTCCCCACAGCACCTGTATATATGTACATATGTTTGTACGTATTTATTACTCTATTTATTTATTTATTTATTTATTTTACTTGTACATATCTATTCTATATTTTATTTTGTTAATATGTTTTGTTTTGTTTTGTTCTCTGTCTCCCCCTTCTAGACTGTGAGCCCACTGTTGGGTAGGGACCGTCTCTATATGTTGCCAACTTGTACTTCCCAAGCGCTTAGTACAGTGCTCTGCACACAGTAAGAGCTCAATAAATACGACTGATTGATTGATTGATTGCTAACTGTTGTATTGTTCTCTCCCAAGTGCTTAATACAATGCTCTTCTCATAATAAGCGCTCAATAAATGCCACTGATGGATTGGCACAGCCCCTACCTTGGTTCAAGTTCTAGTACTTTTAGGCTACTACAGAAGCAACCAATATGATGAGATTCTTGGAATTTTTTTTTACTTAATTAGGTAGCACACATGATCCAGGCAAGTAAGGTATGGCATAATTGAGATTTGCCCTGACCGAATACATCCCATATTTCTTGAGAATAGCTCAGTCTATTATCAGCATCAGCATCATCATTAATAATAGCGACATTTGTTAAACACTATATGTCAGCCACTGAGCTAAGCAATGAGGTAATCAGGTTAATAATCAAGATAATAATAAGATAATCAGGTTGGACTCAGTTTTTCTTTTCCCCCCCACACTGGGGCTTAAGAGAATTGAATCCAGCGTTTTACACATGGGAACCCTGAAGCACAGAGAAGTGACCCACTCAAGGCCACACAGCAGACAAGTGGCAGAACCCAAGTCCTCTGAGTCCCAGGCCCATGCTCTTTCCACTAGATTAATGTTATTATTGGCTTGACCAAAATCGATCGATGGCTAGCACTGGACTTTTCATTTATTCATTCATTCATTCATTCATTCATTCATTCAATAGCATTTATTGAGTGCTTACTGTGTGCACAGCACTGTACTAAGCGCTTGGGAAGTACAAGTTGGCAACATATAGAGACGGTCCCTACTCAACAGCGGGTACAAGGTCTAGAAGGGGGAGACAGGCAACAAAACAAAACATATTAACAAAATAAAATAAATAGAATAGTAAATATGTACAAGTAAAAGAGAGTAATAAATCTGTACAAACAAATATATAGGTGCTGTGGGGACGGGAAAGAGGTAGGGCAGGGGGATGGGGAGGGGGAGGAGGGGGAAAGGAAGGAGGGGGCTCAGTCTGGGAAGGCCTCTTGGAGGAGGTGTGCTCCCTTTAATTAGTTCAATCGTATTTATTGAGCGCTTACTGGGTGCTGAGCACTGGACTAAGCGCTTGGGAATTATTATGATGGCATTTATTAAGCGCTTACTATTTGCAAAGCACCGTTCTAAGCGCTGGAAGTACAAGTTGGCAACAGATAGAGATGGTACCCACCTAACAACAGGCTCACAGTCTAGAAGGGGGAGACAAACAACAAAACAAAACATGTAGACAGGTGTCAAAGTCGTCAGAACAAATAGAATTAAAGCTGGATGCACATCATTAACATAATAAATAGAATAGTAAATATGTACAAGTAAAATAAATAGAATAATGAATCTGCATAAATATATATATATATATACATATATTATATATATATATACAAGTGCTGTGGGGAGGGGAAGAAGGTAGGGTGGGGGGGATGGGGAGGAGGAGAGGAAAAAGGGGGCTCAGTCTGGGAAGGCCTCCTGGGGGAGGTGAGCTCTCAGTAGGGCTTTGAAGGGAGGAAGAGAGCTAGCTTGGTGGATGTGTGGAGGGAGGGCATTCCAGGCAGGGGAAGGACATGGGCCGGGGCTCCTGACATGTCCCTGCACCACATATATAAATAAAAAAGAAAATAACTGATGACATTTGTTAAGCACTTACTATGTGCAAAGCACTACTCTAAGCGCTGGGAAGGATACAAGGTGATCAGGTTGTCCCACGTGGGGCTCATAGTCTTTATCCCCATTTTACAGATGAGGTAACTGAGGTAAAGAGAAGTTAAGTGACTCGCCCAAAGTCACACAGCTGACAATTGGCAGTGCAGGAATGTGAACCCATGACCTCTGGCTCCCCAGCCCGGGCTCTTTCCACTGAGCCACTCTGCTTCTCCATTCATTCAATCGTATGTATTGAGTGTTTACTGTGTGCAGGGCAATGGACTAAGAGTTTGGAAACTACAATTTGCAACAGATAGAGATGGCCCCTACCCAACAACGGGCTCACAGTCTAAACAAGTAAACAGGCATCAGAGCATCGAGATAAATAGAAATATAGATGCATACACACAGCAAAAGAAGTAAAAGGCATCAACAGCACCAATATGAATAGAATTACAGAAATATACACATCAAAACAAGTAAACAGGCATTAATGTAAGTAAATACAATTACAGATATGTACATGTATTCACAAGTGCTGTGACGTGGGGAGAGGGGGTAGAGCAAAGGGAGTGAGTCCAGCATTAATGTAAGTAAATACAATTACAGATATGTACATGTATTCACAAGTGCTGTGACGTGGGGAGAGGGGGTAGAGCAAAGGGAGTGAGTCGGGGCGATGGGGAGAGGGAACTAAGGAAAAGGGGGTCTTTGTCTGGGAAGGCCTCTTGGAGGAGGTGCGCCTTCAGTAGAGCTTTGAAGGGGGGGAAGTGTGATTGGCGGATGTGAGGAAGGAGGACATTCCAGGCCAGAAGTCGGACGTGGGCCAGGGGTCAATGGAGGGACAGGCAAGAATGAGGCAATGAGGAGGTTAGCACCAGAAGAGCAGAGTGTGCAGGCTCTCTGTGGTTTTCTTTGATCGGCGTTTTGATCCCTTGATCATCTGCCTTTGACTCTTTCCGATGCCACTGCTGCACAGCATGGGCAAATCGACTTTGACGTTTCAGTTTAGACCTTTCCATTACGGTTAGTCCCACGTGCCATAGCTCTAAGCTTCATCAACATAAACAAACTCTCCTTTCCTTGAGCAAAGGCCTAGTCTCAATTCACTGCTTTATAAATCAGAACAAATTGTGTCTCTTCGGCTATGAGTGCAAATCCGAGACACGAAACTAAATACTGCCTGGAGGAGGTGGTCAAGCGCAACTCGCACCTGGAGATGTAGGTGGTCATCCACGGGAAAGTCTACGACATCACCTGCTGTCTCAGCGAGGTGCGCAACGTCTGGGCTCTGCTGCTGTCCCGTGGACGTTTGCTACCACTACCAATGTCATCGAGCCATGCCTTCTGGGGTCAGGTTCCTGATGTTCAGAGATTGCAAATCCCGGCAGACACTTTGAGAGTTACTCTGTCTCAAACTACCGAAGGGGTTTTCTGAATCCCAACTCTTCCCATCATAGCGCGGACACTATATAAACTTGATTTGCCAGAATTAGACGCATAGACTTTTTTTAATGGTATGTGCCAGGCACTGTGTTAATAATAATAATAATAACAATAATAATAATAATAATAATAATGGTATTTGTTAAGTTCTTACAATGTGCGAAGCACTGTTCTAAGCGCTGGGGAGGTTACAAGGTGATCAGGTTGTCCTATGAGGGGCTCACAGTCTTCATCCCCATTTTTTAGATGAGGTAACGGAGGTACTGAGAAATTAAGCTACTTGCCCAAAGTCACACAGCTAACAGCTGGTGGAGCCGGGATTAGAACCCACTATCTCCGACTCCCAAGCCCGTGTTCTTTCCACTGAGCCATGCTGCTTCTCAGTGCTGGGGTAGATAAATAAACCGATCGGGTTCGACACAGTCCATGTCCCACACGGGGCTCACAGTCTTAATCCCCATTCCATAGATGAGGTAACCGAGATTTAGAGAAGTGAAGTGACTTGCCAAAGGTCACACAGCAGATACGTGGCAGAGCCAGGATTAGAACCCAGGTCCTTCTGACTCCCAGGCCCATGCTCTATCCACTAGGCCATGCTGCTTCAGTTTTCTATCAAAATAGGCTTCCAGTTTTATAAAATAAACGAAGAAAGATCACACACATTTCCCTAATAGCAATAGTATCTATTGAGCACCCACTGGGCCAAATACTTGCACTAAACAGTTGGGAAAGTACAAGATAAAGAAGAGAAATAACCTCTGCCCCTAAGGAGCTTATTCTCTAATGGAAAAGTCGGGCAGAAAAATATTAACATCTAGGGTAAATACAGAAATCACTTAAGTACTGACAATGGGTGTAAATGAATGCATGTGTTGGAAATGGCTGGGGAAAACAGTTCAAGAAATAGTAATAATAATACTATTGCCAGACTGTCTCCGGGACTGGGGCTGAGGGCAGGGAATGTGTCTGTTTATTGTTCTTGTGCACTCTCTCCAGTGCTTAGTACAGTGCTCTGCACACAGTAAGAGCTCAATAAATATGATTGAATGATGACTACGATGGGGCAGCCTGAGCTTTTTCGTGATGGAGATGCTAGGAAGCAGCGTGGCCTAGTGGAGAAATCACGGGCCTGGGAGTCGGAAGGATCTGCCAGACAATCTGCCTCCGCCACTTATCAGCTGTGTGACTTTGGGCAAGTCATTTAACTTCTCTGTGCCTCACTTACCTCAACTGGAAAATGGGGATTAAGACTGTGAGCCCCACGTGGGACAACCGGATTACCTTGTATTCCCCCTAAGCGCTTAGAACAGTGGTTGGCACATAGTAAGCATTTAAAAAATACCATCATCATCGATGACTTTCCCCCACTGTAAAGCCTTACTGAAGGCCCATCTCCTCCAAGAGGCCTTCCCAGACTACTCCCCAATTGTCCTCATCTCGCACTCCCTGTTGTGTCACCCTGACTTGCTCCCGTTGCTCTTCCCCCCCCACCCCGCCCCACAGCACTTATGTGTAGATCTGTAATTTTATTTATTTATATTGGTATCGGTTTATTTGTATTGATGTATGTGAGCTCGTTGTGGGCAGGGATTGTCACTCTTTATTGCTGTATTGTACTTTCCCAAGCGCTTAGCACAGTGCCCTGCACATAGTAAGCATTTCATTCATTCAACTGTATTTATTGAGCGCTTACTGAGTGCAGAGCACTGTACTAAGAGCTTGGGAAGTACAAGTTGCCAACATATAGAGACGGTTCCTACCCAACAGCTGTGGCAGACCTAACACCTGGGCCTAGGTAGTAAGCCAGGCCACCTGGCCTTCTGTGCTCACAGGAAGACCTACAAGGAGCAATGAAGGAAGTCAGACTGCTAGATGAATAATTTGACGCTGTTCTGAGAATTGCCTTGGGAACGTGCCGATTTAGGCATGAGCTCAGCAAGGCTGAACTTATCAGCAAGATTGAGCTCATCAGCAAGACTGAGCTCATCAGCAAGGCTGAGCTTATCAGCAAGACTGAGCTCATCAGTTAGGCTGTGCTTATCAGCAAGGCTGAGCTCATGCCTAGATCGGCGCGCTCCCAAGGCAATTCTCAGAACAGCGTCAAGTTATTCATCTAGCAGTCTGACTTCCTTCATTGCTCATTGTAGGTCTTCCTGTGAGCACAGAAGGCCAGGTGGCCTGGCTTACTGGCATCTAACATCTGGTGGCCCAGATGTTAGGTCTGCCACAAACAGCGGGCTCACAGTCTAGAAGGGGGAGGCAGACAACAAAACATATTAACAAAATAAAATAAATAGAATAAATATGTACAAATAAAATTAATAAATACAGTAATAAATATGTACAAACATATATACATATATACAGAGTTGGTAGACTCATTCCCTGCCCACAACCAGTTTGCAGTCTAGAAGGACACTAGAAGGGCCTAACAGTGGCGCTGATGACAGTGGCAACTGAGCATGCTCCCCGGGTGCTAAGCAGCGTGGCTCAGTGGAAAGAGCACGGACTTTGGAGTCAGAGGTCATGGGTTCAAATCCCAGCTCCGCCAATTGTCAGCAGTGTGACTTTGGGCAAGTCACTTAACTTCTCTGTGCTTCAGTTACCTCACCTGTAAAATGGGGATTAAGAGTGTGAGCCCCCCATGGGACAACCTGATTACCTTGTAACCTCCCCGGCGCTTACAGCAGTGCTTTGCACATAGTAAGCACTTAATAAATGACATTATTATTATAAGCACCACGCTAAGCTCCAAGGAATATGCAACAGAACCAATGGGACGCAGGCCATGTCCCAAATGGGGCTTAGGGTCTAGGAGGAAACGCTGTGATATGATCCCCGGTCCACAGGTGGGGAAGTTGGGGCTCAGAGAAGGTAAGTGACCTACCCAAGGTCACCCAGCAGGCCAGGGGCAGAGCAGGGACCAGAACCCAAGTTCAGGCTCCCCAAGCTACACTCTCTCCTCAGGCACAGATGCTGCCCCTTGGCCTCCAGCTACAGGGCCTGCCCCAGCCCCTGCCTTCCCCTAGAGCCCGGCCTCACTACCTCAGTCCAGCCCCAACCAGATGGAGGGCTGACCTCTGCTTAGACAGGGGTGATGTGGGTTTGGAGGAAGGATCCCTTTAGTCAGTTCCTGAGGGAAGTAATCACAACACCTCTCCTTCTACGCCCCCCAGGGAAGTGCAGAGCAGGTGCTTGGTGTGCTGGTGGGGCCAGATCTGGGGGAGAAATGGAGGGAGCAGCACAGGTTGGGGGCTGGACCCTGAGCTAAGGTCCCCATCTCCCCTTCCTTCTCTCCAGCCACTGCAGGACCCCAGTCGCCCTCTCCCATCCCCCACGACCCTTGACCTGCCGTCACCCCCAGCCCAGGGACAACTCCTCCTCACTTTATGGCCCACCTGGCCTTGGATAGCGGCCCTGTGACATAACGCTTCCACGGAAGGACTTGGAGCAGCACTTCTGCCAGCGTGGTAGCAGCCCTCGGCCAAGGTCTTCTCCAACACAGCCGACACCCTGATGGGTCACTGGCCCACCTGCTGGCCTTCCCTCTGGTCCTCTGTCCCACAGGCAGAGGAAGGAGGGAAGGAGCGGCAGTCCCGTCTTTTCCCCCCAGCAGTCCAGTTCCCCCTCTAGACTATAAAGCTCATTACGGGTACGAACCACGTCTATTAATTCGGCTATACTGCATTCTCCCAAGCAGTTAGTACGGTGCTGTACTGTACTCGGGGGCTTGCCATATAATGATAATTATGGTATTTGTTAAATGCTTAGTATGTGCCAGCCACTGTACTAAGCGCTGGGGTGGATACAAGCAAATTGGGTTGAGAAGTGACATGACTTGCCCAAGGCCATACAGCAGATGAGTGGCAGAGCCAGGACTAGATCCCATGACCTTCTGGCTCCCAGGCCTGTGCGCTAACCATTACGCCATGCTGCTTCCCACCCAGACAACTGCATAAGCCGCCTCGCTGACATCCTTACCCCCAGCTGCATTCTTCAAACCCCTCCTTAGGTTGTCCATCCAACTCATCAAGCAGAACCTCCTCAACGTGAACCCCCTCCCTCCCACCATACCCCAGCTTGCAACCTTCCTCCTTTACTCTAACTTTTTGGGCAATTTTCCCAGCCCTCTCCCCACTTCATGACCAGCCAACCACCACTCCTCCCATTTTCGAAAACCTTTTGCGATTCCATTTACGCCGAGAGGCCTCCCGTCCTCTTCCACCCAGGAAATCTCCCAGTTACTGAGCACTAACGGAAACAGCCAGCTCTCGCCCTCAAGATAAATCCGCATTTATTCGCCTACCCACCTTCCATTTCCTCTTTCCCCCAACCCGTAAATGATTTTGCACCCATGCCCCTACCCCTGAGAGGGTAAACTCCTTGCAGGCAAGGAGTTAATAAATGCAACTGAATAAATGAATCTAATCCCCACTCCACCACTTCTCTGCTGCGTGACCTTGAGCAAATCGTTTCACTTTTCTGTGCTTCACTACCTCACCTGTCAAAGGGGGATTAATAATAATTATGGTATTTGTTAAGTGCTTACTCTGTGGCCTAGTAGAAGCAGCACACCCGAGTGGCAAGAGGACGGGCTTGGGAGTCAGAAGTCGTGGATTCTAATCCCTCCTCTTAATAATAATAATGATAATAATAATAATAATACTCCGTGGCCTGGTAGAAGCTGCATGGATCAGTGGAAAGAGCACGGGCTTTGGGGTCAGAGGTCATGGGTTCAAATCCCGGCTCCACCAATTGTCAGCTCTGCGACTTTGGGCAAGTCACTTTACTTTTCTGTGTCTCAGTTCCCTCTGCTGTAAAATGGGAATGAAGACTGTGAGCTCCATGTGGGACACCCTGATCACCTGGTAACCTCCCCAGCGCATTGAACAGTGCTTTGCACAAAGTAAGTGCTTAATAAATGCCATAATTATTACTACTAATAATAATGGTATTTGCTAAGCACTTACTATGTGCTTCTAAGCACTGGGGTAGATACAAGGTAACCAGGTTGGACACAGTCCCTGTCCCTCATAGGGATCACAGCCTCAATCCCCATTTTACAGATGAGGCATCTGAGGCCCAGAGAAGTGAAGTGACTTGCCCAAGGTCACCCAGCCAAGAGGCTGGGAGAGAAGCAGCATGGCTCAGAGGGAAGAGTACGGGCTTGGGAGTCAGAGGTCATGGGTTCTAATCCCGGCTCCACCACTTGTCAGCTGTGTGACTTTGAGCAAGTCACTTAACTCAGTTACGTCATCTGGAAAATAGGGATTAAGACAGTGAGTCCCGCAGGGGACAACCTAATCACCTTGTATCGCCCCCAGCGCTTAGAACAGTGCTTTGTACACAGTAAGCACTTAAGAAATGTCATTATTATTATTATTGAGGGAGGGGATTAGAACCCCTCGCTTAATACAGTGCCTGGAACATACTAAGCGCTTAACAAATAGCTGTTCGATAGGGACTGTCTCTGATACAGAATTGTACTTTCCCAAGCGTTTGCTACAGTGTTCTGCACACAGTAAGCGCTCAATAAATACGACTGAATGACTGACCGAATGAACAGGTGCAAGAGCGGCAGGACCGCACCCTCCAGCAGCCCACGAGCTCGTGCGCGTGCGCGAGCCGAGGACGAGAACGTGCGCGTGCGCGAGCCGAGGACGAGAACGTGCGCGTGCGCGAGCCGAGGACGTGCCTGTGGAGACAGTGCGCGCGCCCGGCGAATCGTCCTGTCTCATGCGGTAAGCGTGACGACGCAGGAGCGTGTGACGTCAGACTTCCTCCTTGGGCCGCGTTGGCGGGAAAAAGACAGTTTGAAGAAGGGAGCGTCCGGAGGAGGAGCGGCCTGCAGGCCATCGGAGGCAGCGAGGAAACCAATGTGGCCTTTGAGGTCGCGGGTTCGAATCCCGGCCCCGCCACCTGTCTGCCGGGTGACCTTCGTCAAGTCGTTTCACTTCTCTGGGCCTCAGGTACCCCTTCTGGAAAAGGAGGATGGATGATGATGGCATTTGTTAAGCGCTTTCTATGTGCCAAGCACTGTTCTAATAATTAATAATGATAATAATGGCATTTGTTAAGCGCTTTCTGTGTGCCAAGAACTGTTCTAATAATAATGATGATGATGGCATGTGTTAAGCACTTGCTATGTGCCAAGCACTGTTTTAATAATAATGATAATAATAATAATGATGATGATGATGGTGGCATTTGTTAAATGCCTACTATGTGCCAAGCACTGTTCTAATAATAATGATGATGATGGCATTTGTTAAGCGCTTGCTATGAGCCAAGCACTGTGGCGACCAAGGACCAGGCAGAGGAGGAAGCCCAGGGCCAGGCAGAGGAGGAAGGCCAGGATCAAGCCCAGGACGAACGTCAGGACCACTGACTTGAGCAGGGACAGGACAATGTGGAGGAGGAGGGCAAGGGCTAGAATTGAGTGGAGGGCCAAGGCCAAGTGGGGGAGGAGGTCCAGGACCAGGCAGAGGCCTACGACCAGGACAAGGAGGAGTCAGAGCGCTAGGACAAGTTCTACGAGGAGGGCCAGGACCTGGCTGAGGAGGAGGTCAAGGACCAGACCCTGGGGGTGGGAGAGGACTAGACATAAAATGAGGGCCTGAACCAGTCCCTGGAGGACGGATAAGGACAAGGAGGAGGAAGAGGTCCAGGACCTGGCTGAACGGGAGGACTAGGATGAGTCGGATGAAGAGCTCCAAGGAACAGGTAGAGGAGAAGGTCGAGGACCTTGCTGAGCATTAGGGCTAGGACCAAGCGGAGGAGTAGGGCAAGGACCAAGTAGGGAAAGAGAGCCAGCAGCAGTCCCTGGAGGAGGGTCAGGACCAGGGTGAAGAAGCGGGCCAAGGAGCAGGAGGGGTAGGAGGGCCAGGAAAAGGAATTGGAGGCAGTCCACGATTGGGCTGTGCAGGATGGCTAGAACCAGGTAGCGAAGGAAGGCCAGGACAAGGGGGAGTCAGAGCACCAGGATCTGGCGGAGTAGGAGGGCCAGGATCTGCAAAGAAAGAGGGCCAGGATCAGCCCCTTAAGGAGGGACATGACCAGGCGGGGTAAGGAGGTCCAGAACTAGATGGATAAGGAGGTCCAGGACCTAGCTGAGCAAGAGGGCCAGGACCAAGCAGAGGACTCTCTCCATCACCTCGCCCCCTCCTACCTCACCTCCCTTCTCTCCTTCTACAGCCCAATATGCACCCTCCGCTCCTCTGCCACTAGTCTCCTCACCGTGCCTCGTTCCCGCCTTTCCCACCATCGATCCCCGGTACAAGAGGATGCTGAAAAACAGATGAGTAAAACTGTGTTCTGCCACTGGATTGAAATGGTCAGAAAGCCTTCCCCTGACCCTGTTAGGTCTGGAAAACCTGCCTAGTAGAAAGACAGGCTTGAGCCCACACTACGGGCTGATGGGGAAGCCTATGTGCCTCTCTGTGCCTATGTGCCTATTTGTGGGCTGGCAAATATGGAATATAACCCTTATCGATGATGCCTTATTGGGCTATTGTAAATTGGTCAGTGACTTCCTTAAGGCCTTACATTCACAAGTACAACAAGCACTGCCAATATCAGACCCAAACCAGAGCCATAGACTCAAACCAGGTGACTGGATAGGTGTTAATTCCTTCACATGATAGAATGTCCTTGAGCCACCGTGGAAGGGACCTTATCGGGTGTTGATTACTACAGGAACTGCGATACAGGGTTGGGGACAAACCACCTGGATCCATGCATCCCGCCCTAAGCAGGTTCCAGAGTGATCAGAAGAGAACCCTGAGATCATATGAAGTTATGAATAAGACCAAACCCTGGGAGAAACTGCTGAACTATTGGGATATTGACACCGAGCAGGGATTCTCGACCTTGGTTTCTGTAAAGCCGCTCATGAACTCTTGATAGTGGACCCATTCATTGGTTGGGTCTACTATACATATGTGAGGGGGATAGAATGTACCCACCTGTTTCAAAATCACTTGCACCCACTCAGAATGGTATTGGGTCTATGGCATCCCAATTTTATGTCCACCCAATGGGGCCACAGCACTTAGAACAGTGTTCATCACATAGTAAGCACTTTAATTATGATCATCATTATTGAGGTGCACTGCGTAGGTTGGCATTAGATGAGCAGAGTGTGTGGGCTGGGTTGTAGGCAGACAGAAGCTAAGTGAGGTAGGAGGGGGTGAACTTATTGAGGGCTTTAAAGCAAGCTGACATTGAGGAATTTCTGTTTGATTCCGGGTGAGGGAAAACTACTGGAGGGGCTTAAGGAGAGCGGAGATGTGGACTGAACGGTTTTGTAGAAAAACGATCCGGTCAGCAGAGTGAAATATGGACTGGGCATGTTACTCCCCTCCTTAAAAATCCTCAAAAATCTCCAGTGGCTACCAATCAACCTACGCATCAGGCAAAAACTCCTCACTGTCGGCTTCAAGGCTCTCCATCACCTCGCCCCCTCCTACCTCACTTCCCTTCTCTCCTTCTACAGCCCAGCCCACACCCTCCGCTCCTCTGCCGCTAATCTCCTCACTGTGCCTCGTTCCCGCCTGTCCCGCCATCGACCCCAGGCCCACATCATCCCCTTGGCCTGGAATGCCCTCCATCCGCACATCCACCAAGCTAGCTATCTTCCTCCCTTCAAGGCCCTACTGAGAGCTCACCTCCTCCAGGAGGCCTTCCCAGACTGAGCCCCCTCCTTCCTCTCCTCCTCATCCCCCTCTCCATCCCCCCCGTCTTACCTCCTTCCCTTCCCGACAGCACCTGTATATATGTATATATGTTTGTACATATTTATTACTCTTTATTTTACTTGTACATATCTATTCTATTTATTTTATTTTGTTCATATGTTTGGTTTTGTTCTCTATCTCAATCAATCAATCAATCAATCAATCGTATTTATTGAGCACTTACTGTGTGCAGAGCACTGTACTAAGCGCTTGGGAAGTACAAGTCGGCAACACATAGTGACAGTCCCTACCCAACAGTGGGCTCACGTTTAGAGGGGGGAGACAGAGAACAAAACCAAACATACTAACAAAATAAAATAAATAGAATAGATATGTACAAGTAAGATAAAAAATAAATAGAGTAATAAATATGTACAAACATATATACATATATACAGGTGTTGTGGGGAAGGGAAGGAGGTAAGATGGGGGGATGGAGAGGAAGACGAGGGGAAGAGGAAGGAAGGAGCTCAGTCTGGGAAGGCCGCCTGGAGGAGGTGAGCTCTCAGTAGGGCCTTGAAGGGAGGAAGAGAGCTAGCTTGGCGGATGGGCAGAGAGAGGGCATTCCAGGCCCGGGGGATGATGTGGGCCGGGGGTCGATGGCGGGACAGGCGAGAACGAGGCACAGTGAGGAGATTAGCGGCAGAGGAGGAGATTAGTGGCAGAGGAGCAGAGGGTGCGGGCTGGGCTGTAGAAGGAGAGACGGGAGGTGAGGTAGGAGGGGTCGAGGTGATGGACAGCCTTCAAGCCCAGGGTGAGGAGTTTCTGCCTGATGTGCAGATTGATTGGTAGCCACTGGAGATTTTTGAGGAGGGGAGTAAAATGCCCTGAGCGTTCTGGACAAAGACAATCCGGGCAGCAGCATGAAGTATGGATTGAAGTGGGGAGAGACACGAGGATGGGAGATCAGAGAGAAGGCTGATGCAGTAGTCCAGACGGGATAGGATGAGAGCTCTGTCTCCCCCTTCTCGACTGTGAGCCCACTGTTGGGTAGGAACTGTCTCTATATGTTGCCAACTTGTATTTCCCAAGCGCTTAGTGCAGTGCTCTGCACACGGTAAGCGCTCAATAAATACGACTGATTGATTGATTGATTCCTTGACCTCGCCCTTTTACCACTCCTGTCCCTGGCCGTCTTTCTCCACCTGGTCCTGACCCTCCTTCTCTGCCTAGTCCTGGCCCTAATCCTCCACCTGGTCCTAGCCCTCCTGCTCGGCAATGCCCTGGACCTTATGCTCCATCTGTTCCTGGCGCTCCTCCTCTGACTGGTCCTTGTCCTCCTGTTCAGGCAGGTCTTGGCCCTCCTTCTCTGCCTTATCCTTATCTTTCCTCCTGGCATTAGTCCTGGCTATATTTCTGGGCCTATGCCTGTCCCTCCTTCCCTGCGAGGCCCTGCTCCCCGTTTTCCTTGGCTTCCTCATCCACCTGGCCCTGACTCTCCTCCAGGGACTAGTCCTGATGCTTTTCCTGGTCCTGGTCCTGTCCCTGTTCTTCTGTCTAGCCCTGGCGCCCTTCCTCTGCCTGTTCATGACCCTCCTTCCCCTCCTGGTCCTGACCCTCCTTCCTCTCCTGGTCCTGGCCCTATTCCTTGGTCTGTTGGTGATACTCCTCCTCTATCAGGTCCTGGCCCACTTCCTCTTCCTGATCCTGGCCCTCCTCCTCTGCCATGTCCTGGCGCTCTGACTGCACCATGTCCTGGCCCTCCTCCCCTGCCTGGTCCTGGCCCTCTTTTTCTGCATGGTCCTTGCCCTACGCCTCCACTTTGTCCTAGCCTTCCTGCTCGGCCAGGTCCTAGGTCTTCTTAATAATAATAATTATAATTATAATAATGTCATTTGTTAAGCACTTACTATGTGCAAAGCATTGTTCTAAGCGCTGGGAAGGATACAAGGTGATCAGGTTGTCTATCCCATGTGGGGCTCACAGTCTTAATCCCTATTTTACAGGTGAGGTAACTGAGGCACAGAGAAGTTAAGTGACTTGCCCAAAGTCACACAGCTGACAAGCGGCTGAGACGGGATTTGAACCCATGACCTCTGACTCCCAAGCCCGGGCTATTTCCACTGATCCATGCTCCTTCCCCACCTTGTCCTTTTCCTTCCTACAGACACTCATCCTGGCTGTCTTCCTCTGCCTTTTCCTGTCCCTCCTCCAGGGACTGGTCCTGGATCTCTTACTCTGCCTGGTCCTGGTGTTCTTCGTGGGGCTGGGCCTGGCCTTTCTCCAGGGATTAATTCTGGCACCCTTCTTGGACCTGGTCCTAGCCCTCCTCCTCTGCCAGATCCTGGGGCTCTGCCTCCATCTGGTCCTGGCCCTCTTTCTCCACCTGGTCCTGACCCTCCTCCCCTGCCTGGTCCTGGTCCTCTTTCCCTGTTGGTCCTTGCCCTAATCCTCTGCTTGGTCCTAGCCCTCTTCTTCGGCAAGGTCCTGAACCTTAACATCCACCAGTTCCTGGTGCTCATCATCTGACTGGCCCTGGTCCTCCTGTTCAGCCAGGTCCTGGCCCTCCTTGTCCATCTTGTTCATATCCTTCCTTCAGGAATTGGTCCTGGCAATGTTCCTGGGCCTGCACCTGGCCATCCTACCCTGCCTGGCCCTGGCCCTCCTCCCCTTTGTCCTGACCTTCCTCATCCAGCTGGCCCTGACCCTCCTGCAGAGATTGATTACGGCAGGTTTCCTGGGCCTGGTCCCGGCCCTCCTCCTTCGCCAGGTCCTGATGCTCTGCTTCTGCCTTTTCTCGGCCTGCCTGCTTATCTGGTCCGGACCTACTCCAACGTTTGCTGGCTCACATACTCGTCCAGGTCCCGGACCTCCTCAACCTACTCCTGGCCTTCCTCCAGGGACTAGTCGTTGCTCTTGTCCTGGACCTTGTCCTAGCCTTTCTTCTTTTTCAGGTACTGGCACTCTGCCTCCACCTGGACTTGGCCCTGCTCCCTGAACTGTTCCAGACCCTCTTCCTCCACCTGGTCCTGGCCCTGTTCCTCTCCTTAGCTCTGGCGCCCTTCCTCAGACTGTTACTGACCCCCCCTTCCCTTTCTGATGCTGACCCTCCTTTCTCTCCTGGTCCTAGCCCTACTCTTCTGTCTGGCGGTGATCCTCCTCCCCTATCAGGTACTGGTCCACCTCCTCTACCTCTCCTGTCCCTTCTCAAGGGAGTGGTCCTGGCTCTTTTCCTCTGCTTGATCCTGGCCCTCCTCCTCCACCATATCCTGGTGCTCTAACTCCACTATGTCATGGCCCTCCTCCCCTGCCTGGTCCTGGCCCTCTTTCCCTACTTGGTCCTTCCCCTACCCCTCTACTTTGTCCTAGTCTTCCTGCTCTGCCAGGTTACTCTGCCTCCTTGTCCTCATCCTTCCTCCAGGGACTCGTGCTGGCCCTCCTCCTCTGCATTTTCCTGGCCTTCCTCCTCTGCCTTTTCCTGTCCCTCCTCCAGAGACTTGTCCTGGACTTCTGATCCTGGCCTTCCTCCTCGACCTGGTCATTTCTCTCTGCCTTGCCCTGGCCCTCCTCCCCGACTGGTACTGGCCCTCCTCCCCATTCTGGTCTTGGCCCTACTCGCCACTTTGTCCTGGCACTCCTGGTAGCCAGGTCCTGGAACTCCACCTCAGCCGTCTCCTGCCCTTCCTACAGGGTCTGGTCCTGGTTTTCTTCCTGGGCCTTGTCCTTGCCTTCCTCCCCCACCAGGTACTGGCGCTCTGCTTCTTCTTGGTCCTGGCCCTCTTCCCTGTCCTGTTCCTGACCCTCTTACTCCACCTGATCCTGGCCCTCTTCCAGGGACTGGCCCTGGCACTCTTCCTGGGTCTGGTACTGGCCTTGTTCCCCTGTCTAGCCCTGACCCCCTTCCTCTGCCTGGTCTTAACCCTTCTTCCTGTCCTAGTCCTGGCCCTCCTCCAGGGACTGGTCCTGGCGGTCTTCCTGGGCCTGGTCATGGCCCTGCTCCTCTCCCTAGCCCTGGCACCCTTCCTCCACCTGGTCCTGACCCTCCTGATCCCGACCCTGCCTCCTCTCCTGGTCCTGGCCCTACTCCTCTGTCTGATGGTGATGCTCTCCCTCTATCAGGTCGTGGCCCACCGCCTCTGTGTCTCCTGTACCTCCTCAAGGGAGTGGTCTTAGCCCTTTTGCTCTGCTTGATCCTGGCCCTCGTCCTCTGCCATGTTTTTGAGTCCAAACACCGGTCATCACTCTCCAGTAATTCATATGTGTTGAAACGTGTTTGGAACAAAGATAAGTGGTTTCTTCCTGATATTTCAGATGTTCCTTTCCATGTGCAATAGGAATGCAATAATAGAAGATAAGTATATTAAACCTTGCTCTGCACTTGCTCTGAAAGTCAGAGTCTATTCTGTATTAGCCTTTTTTCAACTTGCCTCAAAAACCCTTTTAGCATGAAATGCCAAATAGACTCTTCTTAAAATTTGAAATGCTCAAGTTCATAGTATTGCAAAAACAGAAGATATCTATAATGATGAATGTATTGCGGCATACATCCCATTGGGTGCTTGCTCTTCAGTATGAATCAATTGTTTTCTGTACTGCTAAGCTGCAGGCACAACAGCAATTCTGTAACAGAAGCTATCTACTCTGATCTTTGCTATGCAGTTTACATATCATCTAGAGCCTTGATTTTAGTAAGTACCATTTCCCTTGTATCCTGCTAGGTAAGGCAAGTAAAATGAGTGACTTTCGTGACTTTCTGTCCAGTCTGTTCAATGGATTGCTTTCAAAGAGAAGTCAACTGATCAAATTGTCTTCCCCTGAAATACGTCCAGCACTGTCTGCTTGGAATTTCAATTGTTCAATTGTCTGCCGAGAAGCTATCTTGGTCATATACGCCTTTTCAGTGTTGTGCTTATCAAGAAACTAGTCTTCTCCATGTGTCATTTTCCTTCTATCCTCCTAAGAAAAATGGAAGAGTTTTCATCTCCATTCTGATACAATCCTATTTTTAAACGAAAAACCGAAAGGGCTTTTCTTGAAATTTCAATAACAGGTACAATAGCAATTCAGTAACAGAGGTCAGCTGCATTGATTCTTGCAATGTAATGTACATCAGGCACACGTGTCATTTTTTTCTATCCTTTTAAATAGGCAAGTTAAGTGAATATGGGTTTCTATCCATTCTTCAACTGGACTGCCTTTACAGACAACACTCTTGATGCACCTGAAACTCATGTAGCGCCAGTAACCAAATAGTTTCAGTCTTGGTATTTCAAATGTTAAGTTGCCCTTACAGAATGCAGTTTACACTGATCCTTTCTTTGCAGTGTAAACCACATTCCTCTCTATATCTTATTTATCTGCTATCGTGCTAAGAAAGATAAGTGAATGTGAGTTTCTCCCCATTGTTGAAAATCACTTGTTTTGAAGCCCATCTGGTATGAAATACTTAAATGGACTCTTTTCGACATTTGAAATGTTCAGTCCATCTACAGTAGTTCTACTCTGTTTCTTGAAGTACAGTCAGGAGCCCAGCTTTCTACAGGTACTATTTTCTTCTATCTTACAAAGTAGGCATGATAAGTGGATGTGTAATTCTCTCCATTTGTGAAATGGAATGAGTTCACAGATTGCACACAACATGAAACTAATTTTGACACTACCTAACTTAAGTTTTTCTTATTTACTGTATGTCAGTATACTAAAGCTCACATAGGTGAAGGGATCTTTTGTTACTAATTTTCAGGCACTGTCTCGTGGATCTATATTGCGTTCATGAAAGCTTGTCCTCATCACTGTGTGTGGATTTACATGTTCTCTATACTCCTCTTATTCAAGGGGATGGTGCTTGAATTCTCACTCTAGCAGGTCACCTTGCTTTGAAACGCATCTGACACGAAATGAAAAATCAGTTTTCCTGCAATTTCAAATGTTTCATTGCATGTACAATAGCTAACAAATGAAATCTATCCTTACCCTTACCCTTCAGTCTACAGGTCATCAGGAGTCTCGTTTTCTGCACCAAGTTTTGTTCTGCTAATAGAAAAGTTGAGTGATTGTGTGTTTCTTGCCATTTTTCAAAGTCACTTGCTTAAGAAACCGTTTTGCATGATAAGCAAAATGGGCTGTACTTAAAATTTTAATTGTAACAGAAGATATCTATGCTGATCTTTAAAGTGCAGTATATGACTCATCAGGAATTTACCCTTCTGCCAGTATCAATTTTCTTCTATACGTCTAAGATGGCAGATAATGTTAACCTGTGAATTTGAATATGTCCATTTTGTCGTATTTAGAGCCTACATCAAGAAACACAGTCTATGCCAGAACAATTTTGTCTTTACTTATCTCAAGTTTTTCTGTTTCACTGTTTGTGTAGACATATGTGTAGTGATTTTGAAGTGATTATTTTAAGTCAGTATTTCAAAACATGTACTGTTTAAAGAGCTTAGGCTACATCTATGCGTAGACTATGGTATTTGAGTCTAGACGCTAGTCACCTTTCGCTAAGGTGATAAAAGTTGAAACACATCTGCCACCAAATGCCAAATGGACGTCCGTCCCCCTAGTCTTAGCCCTTCCTATACTCGGTTTCTGGATCTCCTCCTTTGACTAGTCTTGGCCATCCTCCTTGGCCCAGTTCTGGCCTTCTCAGTATTGGTTTTCTACCTTGTCTGCTCCTGGCCCTCATACACAGCCCAATCCATGTCATCTTTCTTACCGAGTTCCTGGACCTGGCCATCCTCCTTTGTCTACTGCTGGCCTGCCTCCTCCTTCACTGGTCCTGCTTCTCCTCTACATTGTCCTGGCCCTGCTGCTCCACCGTGTCCCAACTCTCTGTGCCCCAGTTCTCTTATCTGTTAAATAGGTATTAAAACTTTAAGCCCTACAGTGCTTGACACAATAAATGCTAAAAAATTTCTTTATTAGTATAATTATAGGAAATCTTAGAGCCAATAGTGAGGAGTTTCTATTTGACACAGATATTGATAGGCAGCCAATGGAGATTTTTGCAGAAGGGGATCACATGTCTTGAACTTTTCTATAGAAAGATAATCCAGGCAGTGGAGTAAAGTATGGACTAGAAATGGGTAGAGACAGGAGGATGGAAGATCAGAAAAGAAGGTGAGGAAGTAATCCAATCCAATCCAGTAGGCTGAGATTGTTCTAAAAGGGTAGTGGTTTGGATCGAGAGAGAACGGGAGATATTAGCGAAGTTATGAAGGTGTGACTGACAGTATTTGGATATGAGGGGTGGATGAGACAGCACAGTCAAGGATGACATGAAGGTCACAGACTTGTGAGATGGGAAGGATTGGCTGTGTCGTCTACAGTAATGACAAAGTTCCTGAGAGGACAGGGTTTGGAAGAGAAGGTAATGATTTATGTCTTGCACATGTTGAGTTTGAGGTGGCAGAACGACATCCAAATAACAATGTCCTAAAGACAACAAGAGAGGTGAGTTTAAGAATTGAGAGAGACAGGGGAAGAAATATAGATTTCGGTGTCACGCGCATAGTGATAGGTGTGGGTAATGAGTTTTCCTATACATTCTCCTCCTCTTATGCCTGCTCCTGGCCCTGTTCCTCTGCCTGGTCCTGGCCTGCTTTGTCGATCTGGTGTTGGCCCTCCACCTCAGCCTGGTCCTGGATCTCCTCTGCCTGGTCCTGGTCATCCTCCGACTGGTATTGGCTCCTGCTCCTCCTGACCCTTCTTCTCCTCCTGTGCTTGGCACTGGCCTTCCTCCCCTTCCTCTTGGTTTTGTTCCTTTACCTTGTCCCAGTCCACCACCTCCACCTGGTCCTGGTCCTCCTCCTCTGCCTGGTCCTGGGCCTCTTTTTCCATCATGCCCTGGATGTCTTCCTCCACCTTTCCCTTCCTCTTTCTTCTTCTGCCCAGTCTTGGCCCTGCTCCTTTGTCTTATCCTGGCCTTTCTCTTCCTCCCCCTGGTCCTGGCCTATGGCTATGCTTAGTCCTGGAACTCCTCCTGCAACTGGACCTGGTCCTCCTCTTTTGGTTGGTCCTGGCTTTTCTCCTCTTCCTTGTCTTAGCCCTTTTATGCCGATTTCCCCTCCTCCACCACCTGGTCCTCACCCTCCTCCACTCCTTGGCCCTGGCGGGCCTTATCCCTGCTTTTCTTCCTGGTCTTGGGACTCTCCTTTGATCAGGACTATCTGAAACAAATGACAAATTATTAGGACGAGGCCTGGATTAAGGTTAAAGTTAGTGTTGAGGCTTATATTTAGAATTAGGGTTACGGTTAAGGCTCAGGATAAGGTTAGTTACAGTTAGGGTGAGAGTTACAGTTCAGGTTAGGTTTAGGTTAAGGTTTAGGGATAAGCCAAGTTAGGTATTATCACTAGGTCTACTGTTAGAGTTAGGTTTAGGATTAGAATTTCATTCATATTTAGGGTTAATGTTAGTTATAGGGTTAGGGTTAGATTTAGGTTTAGGGGTTTGGTAAGGACATGGGTTAGCGAGTCAAAATGGGCCTTTTGAAATATAATTTGCTCACTTCCATGTACATTAGTTAATACAATAACAGAAGATCACTGCACTGAGCCTTGCTTGCAGTGTACAGCCCATCTGCAGTTTAGTTTATTCTATGAGTCACTTTTCTTCTATCTTGTTTAGTAAGAAAAATAAGTAAAGTGGTGCATCTTTGCAGCCTGTCAAAGTCATGTATATTGAAATCTGTTTAGCACAAAATGACAAATTAGTTTAGCTTGAAATTTCAATTTTTCAGTTCCACATTCAGTAAGATTATATCTGCAATTATCCTTACAATGCAGTGTACATCTAATCAGGAGTCTAGTCTTCTGCTAATAATCATTTTTCATCTGTCCTGTAAGTTAAGTGAATGTGGGATTCTGTCCATTCTTTCAACTGCACTGTGTTCCAAGACAGCACAATTGAAATAACACACTGCACTGAAACTCATTTAGCACCAATTGCGAATGGCTTCAGTTGAAATATCAAATGTTCAGTTTCCCCTGTGGACGCTATCTACACTGACCTTTGTTCTACAGGGTACAGCATATCAGAGTCTATTCTTTGCTATTTGCCATTTTTCTTCTCTCTTGTTATGTAAAAAAGATAATTGAATGTGTATTTCCCCCCATTCTATCAGTCACTTGCATTGAAACCCGCTTTGCAAGAAATGTCATATGGGAGCTTCTTAAAATTTCAAATGTTCAGTCCATGCAGAGTAGTACTACAATAACAGAAGATACCTGCACTGATTTTGAGGTGCAGTATGCAGCCCATAAGGAACTTCTGCATGTCCCATTATAAATGAATGTGTGTTGCATTAAATTAAATGCATTCTTAAAGAGCACACTTGGAACAATAACTTTTTTTCTTCGCTCAAGTTTTTCTGTTTTGCCGTATGTTGGGAAATAAAGTCACAGGGTGGTCCCACTGATAAGCTTAAGCCATTATCCTAAAACATATATAATATGCCTAGAAAGCTTATCCCTGATGGGTGGATAAAAATGGTTCTCTGTATACAGCTGATGTTGTTGCAATGTGTTGAATCTAAACACTAGTCACGACTCTCTGAATTGTAGAAATCACTTGCATGGAAATCTGTCAGACTTGGAATGCTAAATGAGCGCTTCTTGAAATTACAAGTACTCAACACCTTGTAAAATAGGAATACATTAGGAGAATATATCTTCACTGAACCTTATTCTGCAGCATAGAGCAGGAGAATGTACAAATCTAGTGTTCTGAACATGCTATTCCTATCTTGTAATGAAAGTGGAATGGATGTGTGTTTCTCTCCATTAGGTTAAAATCACTTCCTTTGAAATCCATTTGCCTTGAAATGCCAAATGGGTCCCTTTAGAATTTTAAATGTTCAGTTCAACGTATACAGTAACAGAAGATACTAGACCCCTCACTGTTTCCCTGTAGTTAACATCTCATCAAGGGAACAAGTCTAGTCATCCGTATGTCTTTAGACAAGATAAGTGAATGTAAGTTTCTGGCTATTCTACCCAAAGAACTACTTCAGCTGAGAGCTCAATACATAACATTAACTGATGTTGAAACCCGTTTAGCACCAATTACCAAATTCCCTCTATTTCAAATTTCATATATTTAGTTAGCATGTACGGAGGCAGTTTACACTGATCTGTGTTATAACAAGTCTCATCTTTCTATGTCTCATTTCTTCTATAATACTAAGGAAGAAAAGTGAGTGTGTGTTTCTTGATATTCTGTTAAGTCACTTTGAAACTTTCTGGTGCAAAAAAAACAAATAGCTTCTTGAAATTTTTAATGTTCAGTTCCGTGTCCAATAATAATACAGTATCCCTGCTAAGTAGTCAAGTAAAGCAAATATGACTTTCTGTATAGTCTCTTCAATGCATTGTTTTCACAGAGAACTGAATTGATCAAATTTCAGTGCTGAAATCTGTAGAAATCACTATGCTGAAATCACCATGCTAAACCAATTTCTGAAATGTCCTCTTGAAATTTAAACTGTTCAATTTCATGTATAGAAACTATCTCGCTCCCATCCATCTTTTCAAGGGTACTATGCATCTAGATGCTAGTCTTCTAAACATGAACGTGTTTTTCTCTCCAATCTGTCAAACTAACTTACAGTTCAACACGTTTTGCACTTAAGAATGAGTTGGCTCCTTGTTATTTCAATTTTTCAGTTTAGATATTATGTAACAGTATAGTATCTGTACTGATCGTTACTTTACAGTTTACAGCACATCAGAGGCCAGTCTTCTCCACATATCATTTTTCTTCTATCGTGTTAAGTAAGAAACACAAGTGAATGAGTTTTTCTCTCAATTCGGTCAAAGTCAGTAATGTTGAGCCCCATCTGGAACGATAGGCTGAATAGGTTTTTTTAAAAATTATAAATGTTAAGGTACTACATTGCCAAGATCTGCCCTTTCCTCTTCATCCATACTGCTACCCTACTCGTTCAAGCTCTCATCCTATCCCGTCTGGACTACTGCATCAGCCTTCTCTCTGATCTCCCATCCTCGTGTCTCTCCCCACTTCAATCCATACTTCATGCTACTGCCCGGATTGTCTTTGTCCAGAAATGCTCTGGGCATGTTACTCCCCTCCTCAGAAATCTCCAGTGGCTACCAGTCAATCTGTGCATTAGGCAGAAACTCCTCACCCTGGGCTTCAAGGCTCTCCATCACCTCGCACCCTCCTACCTCACCTCCCTTCTCTCCTTCTACAGCCCACCCCGCACCCTCCACTCCTCTGTTGCTAATCTCCTCACCGTACCTCGTTCTCACCTGTCCCGCCATCGACCCCCGGCCCACGTGATCCCCCAGGCCTGGAATGCCCTCCCTCTGCCCATCCACCTAGCTAACTCTCTTCCTCCCTTCAAGGCCCTACTGAGAGCTCACCTACTCCAGGAGGCCTTCCCAGACTGAGCCCCTTCCTTCCTCTCCCCCTCATCCCCCTCTCCATACCCCCATCTTACCTCCTTCCCTACCCCACAGCACCTGTATATATGTATATGTGTTTGTACATATTTATTACTCTATTTATTTATTTATTTATTTATTTTACTTGTACATATCTATTGTATTTATTTTATTTTGTTAGTATGTTTGGTTTTGTTCTCTGTCTCCCCCTCTTAGACTGTGAGCCCACTGTTGGGTAGGGACTGTCTCTATATGTTGTCAACTTGTACTTCCCAAGCGCTTAGTACAGTGCTCTGCACACAGTAAGTGCTCAATGAATACGATTGATGATGATGATGATGATACTACGGTAACAGAAGATACCAACACTGATTCGGGAAGGGCGTATGCAGCCCAGCAGGAGTGCAGTCTCCTTCATGTCCCATTTTTTCTTCTATTCTTCAAAAGTAGGCAAGATAAGTGAATGTTTGATTCCATTTGTGAAATTGACCAGATTCTCAGATAGCAGCCTTGAAACAATAACAACGTTGTCAAAACAGAACGCAAGGTTTTCTGACTTTGTTGGAATATTTGTGCCTTGCATTTTTGGTCATGATCCCATCATCTCATGATCTACATTGCTTTCTGGAAACCTTAAAGGAATCACTAGTTCTGTAAATGAATATTTTTATACTCTATTTTATACTATCTTCTATATATATATATACGATTTCACAGTGTTTGAGTCTAAATATTAATCACCATATTCTAGAAATAAAAGCCTTTTAATCTCTCTGTCACAAAATACCAAATGCACTGACTTTGATATTTTAAATGTTTTCTTCCATTTATCTTACCTTGATCCTTGAAATGCAGTGTGTATCCCATCAGGAGTCTGAACCTCTCACCTACGTCCTGCTTTGAGCCTGGAATGTGACATCTGACTGACAGTTAATCTCTCCCCACCCTTCAAAGCCTTATTGAAGGCCCATCTCCACCAAGAGGCTCCTGTGACTAAGCCCTGCTTTACTCTTCTCCTTCTTCCTTCTCTGTCACCCTGATTTTCTCCCTTTATTCATAACCATCTCAGACCCATAGTATTTATGTATATACCCATAATTTATTTATTTGTATTAAAGTCTGTCTCCCCCATTACACGGTAACCTTTGGGCAGGGAATGTGTCTGCTATATTGTTATATTGTACTCTCCCAATCAGTTAGTAAAATGCCCTGCAACAGTACTAAGTGCTCAATAAATACTATTGATTGATTGATTGATTTCAGGAATGTTTGCCTTCTCTGTTACAAAATGTTGAGTTCACACAGGTCACTTGTTTACATTTTGAATTAGTGTTGTCATTGTTCTTGATCCATTTTGGAGTACTCAACTCAAAGTGAAGATTGTTAACTTTTGGAATAATAGTGGAATCAAGAATTATAAATTAATCAAGATTGCCTAATGGTCTCTATGTTTACCAAAGGGTAGTCACTTGCACTGAAAAGGAAAAAGAATCCCAAAGAAGTCTTCATCAAGCAAATGTTGCCTATAATTTAGGTGAAGATAAAAGCTAATCTTTTAGCTAATAAAAGCTAATGTTTCAATGTTTCCATGACAGAGCAGCAGATTTTTTTTTTCACTATGGCACATCATTCAGGCTAAATCCTACAAAATGATATAGCAGGCAACATTCTCAAATATCTCTGGAACAGTCTCTCTCTTCTAAGGAATGACTTGATCACCCAATCTGGCAAATAGGAAGAGGAACCTGAGAATAGGAAGGTGGCACTTTCTGTGAAGGTGGGTAGGAAGGAACACAGGATGAACATGGGAGCAAGCATGGTTTCTTCCCAAACTGAAGCACGTGTGGGTGAACCTGGAGCTGACCCCTGTTGCCCTCCAGGCTGGTCAAGGAGAGCAGCTGCTCCTACTACAGCTGCTTCCATTCTTGGGGCTGTGGGAGGGGAGTGAGGTAGCCAGATAACTGATTTTACTGCTGGCCTAAATAAAAAATAAAAAAATCCCCTGTCTCTGACACTCCCCCATCTGTGGAGTTGACTGGCTGGGGAGACGCAGCAGCAGACACTCTCCTCATTTAAAAAGAAATGAAAAATAAGCCTTTTGGTTCTGATGAGCCTAGATTCTACCCTTTCTATCTGCCCGAGCCACATCCCACCTCCTTTCTGTCCTCCTTCATGGCTCTTTGCCCCAAGTAGCTGAGGTGGCTGTGGGTGGCCCCAGCTCAGGTGGGACATTTGGGAAACCCAGCCTCTACTCCTCCCAGCCCCTCTCTGCCTCCTCATCCCACTCTGTGACTCTATTCCCGAGGAGCAGGAGTGCCTACAGGCACAGAGAAGTGTTGGCTTAGTCTCCAAACCCTTCCTGTAGCAGAAGCAGTGGAGAAAGGAGAAAGGATATTGCTTTTGATTTTTTAGAAACATATTCTCCATCTCTCAGTGTCAGTATTCCACGGTAGTCTCACTATTACCTGGTAACAAGAGAATTTTACTAAACTCCAGCACCCACCACACCATCTGCTGAGATGTGGTAGCACTGACTCTAAACCCCTCCCAAAGCAGGGACAATGGAGGTGGGGACTGGGATGGGGAAGGATACACATTCTCTCCTCTAATAAAGTTTTATTAATAATAATAATAATAATAATGGTATTTGGTAAGCATTTGCTCTATGTGAAGCACTGTTCTAAGGATACACATTCCTCTAATAAAGTTTTAATAACAATAATAATAATAATGATAATGGCATTTGGTAAGCACTTACTATGTGCGAAGCACTATTCTAAACGCTTGAGATGATACAAGGTGATCAGGTTGTCCCACGTGGGACTCACAGTCCTAATCCCCATTTTACAGATGAGGTAACTGAGGCACAGATATGTTATGTAACTCACCCAAAGTCATACAGCTGACAAATTGCAGAGCCGAGATTAGAATCCATGACCTCTGACTCCTAAGCCTGTGCTCTTTCCACTGAGCCATGCTGCTTCTCGTGCTGCTTCTTTAATAAAATATAACATCCTTTCAGCGGGAAGACCCTGGCTCCAAACCCCAGCCAGATACTAATTTCAATTTTTCAGAAGCATTCTCTCCACCTGTCTGTCTCTAATAAAATTTAAATAAAATTTCAGATCCTGTCAGCAAGGAAAAGTTTTAATTAAAGAGGCTCATGTCACGTGTAACCACTGAAAATGGCATCTCATTCATTCATTCATTCAATCGTATTTATTGAGCGCTTACTGTGTGTGGAGCACTGTACTAAGTGCTTGGGAAGTCCAAGTTGGAAACACATAGAGACGGTCCCTACCCAACAACGAGCTCACGGTCTAGAGGGGGAGACAGACATTAATACAAATAGGTAAAACAATCAATTACAGATATATACAGATAGATACATATGTGCTGTGGGGAGTCATTCATTCAGTAGTATCTCATATAACGGTGTGGTAAATTAAATCCTTTAGCTGAGTTAAAGAAGATTAGAGAGAGGCCCCAGGGATGGCTTGCCATAATCCAATCAGACATAGTTTAGTCTACATCCCTCCTTTATACCCCTTTCAATCCATCAATCAATTATATTTATTGCACATTTTCTGTGAGCAGACCACTATACTAAGTGCTTGGGAGAGAATAATACAAGAATTAGTGGACACAATCACTTCCCACAAGGAGCTTACAGTCTATTTGATAATTAAACTCTATTTCTATCCATTTTTTAAGGACTCACTAATTATCTCCCCTCTGAGTCATATTCATTTAAACCCCCAAATCCCTACCCTCCCTATTTTGCCTTCTAGGAGAAATCATTCTCAAATCACAGCCTCCAGATAGGACGAATCTCGGTTGGGACAAAGATGTTCCCTCCCTTCCAATGGAAGCCTCAGGGCTATTCTTGAAAAGGAATGCAAATTCGAGGCTCTGTTATGGTAAACGTTGCTGCTCAATCAAAGTGAAGACAGGACGGTCCAATAGGGGATATGGTGAAACATCAGTATGGTGAGAGGGGAATTCGGGAAGAAGAATTGTCCAGGTGGGGGTCAGGCGATGGAACATGAGGTCCAGGAGGAGGGCACTCATTACAATAGTTGTAATTGTTGCAATACAGAGAGGTAGGAAGTTATGTGGCCTGGTGGAAAGAGCACAGGACTGGTAGGCAGAGGACCTGAGTTCTAATTTCAGCTCTGCCACTTGTCAGCTGTGTGACCTTGGAATCACTTAACTCCTCTGTGCCTCAGTTATCTCATCTGTAAAATGAGGATTAATACTGTGAGCCTTGTGTGGGACAGGGACTAAGCCCAATCTAATTATCTTGTACCTACTCCAGCTTTTAGTACCGTGCCTGTTATATAAGTGTTTAACAACTCCTAATCTGTGAGTTCAGACCTTGTCTCCCAGCTCCTCAAAATCCTCCAACTCCATACAACTCCACATTACCTACCTTCAAAACTCTCTTTAAAATCTCCTCCGAGGCCTTCATCAATTAAGCTCTCATTTCTCCTATTTACCCTCCCTTCTGCATTGCCTATGCACTTGGATATGAGCCCTAAAGTACTTGATAGTCATCCCATCTCTGTCCCATAGCACCTAGGTTCATATCCTTACTTTATGCCACATCCCCTTTCTGTAATTCATTTTATTGTCTGCCTCCACCTCTAGATTGTAAGTCAATTGTGGGTGGGGGATGTGTCAACTAACTGCTGTTATGTAGTCTCCCATGCACATAATACAGTGCTCTGCACATAGTAAGTGCTCAATATAAATACCAATGGTGAATAGATATCATTGATTGTTAGGATTGATTAGTTATCACGGGTGAACCCTAGTCTTTGTTCCAAGCCCTCCAGTCTTGTAGTTTACCCCACATTCTTAAGAAGCTCATCTGCTCCCAGAGTTTCAGTTACCTCCTGTATGAAGATGGCCCTCAAATCTTTCTTTGTGGCATGGACCTCTCAACTGACTGCAATCCTGCATCTCCTCTTGCTTCCAAGACATTTCCCCTTGGCTGTCCCCCCAGCACTTCTCACACTCTACATCTTTAAAACAGAACTCCTCATCTTTTCCCCTCGGCCCACTACTCCCACTGTCTTTCTCATCTCAGTCAATAACACTACCATTTTCCCTGTCCAAGAAGTCTGAAACTTTGTTCTCATCCTCAAGTCTTCATTATAGTTCAGCTCTTACATTCAGTCTGCTCCTAAATCCTACCAATTTTTCCTGGACAACGTCTCCCACTTCCCTCCCTTCCTCTCCACCCAAACTGCCACCTCCTGAGGAGAAGCTCTGGCCTGGACAGGGATAGGCTGTTCCCCTAGCCTTCTTACTGCTCTCTCAGCCTGCATCTTCTCCCCTATTCAGTCTATACCATATTCTAAAGCACAGATCATCTTCTTGAAACACTGCATGATCCACATCTCCCCTCTTCACAAAACCCTACACTTTCTCTCTATGTATCTTAGCATCAAACTAAATTGTGAGAAGTGTCTGTTTGGTGCAGAAATGGATGGGCAATCATTGGAGGTTTTGCAGGAAAGGGAGATAAAACAGGACATTTTTAAAAAATATCTAGGCAGCAGTATAAAGTACTGGGTGGAGGGGGCTTGTCAGGGAAGATGGTGGTGTTGTCAGCAGGAAACCAAATTAAACATAAATAAGCACAGGTTGCAAAACACTCCCAAATTCTTGTCTTGCATCTCCCTTTATGCAGAGGGAAAAGGTTTCTCTAACCACTAGGGATGGGCCGTCAGTTGTTGTCCACCATTTATCTAATCCATCCAGCAATTCACTTCACAAAGTGAACTGTGGCTTCAAACCAGAAGATTTTCCAAATTGTATGAGCAGGCAAGAGTGCTAGCAGAAAACAAAGTTAAACACAGAATACAGGTTTCCCAAATTTTATCTTAATAATAAGAGTGGTATTTGTTAAGCACCAAGCACTGTGCTAAGCACAGAACTACATAAAAATGATATAGTAGGACACAGTCTCTGTCCCACATGAAGCTCATTTTCTAATCATTGAGGAGAACAGGTATTTCCTGGAAAGGAGTGTGGTCTAGTGGAAAGAGGCGGACTCTTCCTAGGAGTCAAAAAATCTGGGCTGTAATCCTGGCTCTGTCAGCTGCCTGCTGTGTGGCCTTGGGCAAGTGACTTTAACAGCTGTTTTCTTCAATTCCCTCATCTGCAAAATGGGGTTTCAATGGTTGTTTTCCCTCCTACTTAGAGTGTGAGCTTGAGAGCTTGTAGGACCTGATTATCTGGCATCAACCACAGAGCTTAGTACAGGGTTTGGCACATAGTAAGCATTTAACAGATATCAGTATTATTATTATTCATTCCCATTTTACAGATGAGCAAATGGAGGCACAGAAATGTTAAGTGACCTGCCCAAGGTCACACAACAGGAAAGCAAGAATCAACGAAGAGTCCCTTGTCATATTGAGAATGATTTTTAGTGCTTCTAGAGAAGTCTGAGATTTTCCCAACCAGGCTAACCTGTCTGTTGCTTTACAGGCCCGAAATAAAACTTTCAAAAGCTTGGTCACCCAATTAAGGAAAAAAAGTCTTGTACCAGTAAAAAAAAGTTGAGGCAATGCACAGAGAACGAAGTTCTTCTAAGAAAAAAAAAAAAGAAATTTCTGCAAGGTTTTTAAAAAGTGGGTTTTCTGCTACCCTCTAGTGGACATTTGTAATGCTTGGCTCTATGAACTTTTTCCAAATTCTGTCCTGTGCTGCTATCTTGTGACCCTTTGTGATATCACTACTATTTTTATGGCTAGTGTTAGGGTTAGCACTAGGCTAAGGCTAGGTGTATGAGTAGGTGGAACAAACATTCGAACAGGGTGGCGGTGATAGTGTAATATGTGCAATACTCTAAAGCACATTTTGATCCAACAAACGTAGCAGAACTTGATTTTCTTTTTTTGAAAATTCAGAGGCTCTTATGTTAGGTCTGATCAGAATATGGAACTAATGTTCTTGTGGTCTTAATATTTTTTAAACTATAATGGGTTTAATGTCTACCTTTGCTCTTCCATACTTAGGAAATGCTGTTGTGTATTTGGACTTAAAAACATAAGGTGCTCCAAACATTCAGTGAACAGTTCCTGGGACTAGTAAGGGTTTAGTTTGGGGTTTGGGGGCTAGGGTTAGGGTTAGGGATTAGAGTTAGTGTTATGAATAAGTTATGGTTAAGGTTAGGTTTGGGGTTAGGTTTAGGGTTAGGTTTAAGATTCGGGCTAGTTTTAAAATTAGGATTCATTCATTAATTTAGTCATGTTTATTAAGCATCTACTGTGTGCAGAGCAATGTACTATGAGCCTGGGAAAGTACAATGCAACAAATAAACTATGACATTCCCTGCCTACCAAGAGCTCATGGTCTAGCTGGGGGAAGATAGGCATCAATACAAATATATAAAATTAAAGATATGTACATAAGTGCTGTCGGGCTGTGAGGTGGAGAAGAGCAAAGAGAGAACAAGTCAGGGTGATACAAAAGGGAGTGGGCAATGAGGGAAAATGGAGCTTAGTCAGGGAAAGCCTCTTAGAGGAGATGTTCCTTCAATAAGGCTTTGAAGTGGGGGCAGGGGAGAGTAGTTGTCTGGTATATTTGAGGAAAGTTATGGATAGGTTTAGGTTTATGGTTAGTGTTAAGGTTAGGGTGAGCGTTGGGACTAGTCAAAGGGCTAGGGTTAGAATAACGGTTAGATTTAGCGTTAAGAATAGTGTTAGGGCTAGATTTAGGGTAAGGTTTAGGGTTAAGATTAGGGCAAGGATAGGGTTATGATAGGACAATAGCTAGGTCTAGGGTTTAGGATTACAATAAGGGTAAAGAATAGCATTACAGCTAGGGTTAAGATTATGGTTAGGGTTCGGGTTACAGCTAGGATTAAAGTTATAGTTACTGTTAGCATTAGGGTTGGGGTTTAGGATTGGTACTGATTTAGGGTTAGGGCTAGGGCTAGGATTAGGACCAATGCTAGAAATAAGACTAGGTTTGTGTTATGATTATGGTTAGGGCTAATGCTAGGTCTAGGGTTTGGGTTATGGCTTGATTAGTGTTAGTATTAGTGTTATGGTTCTCTCCTATGAATCAACGCCTTATCATGGCAGGATCCTAGAGCTATGTCATTTAGAGATACTCTCTCGCTAGGGTTACCCATATAGAAAGCTCTAAGCTGAAGCATCAAAGTTGACTCGTCTGTGCTGGGCAGCAGTGGCATGGGAAAGAAGCAAAGAGACTCACGTTTAACTGTGCAAAAGAAGGCAATGGTAAACCACTTCCATATTTGTACTAAGAAAGCTCTATGGATATATATATATATATATATATATACCAGAAAGTCGTCAGATGTAGTGAAGATAGGACATTCTGGAGAAGGTGTATCCATAGAGTCACTATTAATCATAAACAACATATATTGCATTCGATGATGATGATTATTAATAATAATAATAATGGCATTTATAAAGCACTTACTATGTGCAAAACACTGTTCTAAGCTCTGGGGAGGTTACAAGGTGAACAGGGTGTCCCACGGGGGGCTCACAGTCTTCATCCCCATTTTACAGATGAGGTCACTGAGGCACAGAGAAGTGAAGTGACTCCTGAAAATCACATAGCTGACAAGTGGTGGAGCTGGGAGTTGAATCCATGACCCCTGACCCCAAAGCCTGGGTTCTTTCCACTGAGCCACGCTGCTGATTGTTTGGGTTAGTGTTGGGATTCGGCTAGTCCTAAGGCTAGGGTTAGTATTAGAGTTAGGGCTAGGTATAGGGTAAGGCATAGGGTTAGGGTTAGGACTAGTGCTAGAGTCAGGGTTAGGTTTAGTAGTAGCATAAGGCCTAGAGCTAGGGTTCAGACTAGGGCTATTGTTAAGTTTAGGGCTAAGACTAGGGATAGGCCTAAGGTTAGGGTTACATTAGGATAAAGATTAGTGTTAGGGTTAGAGTTACGGCTAGGATTAGGGCTAAGAATAGAGTGAGTCATAAGATTAGCATTAGAACTAGGACTGTGGTTAGGGTTAGAGTTGGGGCAGGCTTAGGCCAAGTGCTAGGTTTAAGATTCAGACTAGATTAGGGTTAGAGTCAGAATTAGTGTTAAAGTTAGGCTTAGGGTTAAATTTAGGGTTAGTGTTAGGGTTACAGTCAGGGTTAAGGCTATGGTTAAGGTTAGGGTTAAGGTTAGAGTTAGATTTACAGCTATGGTTGGTGCTGCATTTAGGTTTAGGGTTAAGGTTTGCATTAGGGCAACTGGTATGGTTAGGGGTAGGGTTAGACATAGCGATAAGGTTAAGGTTAGGTTTGGGGTTACCAATAGGATTAATGTTAGGGTTAGAGTTAGGGTGAATTCATGGGTTAGGGATAGGTTTTCGGCTAGGGCAGAATTTAAGGTAAGGTTTTTGGTTAGGGTTAAGGTTAGAGTTAGTGGTAGGCTTAAGGTTAGGTCTAGGGTTACAATTAGGTTAGGGTTAGGGTTAAGGTTAAGTTTCTGGTGTGGTTTAGGGTTATGGCTAATTTGGCTTAAGGTTAGAGCTATTGCTTGAGTTAAGGTAGAGTTAGGGTTAAGGCTAGAATTAGGGTTAGTGTTAGGCTTAAGGGTAGGGTTATCATTTGAGTTAGGGCTAGGCCTAGGCTAAGGTTAGGATTAGAGATTTGGATTAGGATAGGGTTAAAATTGGGTTAAAATTAAGGTAAGGGTTAGAGTTAGGGATTATGGTTGGGGTTAAGGATAGGGCATCAGTGAAATTAAAGGATAGCATTATGGTTAGTGTAGGGTAAATGTAGGTTTAGGTAGGTCTGCTCGATGTAGGGTTCAGGTTAAGGTTTAGGGTTATGGTTCATGATAGGACTAGGATTAGGGTTAGAGTTAGCTTTAGGTTTTGGGGTAGATTTAAAGTTATTATTATGATAGAGTTAAGGTTAGGGTTAGGGTTAGGGCTACTTTTATCACTAAACTATGGTTAGGTTTAAGATTATGGTTAGCATTAGGATTCGGGTTAGGGTTAGGATTGGGGCTAGGGTCAGGGTTAGTTTTAGTGCTAGGTCTAATTTTACGGTTAGGGTTTGGGATAGGGCTAAGATTAGGGTTGTTGTTAGGTTTAGGGTTAGATTTACAGGAAGAGCTAGATTTAGGATTGGATTTGAGGTTATTGTTAGGGTTAGGGCTTGGGTTTGGCCTTGAGTTAGGGTTAGATTTAGAGTTAGGGTTATGGTTAATGTTTGCTAGGGTAAGGGTTAGGGTGACTCTTAGGGCTAGGACTAAGACTAAGGCTAGATGAAGGGCTAAGGTTAGGTTAAGTGTAAGGGTAGGTCTAGGGTTAGGGTTATAGAAAGTGTTAGGGTTGGGGGTTGGGTTAGAGTTATAGTAAGGATTAGGATTTGGTTTAGGGTTAGGATTAGGGTAAGGGTAAAGGTCAAGTTTATGGTAGGTTTATGTTTAGAGCTAAGGTTAGGTTTAGGATTAGGATTGGGTCTAGAGTTAGGATTAAGGTTAGCATTAGAGTTAGTGTTATGGTTTTGTCTGGGGTAGTGGCAGTGGTAGTGATAGTGGTAGGATTAGGGTTATGGCTTAAACCTAGCCTATGCCCAGGATTAGGGTTAGGGTTAGGATTAAAGTGAAGAATAGAATTAGGGTTGAGGTAGGATTAGGGATAGGTGTTGGCCTTGTGATGGGCTGGGATTAAAGTTAGGGTCAGTGCTATGATTAGGGTTAAGTTTAGAATTAAGGTTAGGGTTAAACCTAAGGATAGGTTTAGGGTTTGGGTAGAGTAAAAGTTAGGGTTAGTTTAGGATTGGGTTTAGGATGGGGACTGGGTGTGAGGTTAGGACTTGGGCAGTGGCCAAGGCTAAGGCTAGTGTTTAGAGTAAGGCTCAGGTTACAGTTAGTAAAGGTTGGGTCTAGTGTTAGGTTTAGGGCTATGGTTAGGGTTAATGTCAGGGTTAAGGTCAGTTTAAGTGTCAGGGCTAGGGCTAGGCTCAGAGTTAGGGCATAGGTTGCTATCAGTGTTACAGTTTGGGCTAAGGTTAGTGTTAGTGTTTGGAGTTAAAATTAGGGGCAAGGTGAGGGCTAGTGATATGGCTAGGCTTAAATTTAGATTTAGGGCTAGGGTTGCAGTTAAGGATAGGACTGGGCCGATGGCAAAGGTTAGGGTTAAAGTTAAAATTAGGGTTAGGTTTAGGATCATACTACTACTAATGATATTTGTTAATCACTTGCTATGTACCAAGCACTATACTATGCACTGCGGTGGATAGCAGGATAAAGAGAATTAGGGTCAGAATTTATGTTAGAACTATGGGTAGGGTTGGAATTAGATTTAGGATTATGAATAGGGTTAGGGTTAGGATTGCGGTTAGGTTTAGAGTGAGCACTAGGGTTTGGTCAGGGTTTGAGCTAGGCCTAAGTCTAGAGGGAGAACTAGTGTTAGAGTTGGGTTTAAGACTAGGGTTAGGGTTAGAGGTAGATTAGGGTTAGGATTAGGGTTAAGGTTAGGTTTAGATTAGGGTTAAATTTAAGGTTTGGGGAATGGCTGGGTTAGTGTAAAGGATAGTGTCAGGGTTAGGATTGGGTAAGGTTAGGGTAAGGTTTAAGGTTAGGAATATGGATAGGGTTAGGGTTACTGTTAGAGTTAGGTTTGGGGTTAGGGTCAGGGTTAGGGTAATTTAAGGTTAGGTTTAGGGTTAGAGTTAGCTTTAGAGTTAGGGTTAGAGTTAGGGGGGTAGGGTTAGGGTAAGGTCTAAGGTTAGGAATATGGATAGTGTTATGGTTACTGTTAGAGTTAGGTTTGGGGTTAGGGTCAGGGTTAGGGTTAAGTTTAAGGTTAGGTTTAGAGTTAGGGTTAGAGTTAGGGTTAGAGTTACCTTTAGGGTTAGGGTTAGAGTTAGGTTTAGGGTTAGGTTTAATGTTAGATTAAGGGTTATGGATAGGGTTAAGGTTGGGGTTAGGTTCAGCATTAAGCCTAGGGTTAGGTCTAGGACTAGGGCTAGTGGTAGGTTTTGGGTTTAGGTTTGGGCTATGCCTAGTGCTAGGGTTAGGGTCAGGATTACATTAGGTTTACGGTAAGGGTTAGGATTAAGGCTACACCTAAGTCTAGGGTTAAGGTAAGTGCTTGGTGTAGGGCTAGGTTTAGGGCTAATGGTAGGCTTGTGGTAGGTGTGGATAGGGTTAGGTTCAGGTCTAGGGTTAGGGCTAGATTTGCATTTACTGATAAATTTAGAGTTAGGGTTAGGTTTACGGTGAGGACTAAGTTTATGGTTAGGGTAAAGGATTAGGGATACATTTAGGGCTAGGGTTAGGGCTAGGTTTCAGATTAGGGATAGGTTCGAGTTAAGGTAGGTTTAGCGTTAGGGTTTGGATTAATGGTAGGCTTAAGGCTAGGTTTAGGGTTAGGGTTAGGGTTAGGGTTAGGGTTTGGATTAATGATAAGTTTAAGGCTAGGTTTAGGGTTAAATTTAGGTTTAGGGTTAGGGTTTGGGTTTGGATTAGGATTAGGAATAGGGTTGGGCATGTCACTCCTCTCCTCAAAAATCTCCAGTGGTTGCCTATTTACCTTCACATAAGCAAAAACACCTCACTATCGGCTTCAAAGTCCTCCATCACCTTGCACCCTCCTACCTCACCTCCCTCCTGTCCTTCTATAGCCCAGCCTGCACACTCCACTCCTCTGCCACTAACCTTCTCACTGTGCCTCCTTTTCTTCTGTCCTGCAGTTAATCCCTTCCCATGTCCTACCCCTGGTCTGGAATGACCTCCCTCCACACGTCTGTCAAACTAGCTCTCTTCCTCCCTTCAAAGTCCTACTGAAAATTCACCTCCTTCAGGAGGCTTTCCCAGACTGAGCCCCCTTTTCCTATGTTTCTCCTTCCCTCCCCATCGCTACTACCCCCTCCCTCTGCCCTACCCCCTTCCCCTCCCCACACCACTTGTGTATATTTGTATATATTTAGTACTCTATTGTATTAATGATGTGTATATAGCTATAATTCTATTTACATATTCTGATGTATTTGTTTTGTTTTGTTGTCTATCTCCCCCTTCTAGACTGTGAGCCCATTATTGGGTAGGGACCGTCTCTATATGTTGCCGATTTGTACTTTCCAAGCACTTAGTACAGTGATCTGCACACAGTAAGCACTCAATAAATACAATTGAATGAATGAATTAATTAATTAATTAATGATTTATGGGTAGGATTAGAGTTAGGGTTAGGTTTGGGGTTTGGTTCCCTGACTTTCCTACCACTCTAGATGGCACTACCATCCTTCCCGTCTCACAAGCCCGCAACCTTGGTGTCATCCTCGACTCCGCTCTCTCGTTCACCCCACACATCTAATCCATCACCAAAGCCTGCTGGTCTCACCTCCACAACATCGCCAATATCCGCCCTTTCCTCTCCTTCCAAACTGCTACCTTGCTGGTTCAATCTCTCATCCTATCCCGACTGGATTACTGCATCAACATCCTCTATGATCTCCCATCCTCTTGTCTCTCCCCACTTCAGACTATACTGCACTGCGCTGCCCGGATTATCTTTGTACAGAAACACTCTGGACATGTTACTCCCATCCTCAAAAATCTCCAGTGGCTGCCTGTCAACCTAGGAATCAAGCAAAACCTCCTCACTTTCGGCTTCAAGGTTCTCCACCACCTCGCCCCTCCTACGTCAGCTCCTTTCTTTCTTTCTACAACCCAGCCCACACCCTGCACTCCTCTGCTGCTCACCTCCTCAGTGTGCCTCGTTCTTGCCTGTCTCGCCATCGACCCCCATCCCACGTCCTTCCCCTGGCCTGGAATGCCCTCCCTCCACACATCGCCAAGCTAGCTCTCTTCTTTCCTTCAAAGCCCTACTGAGAGCTCACCTCCTCCAGGAGGCCTTCCCAGACTGATCGCCCTTTTTCCTCTCCTCATCTGCATCCTCCGCCCTACCTCCTTCCCCTCCCCAAAGGACTTGTATATACTTGTACAAATTTATTACTCTATCATTTTACTTGTACATATTTACTATTCTATTTATTTTGTTAATGATGTGCATATAGCACATCATTTGCTTGCCAAATCCAACGGCTCCTACTCTGTCCTAATCCTCCTCGACCTCTCAGCTGCCTTTGACACTGTGGACCACCCCCTTCTTCTCAACACGTTATCTGACCTTGGCTTCACAGACTCCGTCCTCTCCTGGTTCTCCTCTTACCTCTCCGGTCGTTCTTTCTCAGTCTCTTTTGCAGGCTCCTCCTCCCCCTCCCATTCCCTCACTGTGGGGGTTCCCCAAGGTTCAGTGCTTGGTCCCCTTCTGTTCTCGATCTACACGCACTCCCTTGGTGACCTCATTCGCTCCCACGGCTTCAACTATCATCTCTACGCTGATGACACCCAGATCTACATCTCTGCCCCTGCTCTCTCCCCCTCTCTCCAGGCTCGCATCTCCTCCTGCCTTCAGGACATCTCCATTTGGATGTCTGCCCGCCACCTAAAGCTCAACATGTCGAAGACTGAACTCCTTGTCTTCCCTCCCAAACCTTGCCCTCTCCCTGACTTTCCCATCTCTGTTGACGGTACTACCATCCTTCCCGTCTCACAAGCCCACAACCTTGGTGTCATCCTCGACTCCGCTCTCTCATTCACCCCTCACATCCAAGCCGTGACCAAAACCTGCCGGTCTCAGCTCCACAACACTGCCAAGATCCGCCCTTTCCTCTCCATCCCAACTGCTACCCTGCTCATTCAAGTTCTCATCCTATCCCGTCTGGACTACTGCATCAGCCTTCTCTCTGATCTCCCATCCTCATGTCTCTCTCCACTTCAATCCATACTTCATGCTGCTGCCCGGATTATCTTTGTCCAGAAACGCTCTGGGCATATCACTCCCCTCCTCAAAAATCTCCAGTGGCTACCAATCAATCTGCGCATCAGGCAGGAACTCCTCACCCTGGGCTTCAAGGCTCTCCATCACCTCGCCCCCTCCTACCTCAACTCCCTTCTCTCCTTCTACAGCCCACCCCGCACCCTCCACTCCTCTGTTGCTAATCTCCTCACCGTACCTCGTTCTCACCTGTCCCGCCATCGACCCCTGGCCCACGTCATCCCCCGGGCCTGGAATGCCCTCCCTCTGCCCATCCGCCAAGCTAGCTCTCTTCCTCCCTTCAAGGCCCTGCTGAGAGCTCACCTCCTCCAGGAGGCCTTCCCAGACTGAGCCCCTTCCGTCCTCTCCCCCTCGCCCCACCTCCATCCCCCCCCATCTTACCTCCTTCCCTTCTCCACAGCACCTGTATATATGTATATATGTTTGTACATATTTATTACTCTATTTATTTATTTATTTATTTATTTTGTACATATCTATTCTATTTATTTTATTTTGTTAGTATGTTTGGTTTTGTTCTCTGTCTCCCCCTTTTAGAGTGTGAGCCCACTGTTGGGTAGGGACTGTCTCTATATGTTGCCAATTTGTACTTCCCAAGCGCTTAGTACAGTGCTCTGCACATAGTAAGCGCTCAATAAATACGATTGATGATGATGATATAGCAATAATTCTATTTGTTCTGCCGATTTTGACACCTGTCTACATGTTTTGTTTTGTTGTCTGTCTCCCCCTTCTAGACTGTGAGCCCGTTGTTGGGTAGGGACTGTCTCTATATGTTGCCGACTTGTACTTGCCAAGCGCTTAGTACAGTGCTCTGCACACAGTAAACTCTCAATTAATATGATTGACTGAATGAATTACGGTTAGAGTTAGGATTAGAGTTAGGGTTAGGTTGAGGGCCAGGGGTAGGGTTAGAGTTTGGGCTAGGGTTAGGGTTAATGCTAATGTTATAGTTAGGGCTAAGTCTAGTGTTGGGTTTATGAATGAAGTCAGGGGTAGGTTTGCAGTTAGGGTTAGAGTAAATGTTATTTTTAGGTGAGTGTTGGGATTAGATTTAGAGCTAAAGTTAGGTTGGGATTAGAGTTAGCTCTTTGGCCACTGCTAGGGCTAGGGTCAGTGTTAGGGTTAGAGTTATTGTTAGAATTATGGTTAGGGTTGGTGTTAGGTTTAGCTTTACTGTTAGGTTTAGAGTTGGAATTACGGTTAGAGTTAGGTTTACAATTACAGTTAGGGTTAGGTTTACGGTTAAGGGTATGGCTAAAGTTAAGGCTAGGGGTATGGCTAAGGGTAGGGCTAGGTTTCAATTTAGGACTATGGGTAGGTCTAGTTCTATTGCTAGGGTGGGGGTTAGAGTTAGGGTTATGGCTAGGGTTAGTCCTAGGGATGGGTTAGGATTGAGTAAGGGTTAGGAGTAGGGCTAGGTTTAGGGTTACAGTTATGGTTATCATTAGGGTTAGGTTTAATGTTAAGTTTATGGTTATGTTTTGGGTTTGGGTATGATTAGTGTTAGGGTTAGGATTAATACTGGGCATAGAGGTAGGGTTAGATTTAGGATTAATTTTAGGCTAGGGTTAGGGTTGTTGTTAAGTTTAGGGCTTAGAGTAAGGGCTATTGTGAGGTTTAGTGTTAGGTTTAGAATTAGGGTTAGAATTAAACCTAGGTTAAGGATTAGCATACTTTGTTGACCTAGGAGAGTGGTAGGGTGAATGGCATTTTCAGGGGTGGAAGAACCCACCCACAAGGGCTCCTAGATACAATCCTGCTCCCCCAGGGATTTAGGGATTTAGGTTATGGGTGAGGGTTAGAGTTAATGATTTGGTTAGAGTTGAGGTTAGAGGTAGAGTTAGGGTTATGGTGAGGTTTAGGGTTAGGTTTAGGGTTTGGATTCAAGTCAGAATTCTAGTTCAGGTTGAGCTTAGTGTTAGAGTCAAGGTTAGGCATAGGTTTAAGGCTAGGCCTATGGTTACAGTTAGGCTTATGATGAGGTTTAGGTTTTAGGGTTAAGGTCAGGGCTAGACCTAGGTTAAGGGATAGGGTTAGGACTAGGGCTAGGGTTAGGGTGAGGGTCAGGGTTAAGGTTAGGGTAATGCTAGGTTCAGGGTTAGAACTAGGATTTGGATTAGAGTTAGGGCTGTGGTTAATGTTAAGGTTCAGGTTAGGATCAAGGTTAGGTGTGGACTGTAATTCTATTTATCTATTCTGATGGTATTGACACCTGTCTACTTGTTTTGTTTTGTTGTCTGTCTCCCCCTTCTAGACTGTGAGCCCGTTTTTGGGTAGTGGCCATCTCTATATGTTGCCAATTTGTACTTTCCAAGCCCACAGTACAGTGCTTTGCACACAGTAAGCACTCAATAAATATGATTGAATTAATGAATTAGGTTTATAGTTTATAAAGCTAGGGTTATAATGAGGGCAAATCTTAGGGTTAGTTTTGTGGATTGGTTTAGGGTTAGGGTTAGGGTTATGGCTGGGTCTAGGCCTATGGCTAGGGTTAAGGTTATTGTTAGGGTTATGGTTAGGGTTGGGCTAAGGGTATGGTTACGGTTAGGGTTAGGGATAAGTTTGGGCTAGGGTTAGGGCTTAGGGGCTGGAGCTAGGGCTAAGGTAGGGATACAGTTAGGGTTACAATTGTGAGTAGGGTTGGTGTTAGGTTTAGGAATAGGGTTAAGGTTAGGATTAGGGTTAGGGTTAAGGTTAGGGCTAGTGATAGGGCTAGGATGAAGGTTAGGTTTAGAGTAAAGTTTAAGATTAGCGGAACAGCTAAATTTAGAGTTATGACTGTGTTTTGTTTTAGGATTAGGGTTAGTTTTAGGACTAGGTTAAAGGTTAAGGTTAGGATTATGTTTAGGTTTAGGGTAAGGCTTAGGGTTAGGTTAGGGCTAAATTTAGGGTATGGGCTAGGCCTAGGTTAGGGTTAGAGTTAGTGGTTAAATTTAGGGTTAGAGTTTTTAGGACTAAGGCAAGGACTAAGACTGGGGTTGAGGTTCAGGTTCTGGTTAGCACTAGGGTTAGATTTAGAATTAGAGGTAAGGTTAGTATTAGGCTTAGGGGTATAGTTAGTCTCATGATTAGGGTTAGGGTGAGAGTTAGGGCTAGGTTTGGAGTTAAGGTTAAATTTAGGGATAGGCGTCACGTTAGGGTTAGGTTTAGTTTTAGGCTTAAGGCTAAGCCTAGGGATAAATTTAGGGTCACAGTAAGGTCTAGGCCAGAGCTAATGTTAGGATTAGGAATAGAGACAGGGTTAGTATTAGAGTTAGTATTGTATTAGGGCTAGGGCAAGGGCTAGGCCTTGGGCTAGAGTTGGGATTAGAATTAGATTTAGCTTTAGGGTTAGGTTTAGGGCTAGGCCTACAGTAAGGGTAAAGGACAAGGTTATGGTTAGAGATTGGATTAGCATTAGTTTTATGGCTAGGATTAGGTTTACGGTGTGATTTAGGGTTATAGTTAGCTTTAGATTTAGGGTTAGGTTTTGTTTTAGGTTTAGGCTTAAAATGAGGTTTATGGAAAGGGCTAAGGCTAGAGTTAGGAATATGGTTAACGAGAGGGCTAGGCTTAGGGTTAGGGTTAGGTTTAGGGTTAGTGTTAGGCTAAGGGTTAGGGCTAGGCATCTGGTATGGGTCAAGCAGAGAGATAGAGTTAAGGTCAGTTTTAGGTTAGTGTTAAGGTTAGATTTAAGATTAGGGTAAAGGTTAGGATTAGGTTTAGTTGAAGGGATAGTATTAGGAATAGGGTAAGGACTAGTGCTAGGGTCAGGTTTAGGGCTAGTGTTAGAGATAAGGTTGGGGTTAGGACTAGGGTTAGGGTCAGGTTTAGGAACATGGCTATGATTAGGGTAAGGGTTACAGTTAGGGTTTGGGATAGAGCTACGTTTCTGAATAGGATTAGGTTTAGAGTTAGCTTTGGGTTTTAGGGTTATGATTAGGCTTAGGTTTAGAGCTAGGGCTAGTAATAGGGCTTTTTACATTTAGAGTTAGGTTTTGGGTTAGGGTAATTGTTAGGTTACAGCTATGCCTAAGGACTAATGTTAGTGTTAGTGTTAAAGCTAGGCCTAGGGATAGAGTTTAGATTTAGAGTTAGGTTAGTGTTAGGTTAAAGTTGGCATTAGGCTTAGCTCTAGGGCCAGGGGTAGGATTCGTGATTCATCTATGGCCATGACTGGGGCTGGGATTAGGGTTAGGGTTAGATTTAGGGTTAGGATTATGGTTAGGGTTGGGTTAGGTTTAGGTTTACATCTAGGGTTAGGGCTAGGATTAGAGTTAGGGTGAGATATAAGGCCAGGGACTACAGCTAGAGGTAAGCTTAGGGTTAACAGTAGGTTTAGACGTAGATTTATGTTTAGGACTAGGCCTAGGGCTAGGGATAGGGTTATGGTTATTTTTAGGGGAATGGGTTATCATTAGCCTTAAGGTTAACATTAAGGCGTATGTCACGAGTCCCCAGCTGATACCAACCCGGACCTTCCTGGACCAGGTGAGCCTCAGTGAAATATAGTATAGTCAACCTATACCACAGACCACCAAGGTTACTGTGGAAAGTTTTAACTTAGTTTTACCAAAGTGCAAGGGAATGACACATACACACACACACACACACTCACTCACTCCACTGTACCAAGGGTCCAATGCCAGTCTGCTGGTCAAAGGAGCCAGTTCTGCTGATGTTTCTTATTTCTGCTTCCAAGTGCTGCTCTCCTTCTGCTTCTCTTGCTTCAGTGCTTGCTTCTCTCTGCGTGCTTCTGGTCCTGGTGCTTTCCTCTGTATGGCTGCTGCTTCTCTGCATGCCTATGCGTGTCTCCTGTGTGCCTCTATACTGCTTTCGAGTGCTCTTGCCTCACCTCTGCATGCTTCTTGTCCTGTGTGCTTTAGGGTGCCTCCTGTGTGCCTCTGTGCTGCTTTCGAGTGTGCTTGCCACTCATTTGTATGCTTCTTGTTGTTAGCCAGCTGACATACAACCACTAATAACACAGCTTGTTCTAGGCTCACAACAGCCTAGAGCTAGGCTTAGTACTAAGGCTAGTGTTAGGACTATGGTTAGGGCTAGAGGTAGGGCTAGGGCCAGGCTTAGGAGTAGGGTTAGGGTTAGGGTTAAGGCTGGGGCTAATCCGAGGGCTCGTTAGGGTAAGGCCCAAGGTTGGGATTTTAGTTAGGTTTAGCACTAGGACTAGGGTTCAGGCTAGAGTTCCAAATATGGTTAAGATGGGGTTTGGTTGAGAATTACATTTCTGGCTGGGTTAGTATTAGGGTTAGGTTTAGGGTAAGGGTTAGGATTTGGTATAGGGTTACGGTTACGTCTAGGACTCCTTGTCTTCCCTCCCAAACCCTGCCCTCTTCATGACTTTCCCATCACTGTTGACGGCACTACCATCCTTCCCATCTCACAAGCCCACAAACCTGGTGCCATTCTCGACTCTACTCTCTCGTTCACCCCTAACATCCAAGCCATCACCATAACCTGCCGGTCTCACCCCCGCAACATTGCCAAAATCCGCCCTTTCCTCTCCATCCAAAACGATACGCTGCTCGTTCAAGCTCTCATCCTATCCCGTCTGGATTTCTGTATCAGTCTCCTCTCCGATCTCCCATCCCCCTGCCTCTCCCCACTTCAATCCATACTTCACGCCGCTTCCCGGATTGTCTTTCTCTATAAATGCTCTGGGCATGTTACTCCCGTCCTCAAAAATCTCCAGTGGCTACCAATCAGCCTACGCATCAGGCAAAAACTCCTCACCCTGGGCTTCACGTCTTTCCATCACCTCGCCCACTCCTATCTCACCTCCCTTCTCTCCTTCTACAGCCCAGCCCGCACCCTCCGCCCCTCTGCTGCTAATCACCTCACTGTGCCTCATTCCCGCCTATCCCACCGTCGACCCCCGGCCCACATCATCCCCCTGGCCTGGAATGCCCTACCTCTGCACATCCGCCAAGCTAGCTCAATTCCTCCCTTCAAGGCCCTACTGAGAGCTCACCTCCTCCAGGAGGCCTTCCCAGACTGAGCCTCCTCCTTCCTCTCTCTCTCCTCCTCCTCCTCCCCATCCCCCTGCCTTACCTCCTTCCCCTCCCCACAGCACCTGTATATATGTATATGTGTATGTATGTATTTATTACTCTATTTATTTCATTTGTACATGTTTATTCTATTTATTTTATTTTGTTAATATGTTTTGCTTTGTTCTCTGTCTCCCCTTTCCAGACTGTGACCCCACTGTTGGGTAGGGACCGTCTCTATATGTTGCCATCTTGTACTTCCCAAGCGCTTAGTACAGTGCTCTGCACACAGTAAGCACTCAATAAATACGAGTGAATGAAATGAATGAATCTAGGGCTAGAGCTACAGCTAGGGCTGGTCCTAATGATAGGGTTATGGTTAAGGTTAAGGTTAAATCTAGGATTCTGGTCAGGGTTATAGGTAGGCTTAAAGCTAAGGTTAGGGTGAGGGTCAGGTTTAGGGCTAGTGCTAGCATTAAGGTTAGGGTTAGGCATAGGCCTAGGTTTATGGTAAGGAAAAGCATTAGGGCTAGGACCAAGACTAAGCCTAGGTGTAGGATTAGAGGTAGGGTTACATTAGGTTTGGTGTTAGTGTTAGTTAGGGTTATGGCTAAGGCTACAGTTAGGGTTAGGGATATTCCTAAATTTAGGGTTTTGATTAGGGCTAGGGTTAGTGTAATGGTTAGGGTTAGGGTGAGGATTAGGGTTACAGTTAGAGTTAGGGTTAGGTTGATGTTTAGGTTTATGATTAGGGTTAGCCTAAGGATTAGTTTTAGGGTTAGGGGTAGGGCTATGGCTAGATCTAGGGCCTAGGTTTAGGGTTAGGATTAAGGTTTTGGTTAGGGCTATGTTTAGGGTTATTGCTAGGGCTTGTCCTAAGGCTAGGTTTACAGTAAGGGCTAGGTTTAAAGTTAGAGCTAGTGCTAGGGTTACACTTAGGGTCAGGATAGGGCTAGGCCTAGGGTTAAGGCTTCAGTAAGGTTTAGGGCTAGGATTAAGGTTAAAAGTACCTTCAGGGCTAGGGTTACAGCAAGGGAAAAGGATAGAGTAAGGGTTAAGATGAAGGTTCAGGTGAGGTTTTAGGGTTAAGGTTAGGGTTAGAGTTAGGGCTAAGGTCAGGGTTAGGGCTAGGGTTAGGATTAGGGCTCAGGTTGGGACAATGTTTAGGCTTAGGGCCAGCTTTATATTTAGGGTAGAGGTTATGGTTAGAGATAAACGCACTATTAGTTTTACTGTTAGAGCTAGGATTTAGGGTTAGGGTAAATTTAGGTTAGGTTTAGATTTGATTTAGGTTTAGGTTTAGGTTTAAGGTTAAGGTTAGTGTCATGGCTAGAGCTAGGGTTAGGGTTAGAGTTAGAGTTAAGGTTAGGTTTCGGGTTATGGTTATGGTTATGGTTCAGATTAGGGTTAGGGCTAGGCCTAAATCTAGGGTAAGGGTTAGGATTAAGGCTAGGTTTAGGGTTATGGATAGGTTTAATTTAAGGCTTAGGGCTCCTGTAAGGGAAAAGGACAAGTTTACATTTAGGGCCAAGGATAGAATTAGAGTTTGGGTTGGGGTAGAGATAAAATTAGGGTTAGATTAAGGTTAGGGTTAAGGTTAGGGTTAGGGTTAAGGTTAGAGTTAGGGCTAGGTCTAGGATTATGGCTCGGGTTGTTACGGCTAGGGTTGGGGTTTGATGTAGGGATAGGGTTAGGGTTAAGGTTAGATTTAGAGTCAGCTAGGTTAGGGTTTGGGCTTAGCCTAGAGTTACATTTAGGGTCAGGATGAGGGCTAAATCCAGGTCAGGGGTTACTGTTAGGGTTGGAATTAGGGCTAGGGTAAGGTTTTATTTAAGGTTAGGGCTAGGGGTAGAGTTATTTATAAGTTTATTGTTAAAGTTAAGTTAAGGACTAGGGCTAGGATTAAGGCTGGGCTGAGGTTAGTGCTTTGGTTAGGATCATGGCTAGGGTGAGGAATAGTTTAGTGTTAGGGCCAGGAATGTGGCTGGAGCAAGGACTAGGCCTAGGGCTAGTGTTACAATTATAGTTAGAGTATGATTTGTTTTTAACATTGGGGTTAGGGTAAGGTTTAGGGTTAGAGGTAGGGTTAAGGCTAAGGTTAGGGTTAGGTTTAGGGTTAGGGCTAGGGCTCCAATAAGGATAAACGGTATAGTTAGGGTTAGGTTTAGAGTTAAAATTAGGGTTAGGGTTAGGATTAAAACTAAGGTTAGAGTTACAGATGGGTTAGTGTTAGGGTCATTCATTCATTCATTCAATCCTATTTATTGAGTGCTTATAATGTGAGGAGCACTGCATTTGTATATATTTGTACCTATTTATTACTCTATTTTATTTGTACATATTTATTCCTCTATTCATTTTATTAATGATGTGTATATAGCTATAATTCTATTTATTCTGATGGTATTGACACCTGTCTAATTGATTTGTTTGGTTGTCTGTCTACCCCTTCTAGACTGTGAGCCTGCCGTTGGGTAGGGACTGTCTCTATGTGTTGCCGACTTGTACTTCCCAAGCGCTTAGTACAGTGCTCTGCACACAGTAAGCGCTCAATAAATACGATTGATTGATTGATTGTGAGCCCGTTGTTGGGTATGGACCGTCTCTATATGTTGCCAATTTGTATTTCCCAGGCGCTTAGTATAGTGCTTTGCACACAATAAGTGCTCAGTAAATACGAGTGAATGAATGAATGCATAATAAGCACTGAGGAGAGTATGATGTAACAATAAATAGACACAATCCTTGCCCACAGTGAGTTTACAGTCTAGAGGGGGAGACAGGCATTAATATAAATAAATAAATTGCAGATGTGTACATAAGTACTGTGAGGCTGGGATGGGGGAAGAGTAAAGGAAGGAAGCAACTCAGGGAGACATAGAAGGGAGGGGAGAAAAGGAAAGGAGGGCTTAGTCAGGGAAAGCGTTTTGGAGATGTACCTTCAATAAAGCTATGAAGGTGGGGAGATAATTTTTCTGTCGGATACGAAAAGGGAGGGCATTCCAGGCCAGAGGCTGGATGTGGGCGAGAGGTTGGTGTCAAGATAGAGAAGATTGAGATACAATGAGAAGCTTGGCATTAGAGGAGTGAACTGTGACAGCTTTTTTGTAGTGGGAGAGTGGCGGGGTGAGGTAGGATAGGGAAAGGTGATTGAGGGTTTTAAAGTGAGGAGTTTGTGTTTGATGCATAGGTGGATGGATAAGTAATGGAGTTTCTTGGGGAGTGGAGAAATATGGTGCCCCTAGGAGAACGCGGGGTACCCACCATCTCAAGGTCAAATGATTTGTTAAAAAATGGCTGCATGTGGAGCTGCTCATTGCCTTGACTGTTGGTTGTGTGGTAAACTCTCCAGGGAGGGAATGGGAATCAAGATGTTTGATTTTGAGGGTGTTTGGGGTCTCTGTTTCTGTATGTGTCACCTCACAGGGAGTGGTGGCATGAACTTAACAAAACCCATAATTAATGGGGGCCCCCCCCATGCACCATGGAAAGGTTGCAGATATTGTTAGAACACATTTCTGTTGCCATATCTGGTATGGGCCTCAGACCATGCAGCACACTGGCTGGGTCCAGGAACCAAACCAAATAAGGAGGTAGACTCCACCCAGCTCTGTACCAAATCTGCACCAATCCAGTCCACACTGTTTTCAAATCTACCAATCACTGTAATGAGCAACAGTGTTATATAAGCCCATTGTATCGGGCACTCAGGGCCTTTTCCCTTAAGGAAATGAGCCCACTGGGTGTGTTACCCCCTATTCGGTCTTCGGCCTTACCAATAAAACTTTATTAAAATTTCGGCAGTCACATGCTGTCTGACTAATTCTTTAGTCGCCCGACAACTTGGTGGCCATCCGGAACAACCACCGCCAACATTTTGGTGGCCTGTACGGGGATTCCAGTACTTGTGACTGCTGCCGTCCTGGCTGACCACAGCACAGCCTGAAGCCATCAGAGTGGTGAGTTCTTTTCTTTTGAATTGTTCTTGTCTGTTCTCGCGGTGGCACCCTCTAGTTCCCGGGTACAATGGGGGGAAGGAAGGACCGACCGGGTCGGTCCGGGAAAAGGACCTCTTGTCAGGAGGCCATCCGGGAAAAGGACCTCTAGTCAGGAGGCGGTCCGGGAAAGGACCTCTCGTCAGGAGGAGGTCCGGGAAAGGACCTCTCGTCAGGAGGCGGTCCAGGGAAGGGACCTCTCATCAGGGGACGGCTTGAGTTGGAGGGACCACAGCCTGGGCAAGTGGGACGCCACGCGGCGCTCGGGCATAACCCGAGACAGGCACAGAGCCGGAATTGTTCTTGTCTGCTCTCGCGGAGGCACCCTCTAGTGCCCGGGTACACTAGGGGGGAAGGAAGGCCGACAGGGTTGGTCTGGGAAAGGACCTCTCATCAGGAGACGGTTCGGACATTTCAGCACTAGTGGGATGCCACTCGGTGCACGGGCATAACCCGAGACAGACACAGAACCGGATTTGTTATTGTCTGCTCTCGCGGAGGCACCCTCTAGTTCCTGGGTACACTAAGGGGGAAGGAAGGCTGACTGGGTCAGTCCGGGAAAAGGACCTCTTGTCAGGAGACCGTCCGGGTATTCCAGCGCCAGTGGGACGCCATGCGGCGCTTGGACATAGCCCGAGACAGACACAGAACCGGAATTGTTCTTGTCTGTTCTTGCGGAGGCACCCTCTAGTTCCCAGGTTTACTAGCGGGGAAGAAAGGCCGACCTGGTCGGTCTTAACCCAAAACAGAAACAGAACCTCAAAAAAGGAATGCTTTCCACCCATTATGGAAAGTTTTTTTTTTCAATCACCTCAAAAGAGGAACGTTTTAATAAGGACAAATTTGGTTTGACAGATTTAAAATGCCAGTAATTGATTTTTTTGTGCACCACAAAATGGCCCTAGTATAAGAGGATCAGGAGGTCTGGCCCGAATATGAGTTACTAAATTATAATACCATTCACCAGCTGGACTTCTTATATTGCAGGCAGTTAGAGAAATGGTCAGAAATCCCGTATGTCCAAGCTTTTATGGCTTTGTTCCAGAGCTCTGAGGGAAAGAACTGCCGCATGTGTTTTTTCTGGGCCCCTCCAGGGGGTCCAGCTCTAAGGTCCGATTCCTCAGATATACTGGATGATCCTCTCCTCTGCAGGGGACCCCTTGAGGATGGCTTTCCCCCTCCCTCTGGCTGGGAAACTCAGGTACCTTCGGCACCCCCTCAGCCCCCTGAGGGGATGGGAAACACCACCACTACAGGGCCCAACCCTTTGTTATGTCCTGCTCCATACCAGTCCACCTCCTCGTGGGTCCTAAGCCCTTCCAGCACCCGGGTAGGCACACACTATGCCCCTCCGGAAGGAGAGGAAAGGATACTCCCTTCGAGGGAGGTTGCAGGGGAGAGGGGAAAGATAGTGCGGGTACAGGCTGCCTTCTCTTTGAGCGAATTGGAAATGGCAAAACGGAAATTGGGACAATATTCTGCAGACCCCAATCAATCAATCAATCAATCAATCGTATTTATTGAGCGCTTACTGTGTGCAGAGCACTGTACTAAGCGCTTGGGAAGTACAAGTTGGCAACATATAGAGACAGTCCTTACCCAACAGTGGGCTCACAGTCTAAAAGGGGGAGACAGAAAACAAAACATACTAACAAAATAAAATAAATAGAATAGATATGTACAAATAAAATAAATAGATAAATAGAGTAATAAATATGTACAAACATATATACATACATACAGGTGCTGTGGGGAAGGGAAGGAGGTAAGATGGTGGGATGGAGAGGGGGACGAGGTGGAGAGGAAGGAAGGGGCTCAGTCTGGGAGAAGGCCTCCTGGAGGAGGTGAGCTCTCAATAGGGCCTTGAAGGGAGGAAGAGAGCTAGCTTGGCGGATGGGCAGAGGGAGGGCATTCCAAGCAAGGGGGATGACGTGGGCCAGGGGTCAATGGCGGGACAGGCGAGAATGAGGCACAGTGAGGAGATTAGCGGCAGAGGAGTGGAGGGTGTGGGGTGGGCTGTAGAAGGAGAGAAGGGAGGTGAGGTAGGAGGGGGCGAGGTGATGGAGAGTCTTGAAACCGAGGGTGAGGAGTTTCTGCCTGATGCGCTTTCGGAAAGAATTCTGGAGTCTGGCCCTGCAGTACAGTCTGTCATGGGAAGATCTTAACCTGTTGCTTTATAGCTGTCCCTCGCTCCAAACCAGATTGGAATTATCAGGGAGACAGTACTGATAGACAGCTCTGGGATCATATGATTACATGCCTACTGTCGGGCATGGAGAAAGGAATTAGGAAGTAAGTTAACTATAATCGGGTCCAAGCTGTGACCCAGGACTCTACTGAGAACCCCGCTATGTTTAGACTCAGACTGGTGGAGGCAATTCGAACATACACCCGGCTTGATCCTGACTCGGTAGAAGGAAGTGTCATTCTGAATATGCATTTTATTAATCAATCAGCTGAAGATATCCGCCAAAACTTACAGAAGGAGCAGTTGGGACCACAAACCCCCAAATATCAGTTGATAGAGGCTGCCTTTAGAGTTTTTAACAACTGTGACCAGGCAGCCCAGGATGAGAGGGACTGCAGGTCCAAAGTGAAGGGCAGAGAGCAGTTACTTGTGGCAGCCCTAATGAAGGGTCAGTCTCACCCTGGAAGGTCGCCCGATGTGGCCACGATGCTTGTGCGCGGCCCAGGGTCTGGGAAGCCCTGTTTTGTGTGCCACCAGTCTGGCTATTGGGCTCGGGAGTGCCCTCAGGCACGGAGGCCTGGTCACAGCCACCAGCCACCTGGACCGTGCCCCCTCTGCCAGAGACGCGGGCACTGGAAGCGGGACTGCCCACTACTGGAGGGAAGTGCCAACCCGGAGGCTGGCCAGTTCTCGGCTATTGGCATGTCCAAGAGTCGGGACTGATGGGGCCCAGGGAACGGCCAGGCCCCCACGGGAACCATCTCCATGGCCCGAATCCAGGGTGAGCGTAGAAGTGTCCGGTAAGATTGTAAATTTTCTTATCGATACGGGGGCCACCTATTCTGTCCTTCTCAGTTTTCGCGGTCCTACCCATCCATCTGGCGTAAGGGTGGTGGGGATTGATGGCATCTCACAATCTTGTCGCCAAACTACTGGCCCCCCCACCATGTTTATATCAGCAGGAACTGTTTGGCTTGACCTAGCCAAACCTTTTGCCTTATATGTAGACAAGCAGCGACACCACTGTGCTGTGGTTCTAGGTCAATCCTTGGGGTCAGACTTTCGGGTGGTAGCGTATTTTTCCAAGCAGTTGGATAGTGTCACCTCTGGTTGGCCAGCATGTCTCCACTCTGTAGCAGCCACTGCCGTAGTGGTACAGGAGAGCAGAAATCTGACTTTGGTCTAAACCCTTACCGTCTATACTCTACATTGAGTCCTATCAGTGCTAGGAAATATGGGCGAGCGTTGGCTCATGGGAGGCCGCTTACTGCAATACCAGGCCCTTCTTCTTGACTCCTCTGAGGTTATGGGTCTGGTTACATGGCCCAGGGAGTCCAATATGCAGGGATCGCGGTAGTGAGCCTCCATGAGGTCATCGAGGCACAGTCCTTCACTCCAGGGACCTCTGCACAGAAAGCAGAACTAGTAGCCCTATCTCAAGCTATGGAATTGGGGAAGGGGATGCATCTTAACATATTTACTGACTCCAAATATGGCTTCCATGTCTTACATGCCCATGGGACTATTTGGAAAGAGCTGAGGTCTCCTCACTGCCCAAGGCACCCCTATCAAACATGCAGAGGAAATCCTCCAGCTACTCGCAGCAGTTTGGGAACCCCAGGAAGTGGCTGTAATTCACTGTCGGGGACACCAAAAGGGGAATACAGAAATAATCAATGGAAATCGTTTTGCAGACTCAGCTGCTCGACAGGCAGCTCGCACCAAAACCGAGGACACCTCTTGTCCCAGATTTTTCTGATTCTCCCCAGGAGGACACTCCCTCACAATACACCTGTGACAGAATTGGCGACCTCTGCCTCCGGCTCCGCGGGGAAGAGCACCAACCCACGGGACAGAATTCAACTGAGGAACCTGAGGGGGACGCCCCCCCCCCATCTTACAGGCTCTGCGAGAAATCACCCCGACCGTGACACCACCGCCATCTTGCCGTTGGGCTCACGGCCGGTTTGCAGTACACCCATACGACCCGAACGCATCTAGGTATTTCATCACCCACTATCAGCATGAAGCCGTTCCAGAAGACGGACCATCGACCCTCAGCAACCCCTTAGGAATAAGGGTCGTATGTCTTTGAGGGGGGAATGATGGGCCCCCCCAATGCACCATGGAAAGGTTGCAGATATTGTTTGAATGTATGCAGTTCTGTTGCCATACCTGGTATTGGCCTTAGACCCTGCAGCCCACTTGCTGGGTCCAGGAACCAAACCAAATAAGGAGGTAGACTCCGCCCAGATCTGTACTCGGGGCCTTTTCCCTTAAGGAAATGAGCCCGCCGGGTGCGTTATCCCCTATTCGGTCTTCGGGGCCTTTTCCCTTAAGAAAATGATCCCGCTGGGTGCGTTACCCACTATTCGGTCTTCGGGGCCTTTTCCCTTAAGGAAATGAGCCCGCCGGGTGCGTTACCCCCTATTCGGTCTTCGGCCTTACCAATAAAAACGTTATTAAAACTTTCGGCAGCCACATGCTGTCTGACTAATTCTTTAGTCGCCCGGCGACTTGGTGGCCATCTGGAACAACCGCCGCCATCAATAATTACTATCATTATTAATGGTAAAATGTCCAGAAAACCTGCCTTCTACACACCGCCCAGTGGTCGCCATCCCCACCGCGGGACAGGATGGGAGACGTATTTCGCTAGGCAGAGTTGAACTCCGTCAAGATCGAGTGTCAGACTACGACTCCAAGAATTCTTTGCGCCCCGAGCCACCATACCACCATTTCTCCTTCACGACAGCGATTGTCTGGGTCAGTGCCTGGGCTGGACTACGTCCTACCCGCATTATCGCAGAATTGTTGGTCCAGTGATCAATCAGCCAATAATAATAATAATGATGGCGTGTATTAAATGCTTCCTATGTGTAAAGCAGTGTTCTAAGCGCTGGGAAGGTTACAACCTGATCAGGTTGTCCCACGGTGGGCTCACAGATGAGGGAACTGAGGCCCAGAGAAGTTAAGTGACTTGCCTAAAGTCACACAGCTAACATGTAGCAGAGCCGGGCTATGAACCCATGACCTCTGACTCCAAAGCCTGTGCTCTTTCCACTGAGCCACGCTGCTTCTCTAATAGCTGGTGTGGGGACTCTACGATCAGAGCAGAGGGGGTTTGTGCCCCACATCGGGGCACCTGGAGTGTGGAAGGGGGAGAACAGGTAATTCATCCCCAGTTTTACAAGTGTGGCAGCTGAAACACACAGATAACAAAGTGCCTTGCCCAAGGTTACAGAGCACAAAACTGTCGAATCCAGGTCTCGCACATTCCAGCCCTGCACCCTTTCCACTCGCTTCACTGCTTTTCAAGGTTTTGTGTAGGGTTGTTTGGAAGGCAGAAGTGCTGTAGGAAACTGGAAGAGCAGGCCGTGGCCTTAGGAATCAGGGCAGCTGCCCTATTGTGGCAATTCTGGAGTTTTGCAAGTGTTACTTCAGTAATTTTGTATTTTGTCACCTACTATGACATCCTCCTACCAGAAATATATTTTTTGTTCCTTCCTCTTGCCCACACTGTCCAGTTCGTTGGTGCAGGCACTATGTGTGCTATTTCCAGCAAACATCACCAAATAGACCTGTATACCCCTCCAACTAGACATGTTTAAAACAAACCTTTTTCTCTTCCCATTCCTAAAACTTGTTTTCATTGTTTGTTTGTTTGTTCGTCGGGCACGACGGGAGTGGTAATTCGCTAGGAGAAGGTGAATGCCGTCAAGAGCAAGAGTCAGACTACAATTCCCACAAGTTTTTATGCCCCGAGCCACCATGCCATCATCCCTCCCCTCGCGACAGGGCCTGATTGTGTTGGTGCCTTGGCTTCACTTCAGTGGAACCCGATAGGCAGCGCTGGGACTAATAATAATAATAATGATAATAATTAAGATGGCATTTGTTACGCACCTTCTATATGCCAGACATTGTTCTCGGCGTTGGGGTGGATAAAAGGTAATCACGGTGGACCCAGTCCCTGTCCCACATGGGGCTTACAGTCTTAGTCCCCATTTTATAGATGAGGTAACTGAGGTTCATAGAAGTGAAATGACTTTCCCAAGGTAAATCAATCAATCAATCAATCAATCGTATTTATTGAGCGCTTACTGTGTGCAAAGCACTGTACTAAGCGCTTGGGATGTACAAGTTGGCAACATATAGAGACAGTCCCTACCAAACAGTGGGCTCACAGTCTAAAAGGGGGAGACAGAGAATAAAACTAAACATACTAACAAAATAAAATAAATAGAATAGATATGTACAAGTAAAATAAATAAATAAATAAATACAGTAATAAATATGTACAAACATATATGCATATATACAGGTGCTGTGGGGAAGGGAAGGAGGTAAGATGAGGGGGATGGAGAGGGGAACGAGGGGGAGAGGAAGGAAGGGGCTCAGTCTGGGAAGGCCTCCTGGAGTAGGTGAGCTCTCAGTAGGGCCTTGAAGGGAGGAAGAGAGCTAGCTTGGCGCATGGGCAGAGGGAGGGCATTCCAGGCCCGGGGGATGACGTGGGCCGGGGGTCGATGGAGGGACAGGTGAGAACGAGGTACGGTGAGGAGATTAGCGGCAGAGGAGCGGAGGTTGTGGGGTGGGCTGTAGAAGGAGAGAAGGGAGGTGAGGTAGGAGGGGGCGAGGTGATGGAGAGCCTTGAAGCCCAGGGTGAGGAGTTTCTGCCTGATGCACAGATTGATTGGTAGCCACTGGAGATTTTTGAGGAGGGGAGTAACATGCTCAGAGCGTTTCTGGACAAAGACAATCCGGGCTGCAGCATGAAGTATGGATTGAAGTGGGGAGAGACACGAGGATGGGAGATCAGAGAGAAGGCTGATGCAGTAGTCCAGACGGGATAGGATAGGTCATAGAGCAGACAAGTGGAGGAACTGGGATTAGAATCCATGACCTTCTGACTCCCAGGTCTGTTCTGTATCCACTATGCCATACTGTTTCTCTAATGAGGGTTCACTCCTGTATGAACATCTTTGCGAGAGCCAAGGGGATCCCCATGGGAGAGAACTGAGGGAGCTCTTGTAAATGAAAGGATGTGTTATATCCCCGCCCAGGTAAATGGCCCGAACACAGTGCGTGGAGCCGCTCAGTGCCTTGACCATTAGTTGCGTGATGAACTGTCCCGGAAGGGAATGGGATTAGAAGTCCCTGATTTTAAGCGAGTTTGTGGTCTCCGTGTTTTCTATGTGACATCCCACGGGGCGTAGTAGCTGGTACTTAAGAAATACCATAATTACTATCATTAGGAATGGGAAAACGACCTGAACAACTGCATCCTGCACCTTCTGCGCTCCACCCAGTGGACGTGGCCTCACCGCGGGGCATGAAGGGAGTGGTAGTTCGGCATGTGGAGGTGAACGCCGTCAAGAACAAGCGACAGATTACGATTTCCAGAAGTCTTTGTGCTCCCAACCTCCAGGCCACTCTCCTTCCTCCCACGACATGTCCTGATTAGCTGGGTCGCTGCCTGGGCTGGACTGTGTCATGCCCACATTATCACAGTGGTGTTGGTTCACTGATTACTCAGCTAATTGCTGGTGTGGGGACTGTACGATCAGAGCAGAGGCAGGCTGCATCCCCCATCGGGACTGTCAGAGTGTGGAAGAGGGAAAACAGGTAGTTCATCTCCAATTTTACAGGTGTGGCAGCTGAGGGGCAGATGTCAAAGAGCCTTGTAGAAGGTCACAGAACACAAAAGTTAAAATATGGACTGAACCTTCTGGAAAAAAAGGACACGGGCAGCAGAATGAAGTATGGATTGGAATGGGAAGAGAGAAGAGGCAAGTAGTTCCGCAAGGAGGCTGACAGAGTAATCAAAGAGGGATAGGATAATTGCTTGGATTGACTTGGTAGCAGGTTAGATGGACCAGAAAACACGTGTTTTAACAATTTTGTGAAGGCTAAGCGGGAGGATTTAGTAATAGATTGAATATAACCGCTCACTCTCCAATGGTTCCTTCCCCTCTGTCTTCAAACATGCCCACGTCTCCCCCATCCTAATATAACTCTCTCTTGACCCCACCTCCCCTTATAGTTATCGCCCTATCTCCCTCTTAACATTCCTTTCCAAACTCCTTGAAGGAGTCGTCTACACCCGCTGCTTCAAATTCCTCAACGCCAACTCTCTCCTCGACCCCCTCCATTCTGGCTTCCATCCCCTACACTCTACCGAAACTGCCCTCTCAAAGGTCACCAATGATCTCCTTCTTGCCAGATCCAACGGCTCCTACTCTGTTCTGATCTTCCTCGACCTCTCAGCTGCCTTCGACAAGGTGGACCACCCCCTTCTCCTCAACATGCTATCCAACCTTGGCTTCACAGACTCCGTCCACTCGTGGTTCTCCTTTTATCTCTTCGGCCGTTCATTCTTAGTCTTCTTTTCGGGCTCCTGCTCCCCCTCCCATCCCCTTACTGTAGGTGTTCCTCAAGGGTCAATTCTTGGTCCCCTTCTCTTCTACACTCACTCCCTTGGTGAACTCATTCGCTCCCACGGCTTCAATTATCATCTCTACACTGATGACACCCAAATCTACATCTCTGCCCCTGCTCTCACTCTCACTCCCTTCAGGCTCGTGTCTCCTCCTGCCTTCGAGACATCTCCATCTGGATGTCTGCTCTGATCGTAGAGTCTCCACACCACGGTGCGGGTCACCAGTCTCCAGGCCCTCAACCGTCAACCCCTCAACCCGGAAAAGGTGAGAGGCCGAGGCCTTGCCCCCACCGCCCCAGGGCCCAGAGCCCAGAGCCCAGCCTGAGGGAGCAGAGGCAGGGAGATCTCAGCCCTGGAGCCCGACACCCCCATCATCTCCTCAGGGAGGGCCCGGTTGGGGGCAGAAGGCCGACAGAGGTGAACGCCCTTCTCGACCCTGCTCTCTCTTCTCGTTCCCTCAGGGGTCACTGCTCCAGGACCAGCTTCCGGCCCTCCTGGAGGGACTATACCACGAAGGAGATGAGTTCCTCTTGGCGGCCTTGACCACTATGATCAGGGTGGCCCACAGCCTGGAGCAGCTGGATCTGAAGGGTCTGCGGAAGGATATTGCTTACATGCTGGGCCCCTACATCGACGACGTGAGTCCGAGGCCTGCGGGTGGGGTCTGGGGATCAGCCTGTGGGCCTCCAGGCCAGAACCCTCTGATGCTTACCCAGAAAGGACTGCCCTCTACTCTGCTCTGCCCTTCTCTCCTCTCTGCCCCACTTTCCCCCATTCAGAACTACCCCAGTGCTGCCCCGTCCCCAGATTCTTCCCTGACACAGCCGTCCCCACCCCCACCCACCTGCCCACCTCCTGCCATAGGCCCTTCCCTCCGGAGACCCCGGCTGTTTTCCCCCAAGGAGAGAGCTCGAGTGCGCGTTGCTGCCTTAGAGCTGCTTGGAGCCGTGGCCCATGTCGGGGTTGGGGAGAAGCAAACTGGGCTTTGGCAGGAATTGGTCCGGCATATCCTTCCCGTCCTCATCCACATGATGGACGAGGATGCTGCCGTATGGAAAGTAAGTCACTCACCGTCTGTGTGCCCAGCCTTGCCCTGGCCCCTTCCTTTCTCTCCATCACTTGGTACCTGGCTTCTCTGTCTCACTGACCGGAATCTGGCCCTATTTCTCCAGAAAGTCAGAGCGACCTTCTTTTCCCTGACCCACAGCCTGGATTGGAACAAAATTAAGTCATTGAGCTGGAAACTGATGGGGGAGCAGGGATTGCACGGGGCCTCCTCCACGATCTGGACGTATATGGTGAGTGGGCTCAGTACCGTCGGGGGCAGTTCTCGGGGGCTCTGGTGGAAACTGTGGGGAGCCCCTGGATTCCGTAGGGAGTTTGCTGGGGTTGAGCTCGCAACAGCACTGGGATGAGGAGGCCGGGAGCCCGGAAGAGCCGGTGGAGGACAATGCCTAGTGCCTGGAGAGGGAATGGAGATGGCAGTGATTCTCTGCAGACCGTGGGGCCGGGGAGGTTCATGGTGTGTGGGCAACCACAGCAGGTTGGGAAGGGGTCTGGTTGGGGTCTCACTCTCTTCCTCCCCAGATGAAGACATTAAAGAGCAGCCGCCAAATGTTTATCTCCCAGGCTCTGGGCTACACCAACAGCCCCCAGACAGGGATGCGAGCAACTGCTGTGCTCTTCCTTGGTGAGTGGGGAAGTCGGAGCCTCTGGGTGAAACGGCCTCTCTGGCCACCCCCGGCCCCAGGGACGGCCCCTCTCGGACCCTTCTCTCCACTACAACCGGGGCTCCTGGGCTCTGGGGGCACGAAGTGGATCCTGGCCCTGGAAAGTTCCCCTGGGAGGAGACAAATTGGACAGAGCTCTGGCCTAGAACATGGCAGATTCTTCATTTCTTCCCACCAGTATACACCACCTACTACAGTCGGGGAGAGGCATGGCTCTCGGAAAACGATTTCAACTACCTATCCCAGAGTGAGTCCTAGACAACAGCATCAATGCCCTCTGTCTGCCTCTCTCTCATCATCATCATCATCAACATCAATCGTATTTATTGAGCGCTTACTATGTGCAGAGCACTGTACTAAGCGCTTGGAAAGTACAAATTGGCAACATATAGAGACAGTCCCTACCCAACAGTGGGCTCACACTCTAAAAGGGGGAGACAGAGAACAAAACCAAACATACTAACAAAATAAAATAAATAGGATAAATATGTACAAGTAAAATAAATAAATAAATAAATAGAGTAATAAATATGTACAAACATATATACATACATACAGGTGCTGTGTATTTCCCCCACTTCAACTCTCCCTTTCTCCCCGTCCCTCTCTCCCCTGCCCTGGACTCTTGTCACTACTTTCTCCCCTTCCCCTTCTTCCCTGCTTTGTTATCTTCTCAATCTCTTCTCTTTTAGGATCTCCCCTCCAGTCTCCACGGCTAGGCTTTTCATTCTCCCACCTCTTCCTTGCCCTCTATCTCCAGTCCCTGGACCCCTCTGGCCTGGATATGTGAAGACTGAGCGAAGATGGGAAGGAATGGGGAAGAGAGAGGGAGAACCCCTTGAGGGTCCAAGCAGGAGGAGAATGAGGAGGAAGAGAAAGAGGGGGAGGTTGAGTTGGAGGAGGAGAAGAGGAGGTGGAGAGTTTGGTTGTTGCCCAGGATAATGTTACTCCGGGTTCCCATGAACTTTCCCCTCATTTCAGCGTTTCAACGTCTGAGAACAGTCCCTTCGTCCTGGATCCGTGACTTTATCAGCTCCATCAGGACAAAGAGGAGCCAGGGCTGGAGGGTGACGACCTGAGGGAAAGGAGAAGAGGATCAGGAAGAGGCGGTGGTGGGACCAGTTCCAGTGCCAGGCTGCTCCATGGTCTCACGGAGCCCAGAGTGACCTGGGGCTTCTGAAGGATACGCCCACGTGGGAGAAGGCATTGCTCCCTAACTCTCATTACTCCTACTTCTGCCATTTTGCACTAAAAGCATTTTGCCCTGAACTGAATAGGAACTGTTGCTTGACTGAGGCAGAAGAGAGCAGGCCCCGGTTCTTGAGGTCTGCTGATGGGCTCAATGCCATCCTCTCCTTCCGACGGGGCAGTGGCAGCTGTTGCCACGGTGGTGTCGGCTGCTGGAGAAGCTGAGTCCAGAAGGACTCCCTAGCCTCCTGCTCAAAAGCAGCAGGGTTCAACGTGATGCCACTGTCATTTCGGTTCCCAAAGACTGAATCTGAAGTAAAAACATTCAAATCGTTCCTGAACTGAAGCCAGATAATCCTATCTCTTCGAGTTGCCCAGAATTGCAATCTCAGGTTGTTCCAGATGAGCAGTAGAATGACGTGAATGTTTTTCCCCTGAATCAGGGAAGTTTGAGCCATTACGTCATTGAAGTAAAGTTGACGGGTCCATCATTCCCGGGGACTTCACCTGGGGATCCTGTGACTCCTGCCTCTGCCATCTCCTATTCTGCTTCCTCACAACCCTTTTCGTACTTCCTCACCTTTCCCTGCAACCACTAGAACCTTTGATTTTGTTTCCTATCTTTCCACAACTTCTGGGCACCTGCGCCCATGGACCAAGTGACATAAAGGAGCAGGGTGTGGAATCTTTGTCCTGGATTTAAATTTAGAACTTTAAGTACCTTCTGTATACACTCTGGATCACCTTTAGTCGTCTGTATTTCCTGGGTCAAACTAGACCTGCAGACAGTTGTACAGACATAGAGCAGCCTGGCCTACTGGAAAGGACGTGGGCCTGGGAATCAGAATAATAAGCATAATAATAATGATGGCATTTGTTAAGCCTTTACTATGCACAAAGCACTGTTCTAAGCGCTGGGGAGGGTACAAGGCGATGAGGTTGTCCCACGTGGGGCTCGCAGTCTTAATACCCATTTTACAGGTGAGATAACTGAGGCCTAGAGAAGTTAAGTGACTTGCCCAAAGTCACACAGCTGACAAGTGGCAGAGGTGGGAATAGAACCCATGACCTCTGACTCCCAAACCCGGGCTCTTTCAACTGAGCCACGCTGCTTTCCTAGAAGGTACGGGTTCATTCATTCATTCATTCAGCAAGTACAATTCAGCAATAGAGACAATCCCTGCTCACACTGGGCTTATGGTCTAGAAGGCCTACAGGCTAATAGTCTAATCTACAATTCGACTTCTAGCTCCACCATTCGACTGCTGTGGGACCTTGGGTAAGTCACTTCCAGTTGATACAGGATCAGCAAAATGATGCTAATACTTCAGGGAACCCAGAAGATTGGAATCTGGCAATCAGCTAGCCAATCACCTTGGAAATTTGCATCAGCTTTTGGAAGTTCCCCTGTTTCCATAGGATCAGGATTTACCTCCAGAGTAGAAATTGCATTCCTGACATTAATATGAGTCCCTCCCACCCACTCCAACTCACCTCAAAAAAATGTCTGAAGCTTTTCTCAGACAAAGGGATTAAATTTCCCAGAGCTGTGGCAAGTGAGGATTTTTTTCAGATCTTCAGGAGCAGGGCACAGGGCACAGGGCACAGATTCTCCCCATCTCAATTCGCCATATCTGAACTGACACTTTCTGACCACCACCTCCTCACTTGCCTTCTGTCCCACACAGCCCGATTCCTCCCCATACTATGCTCTCTCTCAAACAGAGACCTCCAATACCTTAAGCACCTCCACTTATTCCAGGCCATCTTGTCCCATCTGAATATTCCCTCATCTGCCTTCCCGTTATTGATGCAAAAATCCCCACCCTCAAATCTGCCCTCTCCACTGAGTTCTTCCATCCCTTGCACCCCCATACCTCCAACAATCTCCCACCACTCCACAGTAAACTTCCTTTTGTCAGGTGCCCATCCTGCAGACCTCTGTGGGCAGATATTCAGCCACCCGCCCGACCACATCCATCTCAGACTCATCCTCAAGCTAGAACTCTATCCTCGCCTTTGCCCAGCAACATTTCTCTTCCTCTATCGACCATTGCCCTCACCGACTATGCCTGACCTTTAATTCTCTCCTTTTACCCCGAATTCCAATGCCTTCCCATTTCTTGCCCATGTTGGTTTTGCCATCTACTTCACTGACAAAATCGTAACCATCTCAGGTCCAGCACCCCCACTCCACCATCTACTCCCTCATCTTTCCCAACTGTTTCTCGAGAGGAGAGAATAAGCACTGATTACTGCTTCTACGTTGAGCCCTCCCACTGTGACTCTCTTCATTCTGTTCCCTGGCTGGGAAGAAGAGCAGCTCCTGGGCCTGGGGTTGGGGGCGGGGGGAGCGGGCACCCTTATGAATCCCAAGGTCTGGGGAGCCAAGGACCAGGACAGGACCCCTAGCTGAGCACTACCCATTCTGACCTGGGGTCTCAGTCTGGAATTGGGCCTGCTGGGGGGCCGGGAGCACGGGCCTGAGAGTCAGAAGGTCATGGGGTCTAATCCCTACTCTGCCACTTGTCTGCTGTGTGGCCTCGGGTAAGTCACTTTACTTCTCTGCACCTCAGTTACCTCATCTGGAAATGGTGTTACTTCCTGATAGAGTCAATTAAGGACAAGGGGTTTGGTGAGTCAGCCTCACAGACAGAATAAACCACGGTCTTCAGTATCACAGTAAGAAAACACTGATTGACTTTTAGAAAAAATATAGCCAGCCGATCCTGCTCCTCTTAAGCCCTCAAATCAGGGGAGATGAGATCTCTGGCATTATTTAATCCCTCAACTCAGGGGCCTTGAGAATTTCCTAACGTGGACCGATCAGTCCCATTTGATGTTCAGGTCCTTAATGGGCCAGACCGACACGGGCATCCCCTGGCTAAGAAACCCTTCAGGCCCGGGCTGCCCCTGCCTTCCCCGAGGAGGACAGTGAGCAGCCAAGTACGGGCCTACGTTCCCGTCGGAAGGTCCCCTGCCCAGACTTTCTCAGCTTTCCTCTTGGATAGCAGCGAGCAGTAGCGACTGGCGTTTCCCCCCCAAGCTTTATACTACGCTTGTTGACAGTTACATCGAGCTTCTTCCACGTAATGACCCTAATCTACTAATTATAGTTCCACTGTCTTCTGCTCTTAGAAGCGTTGACGGGTGTGTCGACATTTAGCTCGTCCCTTGGAGCCTACCAGTCTGGCTCATCTGCGATCACAGAAGGTGATTTGCCGAGGTGCAAACTGCACACTTCATATGGGGATTAAGACTGAGCGCTCCACAGCTCAGGGATTGTGTCCAACCGGATTTCCTTGTACTTGCCCCAGCGATTAGTACAGTAAACTTTGAGCACTTACTGTGTGCAGAGTACCGTGTGCAGAGCTTCTCCTCTAGCACAGCATTAAGCAGGATAAGGACACAGTAACAGTGTGAGATCCTGGCCACTCCTCAACATCAGAACCCTGTAGCCCACTGCCAGTGAAGCGGGGCAGGAGAGGGTGGCCCACAGGCCTGCGGGTGTGGTTGCAGCTACAGCCTGATGTGGCGGGTGGGAATTTAAAGAAATAAATTACAACTGTGGACATTAGTGTTGTGGAGCAGAGAGTGGGTTGAATGAATATCAAGAGTTGAAAAGGTCCAGAAATACATGCTTAGATGACACAGAAGGGAGAAAGAGTAAGGGAAAAGAGGACTTAATCGTGGAGAGACAAGTGGAGGAGATGTGACCTCAGTAAAACTTTGAATGTGATGGTATCTGCGAGACACAGAAGCTCAATAAGGAGGCATAAAGAGCAAGGACAAGTTGGCTTTCTATTAAACACTCCTTTAATTTTCCGGACTTCTGATGTCTAAAATCTGGCTTGTATATCACCATCAGATTTTTATGACCCTCTTTCGCTGAAGAATGTCATCGGTATTATCACTCCCCATCTAGAGGCAGATGCATGGACCTGGGAGTCAGAGGACCTGGGTTCTAATCCTGGTTCTGCCTCTTGTCTGCTGTGTGACCATGGGCGAGTCATTTCACTTCTCTGTGCCTCTCTAACATTTTCTGCAAAATGGGAAGTAGGACTGTGGGACAAGGACTGTGTCCAACCCAGTCATTCTGAATCAACCCCAAAACTTAGTACAGTGCCTGGCGAAAATTAGTGTTTAACAAATACATTATCATTATTGTTACCATTATTATCACTGCTATTTTCCTCTTAAAAACTGTGGTAAAGCTTATGCACGATATAAAACAATTGACGATAGCACCCAGCTATCCATCTTGCCTCTCTGTGCCCTGCAGCTCCAATCAACGAACTAAAAATCGAAGGAATGTATGTGTCTGCACACGATAAGCGCTTAAAAATACGATACACAAAATTAAAGTTTTTATTTTATTTACAAGGAAGGAAGGAAGTCTTATCCCACTTCAAAGAATCCAAGACTTAATCAGATGCTGTTTTCAGATGCTGTCCCAAGATGAATGCCGGGGTACCCACCATCTCAAGGTTAAATGCTATCTTGTGACCATCGGAGCCAGCAGTTAGAATTCGGAAGCGCGGGTGGGATACCGCCCCCACAACCCAAACGTCTACATTGACAGCCCAAGTCAGGAGTACAGAAGTTGTCCCTTACCGCCGTGCCAATCAAATTAGGTATAGAGGCGGGGGGAGGGCGGAGATTGGATAAACGGAGGCTGGAAGATGGAATGGCCTAGGAGCACAGGTGATAAATACCTGCAGTCTCTGACCTTTTAATGTAGCGGATCGACACTTGCAGCAGCCAGCTACAAGTCGCCTCTGCCCAGAGAGTGAGAAACCCGCCCTGCCTACACCAAGTAAGGAGCTATGGGATGGGTGAGTGACATGGGTGTGTGACTCGTCCCGCTGAGCGTTTGTGGGGCTGGAAGCCAGGCGCTTTGCCATGGGTGTATAACGCTTAGGTGGATTTCTCCGAAGTAAGAATTACTCGTGGGTGGGAGCTAGGCACTTTGCCACGGGTGTGTAAAACCTAGGTGGATTCCTCCCAAGTGGAAAGTATTCGTGGGTAGGAGCTAGTGGCTTCATCACGGGTTTGCAACGCTTAGGTGGATTCCTCCCATGTGAGAATTGCAAGTGGGTGGGAGCTAGCCGCCTCATCACGTGCAAACAAACCACAGGTGAATTCCGTTGTTGAGGGCACACTCCCACTGAGGCCTTCCCTGACAAACTCCCCCATTCCTCTTCTCCCACTCCCTTCTACATGGCCCTGACCTGCTCCCTTTGTTCATCCCCACTCCCAGAGACACGGCACCTATGTACACATCTGTAATTCATTTGCATATATTAATGTCTGTCTCCACCCACTCTAGAGTGTAAACTATTTGAGGACAGGGAATGTGTCAGATTACACCCCATCACTCCATCCAGTTATCAATCCAGCGCCCTCCCAGCATGCCTCTCCAAACTCCTTGAGGCTTATCTCTACCACTTCTCTGTTGACCCCCTTCAGTATGGCCTCAGTCCTCTACATTCCAGAGAAACCACCCTCCGTAAAATCATAAATGATCTCCTTATTGGGAAATCCAACAGCCCTTACTTCATTCTAATCCTCCTCAACCGCTCTGGTGCTCTGGCGCAGTGGGCCACTTCCTTCTTCTGGAAAGAAATATCCAACTTTCACCTCACAGACACTGTCTCTTCTGGTTTTCCTCCTATCACTCTGGCCGCTCATTCTCAGTCGCTTTCGCAGGCTCCTCCTCTGCCTCACACTCCCTAACTGTGGGTGGTCCCCTCAGTTCAGACTCCCCTTCTACTCTCCATCAACCCCCACTCCCTTGGAGAATTCTTTCACTATTACAGCTTCATCTCCCAACTCAAGACAGATGATTTCCAAATCTCTCTTTCCAGCCCCTATTTCCCTTCCTCTCTGCACTCTCTAATTTTCTCCTGACTTCACTTCTCTATTTGGATATCTTGCTTTCACCTAAAACTTAACGTGTTCGAGACAGAATTCCTTATCTTCCCACCCAATCCCTGTCCTCCCCCTGACTTTTCCATCACTGTAGACAGCACCACCATCCTCCCAAATTCACAAACTCATAAGCATGGCATTTTCCTGGACTCATCTCTCTCATTTAATCCACATTCAATTCTTCATTGAACTTTCTTTCAGCCTATCACCAAATCATGTCAGTTCAGCCTTCATAACAACGCTAAAATCAGCCCGTTCTCCTCTTTATCCAACCTACCCCCATGCTGATTCAAACACTTATCCTATCCCAGTTTGACTCCTGCATCAGCCTAGTCACTGACCTCTCTTCCTCCTGTATTTCCCTCTACAGTCATTCATGCATTCATTCAATCGTATTTATTGAGCGCTTACTGTGAGCACTGTACTAAGCGCTTGGGAAGTACAAGTTGGCAACATATAGAGACGGTCCCTACCAAACAGTGGGCTCACAGTCTAGAAGGAGGAGACAGACAATAAAACAAAACATATTAACAAAATAAAATAAATAGAATAGATATGTACAAATAAAATAAATGAATAAATAAATAGAGTAATAAATACGTACAAACATATATACATATATGCAGGTGCCGTGGGGAGGGGAAGGAGGTAAGGCGGGGGGGATGGGGGAAGAGGAAGGAGGGGGCTCAGTCTGGGAAGGCCTCCAGGAGGTGGTGAGCTCTCAGTAGGGCTTTGAAGGGAGAAAGATAGCTAGTTTGGTGGATGTGCGAATGGAGGGCATTCCAGGCCAGGGGATGACGTGGGCCTGGGGTCGATGGCGGGACAGGCGGGAACGAGGCACAGTGAGGAGATTAGCGGCAGAGGAGCGGAGGGTGCGGGCTGGGCTGTAGAAGGAGAGAAGGGAGGTGAGGTAGGAGGGGGAGAGGTGATGGAGAGCCTTGAAGCCGACGGTGAGGAGTTTTTGCCTGATGTGTAGGTTGATTGGTAGCCACTGGAGATTTTTGAGGATTTTTAAGGAGGGGAGTAACATGCCCAGTCCATATTTCACTCTGCTGACCGGATCGTTTTTCTACAAAACCGTTCAGTTCTCATCTCCCCACTCCTTAAGCCCCTCCAGTAGTTTTCCCTCACCCGGAATCAAACAGAAATTCCTCACCCTCAGCTTGTCTTAAAGCCCTCAAGAAGTTCACCCCCTCCTACCTCACTTAGCTTCTGACCACCTACAACCCAGCCCACACACTCTGCTCATCTAATGCCAACATACGCAGTGCACCTCAATAATGATGATCATAATTAAAGTGCTTACTATGTGACGAACACTGTTCTAAGTGCTGTGGCCCCATTGAGTGGACATAAAATTGGGATGCCATAGACCCAATACCATTCTGAGTGGGTGCAAGTGATTTTGAAACAGGTGGATACATTCTGTCCCCCTAACATATGTATAGTAGACCCAACCCATGAGTGGGTCCACTATTAAGAGTTCATGAGAGGCTTTACAGAAACCAAGGTCGAGAATCCCTGCTCGGTATCAATATCCCAATAGTTCAGCAGTTTTTCCCAGGGTTCGCTCTTATTCCTAACTTCATATGACCTCAGGGTTCTCTTCTGATCACTCTGGAACCTGCTTAGGGCGGGATGCATGGATCCAGGTGGTTTTTCCCCGACCCTGTATCGCAGTTCCTGTAGTTAGCAACACCCGATAAGGTCTCTTCCACTGTGGCTCAAGGACATTCTATCGTGTGAAGGAATTAACACCTACCCAGTCACCTGGTTTGAGTCTATGGCTCTGGTTTGGGTCTGACATTGGCAGTGCTTGTTGTACTTGTGAATGTAAGGCCTTAAGGAAGTCACTGACCAATTTACAATAGCCCAATAAGGCATCATCGATAAGGGTTATAGTCCATATTTGCCAGCCCACAGGAGGGGGCCTAGAGAGGCACATAGGCTTCCCCATCAGCCCGTCGTGTGGGCTCAAGCCTGTCTTTCTACTAGGCAGGTTTTTCAGACCTAACAGGGTCAAGGGAAGGCTTTCTGACCATTTCAATCCAGTGTCAGAGCATAGTTTTACTCATCTGTTTTTCAGCATCCTTTTTTACCGTTCTACCAGTCGTGCATATTGTGGATCATAAGGGCAATGGGAATGTAGGTTATGCCTAGTCATATACGGACTTGTCCAGTAAAATGTGTCCTACGGTCACCATTGATTCTGGTAGGCAAGCCAAATTACGGAATAAGTTCCTTTACAAACAACTTTGCTTCCGTCTTGTTATCTGCCTGTCGGCAGGGGAATGCCTCAACCTATCTTGAACTGGTATCTATTAGCACCACAACAAACCCAAACCCTGTCTCCTTAGACATTGAATAAAATCATATTGAACGTTAATAAAGGGGACCCAAGGGGTTGGGTGTGCTGCACAGGGAAACTTGATGATTTTCCCTACTTTATGTTGTTGACCTATTAGCCATCATGAGTCATACTGGAGAGCTAGCTGCCCTATCTAGGGTGCAAACCAGAGCCTCGTAATGGAGTCCACCACACCCCTTTTATTTGAATGGGCATGACCATGTGCCATCCTGACAAGGAAAGACAACACAGCACAGGGGGCAACAGGAAGGTGGTTGTGGCCCACCCATAGTTCTGAAGGAGTTTGATAACTCTTAAGTGTTAACCAGGATTTTACCTTCCCCAGAGAGGCCGCTTTCTGGCGTGAAATGAAATCGTGGAGGGAGGGCCAGGGAGTAGAGGAGAGAGACACAGAAGTGGCGGCATCAGGAAATTGTGAGGAATGTAGAGCCACCACTTGCGAAGCAGCATTCACGCGGGCATTACCCTTGGACATGAGGTTGTGAGAGGAGAAATGCACCACACATTTCACAACAGCAAGAGACACAGGTAGCAAGATGGCCTTTAAAAGGGATGCAACAAGGAGCCCATTTCGGTTAGGAGTTCCCACATCCGAGAGGAAACCCCGTTGTTGATAAGGGGAACCCAAATCATTTAGAACCCCAGAGACATACCGGGAGTCAGTATAGGTTGTCACACGCTGTCCGGAGGCCAGATCGCAGGCTCAAGTAAGAGCAACTAACTCAGCCTCTTGTGCAGAATAATGGGGATTCCAAAACAGCAGACTCTGAGCAGACCGAATAGTATGGTCTGAGAGGTCCTTGATAATCTCAAAGGCAAAAGCCATCAGCGGACAACAGTAGGTCAGGGATTTGCAATAACCGGTCCTGAAAAGCTGGACGTCGTCTTATCACTCAGTTGACGGCATAGTCATGAGGTTCCCCCTCATGTTTGGTTGGCAACAGGGGTGGCAGGATTTAGAGTGGAACAAAAATCTTGATGGTTAAATTGGGAGAGCTCAGGAGCAGAATTTCGTTGTTAGTCTGATTGGCTGTTGAAAAGACCTGTGTTCCAGAATGCAAGTGAAGCACAGCTGTGGCATGGGGAACGATGACGTGGAGCAGATGTCCCAGAATTAGGTCCTCAGAGGCTTCCACTGGTTGGGCGGCTGCAGCTACCACACGGAGACAAGGTGGGAAGGCGGACACCAATAGGTAAAGGATGGAGATACAATAACCAAGCAGAGGAGTTAGTGTAACTCTCCACTTTTCTGGGTAAGCACAGCCTAGTGCAACCCTCTCATTCCACACAGAACAAGGTGAATGGTCTAGAATAACTAGGTAACCCCAAAATTGTGCTGGACTGAATGAGATCGACGGTGGCCAGGGAGATGCCCAGCTAGGGGTATGATGTACTGGGGAGGTTCTCCACCAAGAGATTTCAAAAGGCTCCCTAATCTAGGTGCGCACTGCACTACGGAGATTTTTTGGTCCAGCAGGTCCCTAGGGCACCTTTCCCCAGCATTCAAGTCGATCCCGGACGGAGATCCCAAGTGTCGAGTCCAAGAAAAAAATCAAGTCACAGCGCAAGGGTATTTTTATTGCAGTATCAATACAGATCTATATGGGTGAAGACAGACAGAGTCTACTGTCCTAACATGAGCTCAACCTCATCACCGACGGGTTGGAAAGGTAGCAACAGGGGAAGGGTGCAGTGGAAGCGTCTTAGGGAAAATGAGGTAGATTGATGTAAAATGGAGACTGTAAACAAAGTGGAGTAAGGGAGGTGATGAGGAGAAAAGGACCCTTTTGATAGCCATGGCCCAGTGAAGACAATTATAATGATATAGGGAATTTGTAGAATGCTTTCTTCTTTCCAAAGCACTAATTTTTTTGTAGCATTTTTTGAAGAAAAAAAATTGTAGAAAACAATTTTGTAGAATTTTTTTGTAGAAATTGTAGAATGCCTTCTTTCCAGCGTACTAATCTTTCCACCACCTAATTTCTGTCCTGAAAAGAGCCCTGTGAGATACTTGATCGAGACAGAGGTTGGGCCTTCTTGCTTACTTCCCTGCTTCCTTTCTCTCCCCACTCCAGGCCGAACTTCAGTCTGCTGTCCAAAACATTTTTCTATAAAACAGCCCAGGTCATGTTTCCCCACTCCTCAAGAACCACCAGTGGTTGTCCATCCCCCGCCACATAAAGGCGAAACCACTCACGATCAGGTTTAAAGTCCTCCACCAGCTTGCTCCCTCTTACCACAGCTCGCTTTCTCACCTATTCATTTATTCGTTCACTCATACTTATTGAACGCTTACTGTGTGCAGAGCACTGTACTAAGCGATTAGGAGAGTACAATATAAGAGTAAACAGACACATTCCCTACCCACAGTTAATTAATAGTTTAGAGGAGAAGGATATTAATATAAGTAAATCAATTACAGATATTGACCTGCCCAAGGTGACCCAGAAGATAAAGTGGCAGAGCCGGGATGAGAACTCAGGTTCTTATGATCCCAGGTGCGCCCTCTATCCACCAGCCTAGGCTACTTCCTGGCATAAATAGAATTCTAGATATATGCATACTATTAATAAAATAGAGTAGTAAATATGTACAAGTAAAATAAATAGAGTAATAAATATGTACAAATATATACAAGTGCTGTGGGGAGGGGAAGGAGTTAGGGCAGAGGGGGTGGCGAATGGGAGGATTAAAGGAAAAGGGGGCGCAGACTGGGAAGGCCTTCTGGAGGAGGTGAGCTCTCAGTAGGGCTTTGAAGGGAGGAAGAGAGCTAGTTTAGCTGAAGTGTGGAGGGGAGGGCAATCCAGGCCAGGGGAAGGACATGGGCCAGGGGTCGGTGTCGGGACACGCGAGAACGAGGAACAGTGGAGAGAGGTTAGCGGTAGAGCAGCATGGCCAGAGAACTAGCATGGCTCTGTGGAAAGAGCACGGGCTTTGGAGTCAGAGGTCATGGGTTCAAATTCGGGCTATGCCAATTCTCAGCTGTGTGACTTTGGGCAAGTCACTTAACTTCTCTGGACCTCAGTTGCCTCACCTGTAAAATGGGGATTAAGACGGTGAGCTCCCCGTGGGACAACCTGATCACTTTGTAACCTCCCCAGCGCTTAGAACAGTACTTTGCACATAGTAAGTGTTTAATAAATGCTATTATTATTATTATTATTATAGGAGCAGAGTGTACGGACTGGACTGTAGAAGGGGAGAAGGGAAGTGAAGTAGGAGGGGACGAGGTGATGGAGAGCCTCGAAGCCGAGGGTGAGGGGTTTTGGCTTGATTCGTAGGTTGACAGGCATCCACGGGAAATGTTTTAGGAAGGGAGTGACATGCCCAGAGATTTTCTGTACAAAGATATTCTGGGCAGCAGAGTGAAGTGTAGACTGAAGTGGGGAGAGACAGGAAGATGGAAGATCAGAGAGGAGGCTGATGCAATAATCCAGTCAGCGTAGGATGAGAGATTGAACCAGCAAGGTAGTGGTTTGGATGAAGAGGAAAGGGAGCATCTTGGCGATGTTGTGGAGGTGAGACGGGCAGGTTTTGTTGACGGATTGGATGTGTGGGCTTAATGAGAGAGCAGAGTCGAGGATGACACCAAGGTTGTGGGCCTGTGAGATGGGAAGGATGGTAATGTCTACAGTGACGGGAATAGCACATAGAATAGTACATAGAGCACGGGTCTGAGAGTCAGAAGGTCATAAATTCTAATCCCGGCTCGGCAGCCTGTCTGCTGTGTGGCCTTGGGCAAATCACTTAACTTCTCTGTGCCTCAGTTACATCATATGCAAACTGTAGATTAATATTGTGAGTCCCAAGTGGGACAGAGGCTTAGTCCTACTTGATATGCTTGTATCCACCCAGCGCTTAGTGCAGTGAATGGCAAATAGTAAGCGCTTAACAAATGCCACAATCATTATTAAGTACATACAATTATATTTGTGTATCTATGCATATATATATATATATATATATATATGCACTACAAGTCTGTATATATTATATACATTACATTACATTATATATATATACATATATATATTATATGAGAAGCAGCATGGCTCAGTGGAAAGAGCATGGGCTTTGGGGTCAGAGGTCATGGGTTCAAATCCCGGATCCATCAATTGTCGGCTGTGTAACTTTGTGCAATTCACTTCACTTCTCTGTGCCTCAGTTACCTCATCTGTAAAATGGGGATTAAGACTGTAAAACCCGGTGGGACAACCTGATCTTGTAATCTCTCCAGCACTTAGAACAGTGCATTGCACATACTAAGTGCTTAATAAATGCCATTATTATGTATATATATAGATAATATATACAGCTGCCATACAATAAGAGCTTAATAAATGTCATACAGATAATTAATTTCTATATATATATATATATATACATATATATATATATATATATGTATGTATATAGAAGGCATTCTTACCCCACTTCAGAAAGTCCAAGATGACCTCAATCCTATTTTCAGAACACAAGATAATGTCGTACAGATCCAAAAGGTTTCCAAGATCATATTTCATTCATTTACCAATCGTATTTATTGAGTGCTTACTGTGCACAGAGGACTGTACTAAACGCTTATTCACAATGACTCGGACCACAGCCCAGGAGAAAACAGGAACGTGCCATCGATATTTTGGGAGAAACACTTTTTTCAGTTATGTGGAAATGCACAGAACAGGTATGTGAACCTCCTCTTGATTTAAAGGAACTCGGGTTTTTGCTCAAGAGAAACCTCTTCTAATTCTTGTCAGAATATGGAAAATGATGAAGCCATTAATTATGGTCTACTGTGTGCAGAGCACTGCATTGAGTGCTTGTGAGAGGACAATAGAGTCAGGAGATAAGACCCTTGCCATCAAGAAGCTTAGAGTCTATGATGTGAAGACCACACATGTCAATGTCATGAGCCCCGACTGAGATCTTTGCCCTCCCTGGCCACCCCCATGCAGCTAAAGATTCACCTCTCCCAGATTGCTGCTCCCCTTGAATGAGATCTTTGGATGCACCTGACCCAGATTTCCCCGGGATGAGAGCCTTGTACGCCCCTCCCCCAGATTTCTGATCCCCTGGGGCGAGATTCTTAGATTCACCTCCCACTCCTCTGGGCAGCCCTACTTAACCGGGAGCTCCTACTGGGTCGGGAACTCGCTGACAAGTTCAAACTGAAACCAAACCACCACGGTATAAAGTGAAAAGCATTATCCCATACTTAGTCTAATGAAAAAGGGGTTGGGGGTGTACACATACACCCACACACACATTCATGCACACTAATTACGACAAACAGCTACCCATCCAACTGGTTTCCCTAAATTCGTGCAGATTCATTCATTCTGTTCATTCAGTCATATTTATTGAACACTTACTGTGTGCAGGAGCACTGTACTAAGCGCTTGGAAAGTACAATGCAGCAACAAATAGAGACAATCTCTACCCACAAAGGGCTCATGGCCTAGAAGGGGGGGAGACAGACATCAAAACAAGTAAATGGTCATCAAATAGCATCGATATAAATAAAAAGAATTAGAGATCTATACACACATCAGAACAAGTCAAACAGGGATTAATATAAATAAATCGTATTATGGTTATGTACATTTATGCACAAGTGCAGTGGGGCGGGGAGGGGGAGTAGAGCAAAGGGAGTGACTCGGAGCGAAGTGAGGGGAGGGGGATTTGAGGAAAAGGGGGACTTAGCCTATGAAGGGCTCCTAGAGGAGGTGAGCCATCATCGTGGTTCAACTCTTCGGTGAGTTGGCTGCGGCCCTAAGGACCAGTTCTTTTCACATTTTAATAATAATGATGATGATAATGGCATTTATTAAGCGCTTACTGTGTGCAAAACACTGTTCTAAGCGCTGGGCAGGTTACAAGGTAATCAGGTTGTCCCACGTGGGGCTCACAATCTTCATCCCCATTTTACAGTTGAAGTAACTGAGGCACAAAGAAGTTAAGTGACTTGCCCAAAGTCACACAGCAGACAATTAGCAGAGGCAGGATTTGAACCAATGACCTCTGACACCAAAGCCCGGGCTCTTTCCACTGAGCCACGCTGCTTCTCTATAATTCATACTATTATTCTCTATTTAATTCGTTGTTGAGGGTGGGTGCGGTGAGGTTGTAGTGGGGGTCCTGATTCCCTGCATCGATTGCCTGCTGTCTCAAGCTCGTTACGGGGTGAATCGAGGGGGGAAGGTTAACATTCCCCACGGGCTCATCTGGCAGTCTTTCTCCTTCCCTACAGCAGGGCAATTCAGCCCCTTCTCAAACTCCTCTGCAAGACAATTCTTTTTCCCCAAAATTTCCTCCTCCTCAAACTTCTCAGTAGGACAATTTCGTTTCTCCTCAAATTCCTCCTTTGACATGTTGCTCACGGGATCAAAGTATAGTCTCATTTTTTATGGCTATTCATTCCACAACACTCTGTTGTTTGCCTCAGTGTAAGTGACGTCAGGCTTGTAGCCCCCACTGGGTTACTCACAGCCCGGATACTAGAAGTGTTCCGTGGCCACGCTCTTGCTGAGGTGGAATGCTGAAGCAAAATAGGCTAAACTCAAGACCCTGGCATTAACTTGATCCCTGCACCCACTTCCTGAGACTAGCTCTTTTTAACATGAACTCGACCCCTAATCTACTTCCCCAACTAACTCAACAAACACGACCCGCAGCTTTCTGCTTATTGCATCCTGCCACGGTGGTCGGATGGTGGAGGCGTCCTCCAGCTGAATGATCTGCAGAAAAAAGCAAACCGGAGAAGAAGGAAAACCAGAGAAGAAAGAAAACTGCACTGTCATTACAAATGCCAGAAACCGAACAAACTATCTGCTAGTAATAGATATCCGGGCATACCCGGAAGAAGCTCGGTGTTACGGTCAACAAGCGTAGTATAAGACGAGGGGGAAAATACACCGTGCTGTTGCTCACTGTCCTCCGCAGGGAAGGCAGGGGCAGCCCGGGCCCAAGGTACCTCTTAGGCTGGGGACACCCGGGCCGGTCAGCTTCGTTAAAGATTTGAACTCCGGGTGGGACTGATCATCTCGCGGTAGAAAAACTCTATGCCCTGGTTGGGGAGGGTACAGTTGTGTTCTTGCTACAGCTGAATCTTTGGTTAAAGTATCTAGTTTCTACGTTGTGATGATCATTCCCTCGAGGGCCCCAAGACACGAATCCTCTAATATAATCTATATAACGAGTGACAATATAACGAGTTGGCCACTCGGGACTCGACATCGTTGGTGTCAGACGTGGACTACTCATGTCTTGGGCGCCCTGATTGGAACGCACAATCCTTCCTGTCTCACAGATCCTTAACCATGGCGTTATCTTTGACGCCTCTCTCTCACTCAGCCCACATAATCAATCCATCACCAAATCATGTCGTCCCGCTTCACAACTTCGCTAAAACCTACCCTTTCTTCTCCAGCCAAACTGCTACCAAGTTAAAACAATCACTTGTCCTATCCTGCCTAGATCAGTGCACCAGCTTCCTTCCTGACCTCCCAACCTTCTGCCTACCCACTCCAGTCCATACTTCACTCCGTTGCCCGGTTTATCTTTCCACAAAAAGTTCATGAAAAGTCACCCCCCTCCTCAAAAATCTGCAGTGGTTGCCTATCCACCTCATTGTCAAACAAAAACTCCTCACCATTGGTATTAAAGTACTCCATCAACTTGCCCCCTCCTACCTCACCTAACGTCTCTCCTTCTGGTGCTAACCTTCACACTGTGCTTCGATATCGCCTCTTTCTCTGCCGACCCCTGGCCCACTTCCATCCTTTGGCCCAGAATGCCCTCCCTCTTCAAATCTGACAATTACTCCCCACCACCTTCGAAGCCTGATTGAAGGTACAAGAGTACTTGCCAAATTAATCCCCAGTTTTCTCCATCTCCCACTCCCTTCTGGCTCACCCTGACTTGCCCCCTTTGCTCTTCCCCCTGTCCCAGCCCTAAAGCACTTACGCATATATCTATAATTTTATTCATTTGTACTTATGCCTGTCCCCCGCCCCTGCTAAACTTTGAGCTCGTTTTGGGCGAGGATTGTCACTGTTTATTGTTATATTGTACTTTCCCAAGAGCGTAGTACAGTGCTCTGCACACAGTACACATTTAATGAATATGATCAGATGAATAAATGAATAGACCTCCCGGACGAGGGGAGAGGTGGACGCCTTCAGTGAAGAATGCAAGGCTGTAATGAAAAGGAATGGATGAACTACTATTAGATGGGACGATGAGTGGTTAAATGGAGCCTGAAGAAATCCGGAAACCCTAAACGGAGAAATAGAAGCTTGGCAGAAGGCATAGGCAGAAAGGGAAAGGAAGGTCGCCGTCAACCTCCTTTTTGTTTGTCTTAACCACGGGTAGAGGAGAAATTGAAAGTTTGCCAAGCCTACCTCAATAGAGCATGGAAAAGACTGAGAACTGCGGAACAAGATGCAGCTGCCTAGCGAGCGAACTTTCAGGTCTAAAAGGGGAGGATGGCCAAATCGGAAAAGACCCTAGAGCCCTTAGTGAGGCAATCGTTAGAAGAAACCTGACGGAAGCCGGTCACCCCTGTGGAAATAGCTACAATATTGTATGGAGATGGACGAGATTTACCCACTGGACCCTGGAACCCCTGCGAGGACCCCCTGGCCCCGGAAATTTCGAGGGCTTCCCCTTTCCCGCAGAGGGAAACTCCACTAAGCCTCTCCTTCCCACTGTCTCAATTTTCCCAGTGATCAAGGAGGAGGAATCGGAAGGGGAGGTAGGAGCTTCCACCCGATCTAGATGAAATAGGAAAGTTCAAGGTGGAAGGATAAATCTATTTACTGGACAGCAACTCAGGGAGTTACAAGAGCGATATTCTAAACCGTCTGAGGAGTATTAGAGGCCCCTTAGTCTCTGCTGAAGAAGAGAAGTCCCTGATGATTCCCTGAAAATATCTCTGTTCTAAGTACCAGAAATACTGCGTGAACATGTTGGGATTAAGGGCCCCCTCGTGTTTGGGTGCTAGAATTGTGTAAAATGCTCAGGGAATGCCAAGGATTTGGGATTTTAGGTGATGCCTGTAGAGAGGTTCTGTATCTGGATGTGGGTGCACCCAGAATGAGAAAAAGTTGGACAATAGTGAGAGGCTTGAAGGAAAGTCCCGAAGGGCTGTCTCTAAAGAGATAATGGGGGAGTGAATATAGATGATAGCGAATCTGAATGTCTATGGAAGATAAGGACTTAGGCACTAGTTCTGGGGGAATGGAAATGGACACCTCATTTGATAGGAGGGATTGGCTGCACTGGCTAGACGCCCGGGACTCCTTTCCCGAGAGGCCCGCCCGCCATCACACCGCGCGGCCTTGCTGCTGCTGGAAGGATCCTCTCCTCAGATCGCCGCCACAGACGCCCGGGACTCCGTTCCCGAGAGGTCCGCCCGCCCGCCATCACACCGCGTGGCCCCCGCTGCTCCCGGAAGGCTCCTCTCCTCCGACCGCCGCCATAGACGCCCCCTGTTTCCACCCCCCCCCCCCCACTTAAGCGACCTTCCTTATAGTGCCCCCCAAACCCCCTTCCTGGTCCTGTCCTGACTGACTTCCCCCACCCCCCCACGCCGGGAAAAAGGCCCTTGTTATCGCCAAGTTACATTAACGACAACCTCATTCGCACCTACTCAGCCTTCCTGTCCCGCCATCGACCCCCGGCCCACGTCCTCCCCTGGGCCTGGAATGCCCTCCCTCTGCCCATCCGCCAAGCTAGCTTTCTTTCTCCCTTCAAGGTCCTACTGAGAGCTCATCTCCTCCAGGAGGCCTTGACAGACTGAACCCCTTCCTTCCTCTCCCCCTCGTCCCCCTCTCCATCCCCTGCATCTTACCTCCTTCTCTTCCCCACAACACCTGTATATATGTATATATGTTTGTACATATTTATTACTCCATTTATTTATTTTACTTGTACCTATCTATTCTATTCATTTTATTTTGTTGATATGTTTGGTTTTGTTCTCAGTCTCCCCCTTCTAGACTGTGAGCCCACTGTTGGGTAGGGACTGTCTCTATATGTTGCCAACTTGTACTTCCCAAGCGCTTAGTACAGTGCTCTGCACACAGTAAGCGCTCAATAAATACGATTGATTGATTGATTGAGTGAAAGTATGTATGAAATGAGTTATGTTGAATGAACTTGCCAGTGTTGTGAAGTGTGAAAATGTGTATTGTGCACTGTGAGGAGAAATGCCTGACTGAATTTGAGTAGCTTCGAAGGTTGAGAGTCATTTCTCTGGTTTGGCCTTTTTAAGCTGTTTCCTTTCTCTTAGTTCATTCATTCAAGACAATCTACAACTGAGGCATGGTGGCAGATAGGAATGCCCTAAGGGGCTGGATCTATCGCTTTAGAAGTTCGAAGAGGTAATCTGTTTAAAGGGAAGACGCCTCCCTCAAACAAATCGGTAACAAACGAATGGTTAGCTCTCAAATGAATGCTTAACTAACTTTATTGTGAAGTCTGGATCTCGTTGGAAAACTTACTTCTTATCTAGTTACATAAAAGAAGTAATTGGGAAAGGAGAATTTTTCAATTTCTCTTTCAAGACTAGGGATGCCTGTAGGAGTGGTGATTCGATTATTGTAACTGAGAATACACTGACATTCTACTGTGTTTGATAATTTGGAAAAGAGGTGTATACGCAAGTTGAAGACAAACTTTTATTTTTATATCCGGCTTGTATAAACGTGGTAGTTTGAGCAAAAAATTTACCTTGATACGTTCACTATAGAACTAACAATACATAGTGAAGAGGAATAGGGAGAATGTAAAGAAAATATATTCCTTATATAATTTTGGATAAATGAAAGCATGAAAATTTGGTTGTTTTGAAAGAAAAGGTAATACTATGATTGAAGGGGAAAATTTGTAATAATTTTATCTTGATTTTTCGTGAATGGGAACTAGAGGAGAATCTAAAGAATTTGTTAAAGATACGGTAAGCCTACTGGGCTGCATAAATTTCTTGGCGAATGGGTCCAGCGATGGGACATTTCCTTATTTGACAGCTTTCCAAATGGCTCCTAAGAATTAACTAAAGTAGAATTAAGTGGAGAAACCTTTACAGCCATAAATAATAAGAAGTCTGATAAGGGGACACAAAGAACGGATTTAATTGCTGAGTATTACCAACTGAATGTATTGAAAATGGGACTTATTTGTTAATCTTGGCTTGTGACATTGATCTTTTGCCTCAAATAGTGTTTAATATAAAATTTCCATCATGTTGAGTGTTAAAACAATACAAGCTCTGTATGAGCTCTCTACTGTAGCCTGGCAAATGGCTTTGCCACTTGTCTGCCATGTAAATTGGTCAAGTCACTTCACTTCTCTGGGCTGCAGTTAACTCATCTGTAAAATGGGGATTGAGACTGTGAACCCCATATGGGACAGGGACTATGTCCAACCTGATTAGGTTGGAGGAGGAGGAGGACGGACCAGCAGCGCCAGACTTGGTTACACCCACATCCACCTCCTAAAAAGCTTCTGACTATCCGTGAGCCTGCTTCGATAATTATGGCAGACAAGTTAACTAGAATTGCCATTGTCAACTATGACAAATGCAAGCCAAAGAAATGCCGGCAAGAGTGCAAAAAGAGCTGTCCTGTTGTTCGAATGGGAAAGCTGTGCATAGAGGTCACGCCCCAGAGCAAAATAGCATGGATTTCGGAAACACTCTGTATTGGTTGTGGTATCTGCATTAAGAAATACCCCTTTGGTGCCTTGTCAATTGTTAATTTACCCAGCAATCTGGAAAAAGAAACAACTCATCCTATTGTGCCAATGCTTTCAAACTTCACAGGTTGCCTATTTCTCGTCCAGGTGAAGTTTTGGGACTAGTTGGAACTAATGGCATTGGAAAATCCACTGCCTTGAAAATTCTAGCTGGAAAGCAAAAGCCGAACCTTGGAAAGTATGATGATCCACCTGACTGGCAAGAAATATTGACTTACTTTCGAGGATCTGAGTTGCAAAACTATTTCACCAAGATCCTGGAAGATGACCTGAAAGCCATTATTAAACCCCAGTATGTGGACCAGATTTCTAAAGCTGCAAAGGGAACTGTGGGGTCTATTTTGGACAGGAAGGATGAAACTAAGACACAGGCCATTGTATGTCAGCAACTTGACCTGACACACCTCAGAGAACGAAATGTTGAGGACTTTTTTGGAGGAGAGTTGCAGAGATTTGCCTGCGCTGTCGTTTGCATACATAAAGCCGATATCTTCATGTTCGATGAGCCTTTTAGTTACCTAGATGTGAAGCAGCGTCTAAAAGCTGCTATTACAATACGATCTCTAATAAATCCAGATAGATATATCATTGTTGTGGAACACGATCTAAGTGTGTTAGACTATCTCTCCGATTTCATCTGTTGCTTGTATGGCGTGCCGAGTGCTTATGGCGTGGTCACTATGCCTTTCAGCGTGAGAGAAGGCATAAATATTTTCCTAGATGGCTATGTTCCAACGGAAAACTTGAGATTCAGAGATGCCTCCCTGGTTTTTAAAGTGGCACAGACAGCAAATGAGGAAGAAGTGAAAAAGATGTGCATGTACAAATATCCGGGAATGAGGAAAAAGATGGGAGAGTTTGAGTTAGCAATCATAGCTGGAGAATTCACAGACTCTGAAATCATGGTGATGCTAGGGGAAAATGGTACTGGGAAAACTACATTCATCAGAATGCTTGCGGGAAGACTTAAGCCTGACGAAGGGGGAGAGGTGCCAGTTCTAAATGTCAGCTACAAGCCACAGAAGATCAGTCCTAAATCAACGGGAAGCGTTCGTCAGTTACTACACGAGAAGATAAGAGATGCTTATACTCACCCTCAGTTTGTGACTGATGTAATGAAGCCTCTGCAAATAGAAAATATCATTGACCAAGAGGTGCAGACGTTGTCCGGGGGTGAATTGCGGAGAGTTTCCTTGGCTCTCTGTTTGGGCAAACCAGCAGATGTCTATCTCATCGATGAACCTTCAGCGTATTTGGACTCTGAACAACGTCTAATGGCAGCTAGAGTTGTCAAACGCTTCATCCTCCATGCCAAGAAGACAGCCTTTGTTGTAGAACAGGACTTTATCATGGCCACCTATTTAGCGGATCGCGTCATCGGTTTTGATGGCATTCCATCCAAGAATACACTTGCAAACAGTCCTCAAACTCTTTTGGCTGGTATGAATAAATTTTTGTCTCGGCTTGAAATTACATTCAGAAGAGATCCCAAGAACTACAGGCCAAGAATAAACAAACTCAATTCAATCAAGGATGTAGAGCAAAGGAAGAGTGGAAACTACTTTTTCCTGGATGATTAAATGGAATTTGGAAATAGATAACCCATAACTAATTGGAAGATTGTATAAAACTAATCAGGTTTTAGAATGCCCCACTTACTCTGGAGCATGGAAGTGATTTGGTTTATTATACCAGGAACTAATAAATTGCATTAAATTATCACTGTTGACTAGAAACTGCCACTTTTTGTTGAACAGTCTAAAATAAAAACCTATAGTGGGTTTAATATAAATAACTCATTGACCTACCAACCACTGATCAAAGATTGATTTCCAATTTTAAAAATTTAAGAACCTTATCTGTACAAGTTGGTTTACAGAGATGTCCAAGCATATAGACAGCTCTTATTTTAAAAGCGAATGAGACTTCAGCTAAAATAAATATCCAACAAAAGTACAGTTCATGTGTCCTCATTTAGTCTCCAGCTGGGCTTTGTAATTTGTAGAGAGTATTTAAAATAGGTCAATTCGACTTTGCTTCCTTAGATAGCCCGGTAGGCTTTCATAACTAGATTTAGACAAACACCCTAAATTAAAAAAAAAAAAAACATTTTTCTCCATTTAATACAAGCATCATTCTGAGGGCTAACGGTAGTTTGTCACAAAAGTAGCAATTTGATTTGTAGTTATCCATAAAAGGTAGTGACCCAGCTTTTTCAAGGCTGACATTCTGAAACTAGTAGGTGTGTGATCATACCAGCCGTGTGACCCTGGGCAAGTCACTTGACTTCTCTGTGCCTCAGTTTCCTCATCTGCAAAATGGGGATTCAATACCTGTTGTCCTTCCTACCTAATCTGTGAGCCCCATGTGAGACCTGACTATCTAGTGTCTACTCAGAGCTTAAGAAAGCACTTAACATATACCACTATTATTATTATTACTTTTCTCTATACCTTTTAGTCTGTAAAAATAAAAATTATACTTGAAAATGGAATATTTTGGAAAGGCTTGCCCTAAGAAAGAGTTGAGCAGAGGAACAATCTTAATGTTGGTATTCCCTTTAAACATTCTCCCAGTCTTGCGCAGTCATTGTGCCTTCTGGTGCCCACTTTATTGCTTCATAAGTTACATCGAAATACTTGTTCATAGATCACAATTCTGGAGGAAGAATTGACATCTTTCAAATGGACTATTCTTTTATCAAAACACAGGCTGGAGAGTAGCAGAAATTTGATAAGACTGTGAGCCCGCTGTTGGGACCATCTCTATATGTTGCCAACTTGTACTTCCCAAGCGCTTAGTACAGTGCTCTGCACACAGTAAGCGCTCAATAAATACGATTGAATGAATGAATGAATTACCTTGTGCCTTCCTCAGCGCTTAGTACAGTACCTGGCACATAGTAAGAACTTAGCAAATAATGTAATTATTGTAATTATTATTGTTATGAATGTTTGTCACCCTTTGCCATGCATGTTTATATGTAAAGGAAAGTGTCTGGATGCTTGTTTTTCTTTGTCTTCACAACTGTGTTTTCTTTAAGGGGCTGGGTAGCTTCAGGCATCATATCCCAAGGATTTGGAAAGTGACAAAGGGAAAATGATTGGAGGTGATTGTTAACATTGTTAAGGATGATCCTTAAATACTATCTGTAAAGAGCTGTTATTTCAAACTTTATAAGTTGTATCTGACTCTTTGATGCTGTTGATACTTACTTGCCGCATAATTCTATGGTTAGGATCTTATCTTCCAAGAATTTAGTCCACTAGGGAACATCGGTTTCCAGAAAGGTCCAGTGAAGGGATCATTGCTCGATCATTGCAGTCCCCGAGAGAGTCTGTCTTCAGTCTGAGCCATGAAGTGAATGGGACAGGGAGATGGTCCCACCAGAACACCTGATCCAGAGAATGTGGGCACCAGCATCCTCTGAGTGACAACGGGGGCTCCAAGACCATAATAACGGTTGTCCTTGGCTTTACGGCTTGTTTTGCATAGTTGTTGGGATGATCTTCATTGATAATTGTAAACAGAGAGCAACAGAACACAGTGAATAATAGAAGCAATATGGGTATCTGGTAGAAGCTCTCATGTTGTCATTTTGGTGGGGGTCCAAGGGCTTTCCTGAGCAGCATAGTAATCTTCCTGAATGACCTTTCCTTTGCCTTCCCGTTGGTTCTCAGCTAAAAAGGAGAGCCAAGGACAAGCAGTAGCAAAGGATAAGATGAAAGTGAAGCCCAGTATCCCACTGTCATTCTATTGCTGCTGTGGGTGATTGGGTCACTCTACCTTGTTGCTTTACTGTTGGACACGTGGCAAGGCATGGATGCTAATGCATTGGTGTACCTTTCTTGCAAAGAGGAGCACTTGTCAACCAGTTCTAGATGAGGTGGCATTGCGACAGCCTCCGCAGCGTGCTTGCATTTCTCTGGTACCACCCAACTCCCGGGCAGGTCTCACCTAGACCAGGCAAGGGGATGTCATGTGCTGAACATGGCAGCCCACTGGTCACTGTAACCCAAGTGGCTGGGATCCACCGGGTGGACACGTGGGAGGAGTGGAATATGACAGGCCCGAGGCCTGGACTTCCTTTTGTTTGGCCAAGATGCCATTAGCTCAAAGCGAGCATGGCACACATGCCACTATCTCTTAGTTAGCAGATGTTGTTGACCACCTTGACTGCAGCTGCTGGCCCTGATGGGATAAAGAAGTGGTAGTCACCGACATCTTGACCTAAGGAGAAGGGCAAAACGGGGTCGAGCAACTACCCCAAACAGAAATTAACTGGGTCCGGCCAGATACCACTTTGTAAATCGACAATGAGTTAACAACCGAGAGGGTGAGGAAATAGTAGGTGGGTGTGGTTTGCTGTTCCAAAGTCAGATAAAAAGATGTGAATGCAGGTCTCAGTTGTGGGGGATCCTGCTTGGAGGAAAGTTCTTCTTACATCTTGAAGAAGAGTTCAGGCCTTCCGTAAGTGGGGTAGCAGAGAGAGAGAGAGAGCATCGACTCGGGCTGCTGACATGAGTAAAAGTGAAGTTCGCCCTTTGGTTTGTGAGCTGCTGGGAATGCACCTCCAGAGCTGAGCCCTGTAGCAAACGTCTGACACCAGAGAAATCATTGGTGCTACCTTCCCTTAGTGGAGATCCACTCTCTCTCTGAATGGTTCCTAGGATCTTCGACAGGAACAACTGTCTGGGAACAACCGTCGGATTATCTTTTGACAGGAGGCAGGTCAACGGGCAATCGACAACGCGACTCCAGTGACTTGACTTCGGCCTCTTTCCAGAGGAAAGTGGCTGCCATGGATCTAGCCAAATGTCTCCAGGAAGAGCTGACTTTGTCTGCATGGAGTACTTCATCGACCCTGTGACCGTCAGCTGTGGGCACAGCTTCCGCTGATTCTGTCATCTCAGGTGCTTGGTTGATGTTCAGACGTCCTTCTCTGGCCCAGAGTGCCATAGGGCCACCCAGCTGAAAGCCCCGGAGATCAATAAACGTCTGGCAGTGGTTGGAAAGCAGCTAGAACCTCACCTACTGCGGGGCCCCGCCGAGGAGGAGGAGCGGTGTGAGAGACACCAGCAAACTCTGAAGCTGTTCTGTCAGGAGGACGACATGACAATCTCTGTGTCCTGTTACCGTTCCAAGGAGCACAGCGTGAGTCCAATAGAAGAGGCTGTGGAAGATTACAGGGTAAGTTGTCTGCTCCGTGGTCATCCCGTAGCAAGGTTTGAACGTCAAATTAGAACGTTTTTGCCCAGTGCCACGGCCGATATCTCCCTATCCTACTACCGAGGTCTGAGAAGTAGCTGGGAGAGACCCAGAGCAGCACAACCGTATTCTGAGCGCACTGGGGACCTAGTCCATGGTCATCGATGGACGGCCGTGAGAGATTCCAGGAGCTTCTTCATCTCCTGTGGGCAGAAATCGAAGAGGTGCAGACTGTGCTAGCTGCGGGAAAAATGAATTCAGTGATGGTGAAGGTGAGTTCTGACCCCATCCGACAGGGTCCCTTCTTTTCCATTAGCAGGACTGAGGAGGTTCAATATGTCCGGTGGTCTATTGACTCTCCATTTCACCCTGACCTCTTTCCCGGCAGGAGAAGATGCAGAAATGTAGGTGGAATCTCTTGTCCGAGTTTGAGGAAATGCACCGATTCCTGGATGAGGAGCTCGAGTTGCGGCTTCGGAGCCTGGAGAAAGACAAGAGGGAAAATCTGCAGAAACTGAGGCAGAGCAAGGAGCTTTTGTTCCGGCAGAGCCGCACTCTTCAGGCACTGATTACAGAGCTGAAGGAGAAGTTCAAAAGGGAGAGGATCGAGTCCAGGACTCGATCCAGGCATGAAGACTCGAGTCCAGGAACCAGGCATGAAGCAAGATGGGAAGGGGTTTTCTTCTTGGTTTTCAGTAGAAACACGCCCAGAGCCACAACATCCCTTCTCGGAAGAGTCCTCCACAGCCGGATCTTGGATGGTAGGACCCAGTTGCATCCCTCCTACCTGGGCTCTGGACAAAGATTCCGCAGCCTAGGGGACGATGACACTGATTGACCAGAAGGGAATATATGTACGTAATCTCAGGATCCCAGCTCTTAGCTGTTGGAATGAAGCAGGGGCAGAGGGGATTGATGCAGTGCCCCAACGGAGAGCCATGTTACAGGAAGGTGTGGACAGGGAAGAGGTCGAGAGGCCAAATACTAATCCAGTGTCTTCTTTCTCCTTGGGACACGAAAGGAACATTGCACAGGTGCGTATGTGTTCTGTGCTACTGTGGACGATCCGAGAAATGAAGGGCTAAAGGAGTCATGTTCAAAAGGGGGTCCGTAGGACTTTTTGGGAAGGGCACAAGGGTATTGGTCCTCGTGACGTACTGGGGCCTGAGATGGATGAGAATTGTTTCTGATCGACTTTTTGTGCTCTCCATAAGTATGTCAGTGCTGCAACAATGGCTACCACGTCCTTGGAACTGACCGCCTGCTGGGTTCCTAGGATGGGAGAAATGCTCAGCAGACATTCAGGTGAAAGGAAGGCCATGATGGGCTCTTCCCGAGTCAGTCCTCTGGCAAATTTCACCCCAGATTCCTGTCTCAGACGGTACATACAGCGAAAGCCCCTGACTGGGACTGTCGGACTGGTTTTATTACAGCCGCCATTATGTGGAAGGAAAGACTTGTGTAGAGGCAGCTGTATGCTCCCTTGTGGGACCCCACACGACCCAACCCCTGGAGGGTTCGTTACTTTTAAGCCTCATCTTTTTATCACCCCTACCAATTATTTCCTGGTACCAGAGATGACCATTGTTGCATTGAGAGGTGTTAACGAAGAGGTCAGGAAAGCTTCCATATCCCCCCAACTGTGGGAGACAGTGGTGTAGGTAAAAGAACAGACCTTCCATCTAAATCTGTACCCACGATTCTGGTCATGGCACCTAAGAAATGAAGCTAGCCTGTGTGGCCACACTTGTTGATTCATACCTCTATCTTTAGCGATATTTGGTCATGATGGCATCAGATCCACTCCGGAATAACACACGTGACTTGACGCCGGGTTGTCGAAGGTGAACTTCTTCTGGGCAGATAATGTGCCTGGTCCTTCTGTTGCCCTACTGAGAGCTCACTTCCTCCAGGAGGCCTTCCCAGACTGAGCCCCCTCCTTCTTCTCCCCCTCGTCCCCCTCTCCATCCTCCCTGCTTTACCTCCTTCCCTTCCCCACAGCACCTGTATATATGTATATATGTTTGTACATATTTATTACTCTATTTATTTTACTTGTACACATATATTCTATTTATTTTATTTTGTTAATATGTTCAGTTTTGTTCTCAGTCTCCCCTTTCTAGACTGTGAGCCCACTGTTGGGTAGGGACTGTCTCTATATGTTGCCAACTTGTACTTCCCAAACGCTTAGTACAGTGCTCTGCACACAGTAAGCGCTCAATAAATGCAAATGATTGATTGATTGATTGATTGATTGTTACCTTCTACAATACAGTGGTGTCACTATGGCGAGGCAGAAGGGCAGAATATCTCTGCTCAGCCCTGCAGGATTCAGGTGCTATTGTACACCCCAGCTGGGAGGATGATCTGTGTCTCACATACAAGAGGTGCGAGCTCCCTCCATCATCATCATCATCATCAATCGTATTTATTGAGCGCTTACTATGTTGTACTAAGCGCTTGGGAAATACAAATTGGCAACATATAGAGACAGTCCCTACCCAACAGTGGGCTCACAGTCTAAAAGGGGGAGACAGAGAACAAAAGCAAACATACTAACAAAAATAAATATGTAGATATATAAACAAGTGCTGGGGAGGATACAAGGCGATCAGGTTGTCCCATGGGGGGCTCACAGTCTTAATCCCCATTTTCCAGATGAGGTAACTGAAGCCCAGAGAAGTGAAGTGACTTGCCCAAAGTCACCCAGCTGACAATTGGCAGAGCTGGGATTTGAACCCATGACCTCTGACTCCAAAGCCCGGGCTCTTTTCCACTGAGCCACACTGCTTCTAAGCACTTGGGAAGTACATTCCATCAGTGCATTCCATCAGTGAATGTTCACTGCTCCTTTACTCCTTGGCCAGTTCCATGGTGTTTTTTGCTCTAGGACAAGAAGCTTCCCTATATTTTCACTCGTGGGGCTCACACCCAAGTCCATTAACCCTAGTTGGATTCGTAAGATAAAAACAATGAAAATGATAGTAATTATAAAATAATGATAATAACATTTAGTAAGTTGCCTCTAGTTGTTCAGACTCAAATGAGACAGGGCCTCTGTCCTACCTGATTAACCTGGATCCACCCCAGTGCTTAGAACAGTGTTAAATAGGAAGGAGTAGGAATTAATCCGCGTTTTACAGATGAGGTATCTGAGTCATCTAGAAGTTAAGTGATTGGCTCAAGATCACACCGGGAACTAGTGACAGAGCCAGGATTGAAACCTAGGTCCTCTTATTTCCTTGCACTAGGCCATGCCTCTTCCTTATATGATCAAAAGTAATACCGGACTTAAGTTCCAAAGGTGGAGCTCTTCTAGACTGTGAGCCCGTTGTTGGGTAGGGACTGTCTCTATGTGTTGCCGACTTGTACTTCCCAAGTGCTTAATACAGTGCTCTGCACACAGTAAGCGCTCAATAAATACGATTGATTGATTGATTGATTTCATCCTATTCACTAAAATTGCACTTTGTGCCCGTAAATCCATCACGTGAAATAACTGTCCCGATTTATTGATAGGGAAATTTTAATCACTGTACGGCCCTAGTCACTCTGGCAACTCAGAGATAATACCCCAGAATGAGGGAAAGGAAATGCTCACGTGCTGGGAAAAGATAACCCTTGAAGAAGTAATGGCCAACAGAACTCTCTAAAGAGGCATGGTTAAAATCACTCCAGAGTTACCATCGCTCCTTATCTTTGATATGAAATCCATGGACAAGCAGCACAGCTGAATAGAGAGAGCATGGGGCTGGGAGTCAGAGGACCTGGGTTCTAATCCCGGCTCTACCAATTACTTGCTGTGTGACCTTGCAAATCTCACTTCATTTCTTCTGTATTCCAGAATCCTCAACTTTAAAAAGGGGGATACCTTTCTCCCTTCTATTCAGACTGTGAGACACATGCAGAAGAGGGACTCTGTCCGACCTAATTGGTTTTTACCTATGCCAGAGTTTAGAACCTTGCTTGACACATAGTAAGCGTTTAGTACAAAAATACAAATGTACAAAATGTACAAAAAATAGTACTTACTGAGTACTGTGTGAGCAGCCCTGTGCCTAAGCGACTGCTATTTTCTTATGAAGCATTTCCAATTTTCAGGCTGCTTCATTTCCAAAATCCATATTTCCCAGAGTTTCAAAAAAACCCAGTTCCTGAGTTTCCTAAGAACCTTCCGGAGGTGGGGATCTGAATATCCAGGGCATTGGCTATTATCTCTTCAGCAGGCAAGTAAATCAGGCAAGCAAATCAGGCAAGTAAACCAGGGTATAATAATCTTACTCATAATCATAATCATCATAGTGTTTGTTATGTGTTTCCAGTGTGCCAGGTACTGTACTATGTCTTGGAGTAGATACAAGATAATCGGGTTAGACACAGTCCTTGCCCCACATAGGGCTGACTGTCTTAAGCCCCATTTTACAGATGAGGTAACTGAGATACAGAGAAGCAAAATGATTTGCCCAAGGTAACACAGAAGATTAGTGACATAGCCAGGATTAGAATCCAGGTCCCTCTGACTCTCACATCCGTTCTCTACTGACAAGATTACGCTGCTTCTAGAAAAGAAAGGAGTAATCAAGAAAGGTCATAGTCCGTATACAACCCGGATGATTGTGATAAAATCCAGGCAAATCAATGCTGCAAGCATCTATGGCTGCCATAGGGGCAACAATGCCTGAGAAACACCTAGGAACAATTTGGAAAGCACCAAATGGCCTAGACTAATGAAAGTGTATAACCACATTGTTCAGGCATGTCCGCTGTGTGCCTATCAGAAGAGGGGGCACGGCAGGTAACACACTGACCTCCAAGGTTCTAGGGCAAATAGTACAGAACACATTCTTGGGAGATATATGTGAATTATAATGACTGTTTTCTTAACTAAAATGATATTTTCCATATGTTGTGCCCAATTTTTAATTTCTTTTAAACTTACAATTAGAATTTGTCAACAAAACAACAAGGACTTGCTTTTTTCTGACCGTCCTTGAATTATCAATGGATTATCCCAAATTCTATTTTAAAATAATGATTCATACTTGTCCATTATCCTTATCACTGCCCCTTTCACATCCTTGTTCCTCAGAGTATAGATTAGGGGGTTCAGCATGGGGATCAACACTGTGTAGAACAGAGACACAACTTTATTCTGCTCAAAAGAGTGGCTGGAACTGGGCTGAACATAAGTGAACACGATGGTTCTGTAATATAGAATAATGGCCGTCAGGAGAGAGGTGCATGTAGAAAAAGCTTTCTGTCTCCCACTGGTTGCCTGGATCCTCGCGTTGGCACAAAGGATCTGTATGTAAGAGATGACTATGGTTAGGACAGTCCTCAAAATAATGATGGCAGCAGAGATGGAAGAAATGATTTGAATCAGGTCAACATCAGAACAGACAAGTTCCACTAATGGAGGGAAATCACAGAAAAAAAAATGATTGATTTCATTGGATCTACAGAAGCTAAACCAAACACACAAATGGTAAATAGCATGCTATGTAAACAAGCCCTGACATAAGAGGTGGACACAGGTGGATAAGGTGGACGCAGACTTAATTGGGTATGGAGATGGTATAGGGCAGGGGGTTGCAGATGGCCACAAAATGGTCATATGCCATCTTAGCCAGTAAGATGCCATCTGAGGTCCTAAAGACAAAGACAGAGCAGAGTTGGGCAACACAGCCAGCAAAGGAAATTGAGTCTCTCTCCCCTAAAAAGCCCTTTAGCATCTTTGGCGTGACAGTTGATGAAAACAAAAATCGATGAAAGCCAAAACGCTCAGGAAATGGTACATTGGCATGTGAAGCTGGAAACTGTCCCTGAATAACATGGCAATGCTGAGATTACCCATGACTGTGACAACATAAACCACGAGAAACAATGTGAAGAGGAAGATCTGGAGGACAGGATCATCTGTTAAACCCCAAATAACCAACTATTTCATAGAAGTGTGGTTTCCATCAGCCACGTTATTCAAGACGAAGACTCTGAATGAAAAAGATTTTAGAAGCATTCCAGTTCTGCCAGCTCTCACCTTCATACTTACCTGCCCCCTTCACCCACTAATTGCCAGCCTTAGTCCTACCTGCCAAATATTGTGAGAGCACCATAAAATTAACAATAATAACAACAATATAGTTGGTAGACATGAATCCTGCTCTCGAGGAGTTTACAGTCTATTGGATAAAACAGGCACTAAAATAATTACAATTATAATTACAATCTGTACGTAAGTGCTGAGTGGATGGAGTGCCTAACAAAATGCTTTGAAGGAACGGACCAAGGTGTAAAGACAAGGCAGAGGGGAAGGAGAATGTGCAGGTAGGTGGAGCAGCATGATTCAGTGAATAGAGCACAAGCCTAGGAGTCAGAAGACTCTGGATTCTAATCCCGGACCTGCCACATGTCTGCTGTGTGACCTCAATTAAGTTACATAACTTTTCTGGGCCTCAGTTACCTCATCTGTAAAATGGGGATTAAGAGTGTTGGCCCCAAATGGGACAGGGACTGTGTCCAATCTGATTAATTTGTATCTACCCCAGTGCTTAGAATAATGTTTGGCACGTAATAAGTGCTTAACAAGTACTATTAGTAGTAGTAGTATTATCATTGGGTCATGTAAGTTCTCCTGGAAGAGAAGTGATTTTAATGGCGTAGTGGATAGAGCACAGGCCTGGGAGTCAGAAGGTCAAATGTTCTAATCCCAGCTCTGTCACTTGTCTGCTGTGTGGCCTTGGGGAAATCACTTCTATTCTCTGTACCTCAGTTCCCTCATCTGTAAAATGGGAAGAAAACTGTGAGTTCCACGTGGGACAGGTTCTATGTCCAGCCTGATCTGCTTTTATCCACACCAGCGCTTAGTACAGTGTCTGGCACATAGTAAGCACTTGACCAATACCACAGTTAATAGGGCTTTGATAGTCTGTTGAATATGAGCTAGGGAGGAAGGTCCAGGCAGGAAGGAGCATGGGAGCAAAGGGCTGACCGAGAGAAAGACCAGATTGAGGCACAGGAAGTAGGTTGGTATTAGAAGAGCGAAGTCTGTGGGTTGAGCTGCAGTGGGAGAAGAGCAAGGATAGGTAGGAGGGAGAGAACTGTAGTGGACATTTTCTCCAACCACCCACCTTCTGCTCATGCCCTCCCCTCTGCCTGAAGCTACATTCCCATTCAAATCTATCAGGCCACAGCTCTCCTCAGCCTCTAAATCCTCCTGATGACCAGGAAGAATTCCTCCATTAATTTTCTTCTCCCCAGGTTTTCTCTTCCCAACTAATAATCAGTCAATCAATCAATCGGATTTATTGAGTGCTTACTGTGTGCAAAGCACTTTACTAAACATTTGGGAGAGGACACCGTAACAGAGTTGGTAGACATGCCCCCTGCTCACAAGGGGGACACAGACATTACAATAAATTAGGGTTACGTACATAAGTGCTGTGGGGCTGAGGGTAGTGTGAATAAAGTTTAAAAATCCAAGTTCAAGGACAATATAGAAAGGAGAGGAAGTAGGGGAAATAAGGGTTTAGTCAAGGAAGAGGTCTCAGCTCTCGGAAACTCAGATACCCAAAGCATTTTGCATGTATCAATTTACATCATTTAAGGACTTATGTATTAAATTACAAAGCTTTTCATTCTTTTTCTCTTTCTCACTTTAAACAATTTTGCATTCATCTCCCCCTCTATACCGTGACCTGCCTGAGGGTGGGGATTGCATCTTCAACATCCAACATTCTCTTTCACATGCTCAGTGCAGTGTTCTACACAATGTAAGTACTCAGTAAACATCATTGATAGACTGATATAACTACATTCTTCCCCCATTTTTAAGACACAATATCTAAGAAAAATGGAGTTTAGAATTACTAATAACTGAACAAAATGTATTAGTAGACAACTAACTAAACGTATTATGTAGAAATAAGAACTTTGTATTTCCTCTCTACTAAAACTGACTAGCATAATTTGGTTAACTATAGAGAGTGCTTTCATTCATTCATTCATTCATTAAATCGTATTTATTGAGCACTTACTATGTGGAGAGCACTGTACTAAGCACTTGGGAAGTACAAGTTGGCAACATATAGAGACGGTCCCTACCTAACAGCGGGCTCACAGTCTAGATGTAAATTCTTTTATAGTACATAAAGACCAGTAATACTATCTCCTGAAATAATATCTAAACTCAGTTCCCAGGCTAGTGGATAGAAAGACAGAGAACTAAAGACACCATTCAAGAAAATCAGAGACCTTCAAAGCTTTGTCAAATTCCACTGCAATATTAACTACAGAATGTCATTCACTAGAGATTTCACACATGCTACTTCAAACCAGGGTTGACTTCAGATGAGAACAAAGAGAGGCAGCTCACAGAGTGCACTGCCACCAGGATGCAGCAAATGGTGTGGGCGTGGCAGGACGACCTTGCAAAATGCAAGGATTTTCACTTCACAACTTTGAAGAATTGCAATTTTGACATTTGATAATTGTGCTATTAAAATTACTAGTAGATCACGTCATGATTTACAGTTATCATATATTTTATTGAGGTATATTCACTTGCAACGTTGCAAAACGTTTCACGTGACATCACTGTGTAGCACTGTTTGCCCTGCACCAAACCCAAGGTGTTGAATGCTTTGGTAATGCAGCCCCAAAGAGGGTATAGCCAATTCCTTCCCACGTAAGGACAGGAAATGGCCACCTTCCCTAGAATGGCATCCCAAATGGTGGCATCCTTAGAGTGGCATCACATGCACTCAGTTACCTACTCAGTCATCACAACTCAGCAAAGGTCTCCTGATGGCTGGGAGTCTTTCTTCTCAGAAAAGTATCTTCCTCATTCACTTCCCTGTGCCCAATCTTCTATTTGATCAAAACTAAAAGCAACAAGATTGGTGTTATCAAGATTGCCTATCTCTCCTGTATTCTCTGACTCCCTTTGCTAGACACTATCCCAACATGGCTGTTCGGAAGCCGGAGGATGACAGCAGATGGAAACTGGAGTTGGAAGTTGGACAAGAAAGCTATGCTTCTTTCTCAACTACAGGAAAGTAGTACTTCTGCCCTGAATGCCCTGTGAAGGAGTGAGGTGTGGACAATTTGTTGCCACAGCGTGGCTCAGAGGAAAGAGCACGGGTTTGGGAGTCAGAGGAAGTGGGTTCAAATCCTAGATACACTACCTGAATGTTGTATGACCTTGGGCAAGCCACTTAACCTCTCTGTGCCTCAGTTACCTCATCTGTAAAAATGGGGATTAGGACTGTGAGCCCCATGGGCTTTGTTTCCAGGAGAGAGCTTGGAAGTATTAATGGAGTCAAGCAGATTGCTTTGAAAGAGGCTCTTGAGAACAAAAAGGTGGATATTGCCTTCATCTGCAGCGAGAACAGCAACCATGAGGAATACATCAGGTTCACTTTCTTGTTTTTGTCCTTGACCCTTTGACTTCTGATCATTTTAGCTCCTTTTCCCTGCAGCACGGACCCATTTCAGCAGTGGAATCAATCACGCAACAGTATTTATTGAACACTCACCTTTACACTGTACTAAGCATGAGGGAGAGTACAATAGAGTTACTAGACCTGATCTCTGCTCTCAAGGAGCTTACAGTCTAGCAGATAATAATAATAGCAATAGTAAAAACAGTGGTACTTATTAAGCATTTTCTATGTGCCCAGTATTATACTGCATTCTGAGGAAGTTACAAAATAATCAGGTTAGACACAGTTCCTGTCTCGTGGTCATAGTCTAAGTAGGAAGGAGAACAAATAATTACTCCCCATTTTGCGGATGAGAAAACTGAGGCACAGGGAAGTTAAGTAACTTTCCAAAAGTCTTACAGCAGGCAAGACTCCCCTTTATTAGCCATGAGGTCAGAGCCCTTTGGACTCCGAGGTAAGCTGAGTGAGAAGCAGTGTGGTGTGGTGGATAGAGCATGGGCCTGGGAGTGAGAAGGTCATGGGTTCTAATCCCGCTCTACAGCTTGTCTACTGTGTGACCATGGCCAAGTCCTGTCACTTCTCCGTGTCCCAGTTACTATATCTGTAAAATGGGAATGAAGACTGTGAGCCCCATATGGGACATGGATCGTATCCAACCTTGTATCGCCCCCCAGGGCTTAGAACAGTGCCTGGCACATAATAAGTGCATAACAAATACCTTTTTTTAAAAAAAAAAAAGAAGACACGACTCACCCAGCCTCGACGGCTCAGGGAAAAGAAAAACTCTCTCCTTTCCCCCTCTTTCCTACCTACCAAATCCTATAACGCATCCAGGATCAGGCTCAGGCAGACCAGGGAATCATCCGCAGCTATCCTTCCTCCTGGTGGCTCCCTGAGACAGATCCTGGTTGCCCTCTGTAGCCCTCTCCTGGTTGCCCCCCCACAACCACTCTCCTAGCCTTACAGAGGCCAACTTGCTCACTGTGGGCCTAACCATCTCTCCAGAAGAGAGCAGCTCCAGACGAGAGCTCCAGATGACAGCAGATGAGAGCGGTAAATCTCCCCAGCCCCGATCCAGCTCCACTGCCCACAGTTCCTCACTCCAAGCCCTTGCCTGATTGTGCATCCACAACCCAGGTCCTCTCATGCTTGGGAAGAGAGAGTCCCCACCTCCAGCAGTGTGGCTTAGTGGTTAGAGCACCGGCCCGGGAGTCAGAAGGACCTGGGTTCTAATCCCAGCTCCACCACTTGTCTGCTGTGTGACTTTGGGCAAGTAACCTAACTTCTCTGGACCTGTTACCTCATCTATAAAATGGAGATTATGACTATGAGCCCTATGGGGAACATGGACTGTATTCAACCTGATTAGCTTCTATCTACCCCAGAGCTTACTACAATGGCTGGCACATAGTAAGCACTTAACAAATACTTCTAGACTGTGAGCCCGCTGTTGGGTAGGGACCGTCTCTATATGTTGCCAACTTGTACTTCCCAAGCAATTTGTACAGTGTTCTGCACACAGTAAGTGCTCAACAAATACGATTGAATAAATGCATGAATCAATGTGGGACAACCTGATTACCTTGTATCTACCCCAGTGCTTAGAACAGTGTTCGGCACATGGCAAGCACTTAACAAATACCATTATTATTATTATCATTATTAGTATTAGACTGTCCATGAAACAGTGAGTCCTGTGGTTTCCTGGAGTATGTACTTTAGACTTAGTTGAAATTCACTCACAAAAAAATTCCTTTACAAAAGATGGAAAATATTGGTGCATTTGCGGAATGTTATTTAGGTCAAATATATTGGCTCTAATGATAATTCTGCCCATTGTGCTTCTTCAATGGGAGAAATGAGACTGCAAACTGGCTCCCAATATTATGTAGGGTACAATAGTTTTCTTGCTACCTTCCACTACTGTTTTCAGGGCGGAGCTCTCTGGTGTATTTCAGGGTCTACCTGAGTCACATTCGTTAAACCAAATGATTCATTACACAGTTTGACAAAAAAAGAGTTTGACAGAAAGAATAAATACCACAGAGGCATAATGAAGTCTACATAATGAAGTCTAACGTAGCAGATAGTAGAATAAAAACTGTCCCTGATCTCCTTATCTTGTATAGTTCCCAGAGCTTAGTAAATTGCTTGTCGTAAGTTCTTAGCAAATACCACATTATATTATATTGTTATCATTATTATTACTTACTAGACCAGAGTATAAGGACAGGGATACTGTTATGTCAGTCTCAGAACGTGTCTCACTCACTTAGTATTATAATACTACCACATGCTGAGAGAAATGGGCATTTATTGGAGCCAGCAATTGCAATGGGAGCCTGAAATCCAAGAACCTTTTATAGTAGTTGTTGTAGTAACAGGGCTTATTGAGTTACTACAATCTACCAAACATTTACTTCAATAAAAGTCACAAAGACATAAGGGGGGATAGGGAAGTAAACTAAAAGGAAAGATAGGAAAATAAACATAAAAGAAAAAGTGCAACGTTGCTCCCCGTGGTTTCGGGGGCAACGCTCGGGTTCTTACCCTCTCCGGGTCTTCGGACATCTCCGGACGCGGCCCGCGCATTCACACCAGGAAGAGTCAGCCAGAGGTTCAAAGCTTGGTTGCCGTTTATTTGCTATCAGTGGTTACATGGTTGAAAGAGAGAGAAAGCGAGAGAGAGAGAGAGAGAGAGAGAGAGAGAGAGAGGGAGAGAGGCGAGATAGAGAGAGGGAGAGAGCGTGCGCATGCCCCCCCTTTGTCTTGTTCGTCTCTTATACCTCCCGTTGCCCGGGGGCAGGGTTTTCTCGGGGGATGGCGTATCGAGGCTTTGACCGCCCTCCAGCCACTAGCCTAACAACAGCTCTGTCCAGTCACGAAGTGTTTGCTCTGGCTCGCCCCCAGCCACCCGTTGCCAACCATCGCTGGCTGCGGATATGGCCTTGAGGTTGCCTCCGAGCCTTGCAGGTGCAAGCTTGTTTTTCTTGCCCTGGTCTCTTTATCTCCTGTTGTTGAGTCTGTTTGGCCTTGAGCCGTTGGGTACGGTTTGTGTGCACATACTGCCTGTCTCATCGCCTTCCTCCTCTCCCTACGTGTCCCCCTCCCGTTATGGCAGGGACCGCTAAGGGTGTCCACGGAATGGGAGCATCTCGACCTTAATCTCGCGGACCACCCGGGCAACAATGGAGCAAAAGAGACGAAGGATGCACGGGAGGCACACGAGCAAAAGCAAAACCCCCTTTTGATCCTTCCGAGGCCCATGGCCACCGGGAGGATCACATACGACCCTCCTCAGGATAACAAAGGTCTTCCGCAAAGCCGGCGCCTAACGTAAAGGATAAGGAAAAGACAAAAATCCAGGCAAAAAGAAAAGATAGAAAAATCCAACAGAAAAATTCAAGCACAACTGAGCACACACAACAATCCAGGCACAACTGAGCACACACAACAATCCAGGCACAACTGAGCACACACAACAATCCCCCTCCTCAGCGAAACACAGCATCCAGACGGCGCTGCATGTCTGTGACTTCAGCTTTGGACAGGGGTGTGGTCGGGGTTTGTAGAAGCATCAGGGTAGATGAAGCGCGTCGGAGGCAGGCCTTCAGGAGCTGAAAAACACAGCACAGCAAAAAACCAAACCAGCGGCAAGACACACAAATAAGCAACCAGACAAGATCTCACAGGACCGAGGCCCATCCAGTAGAAGTTCGACGCAGCCGTAAAGCTGGGACAGTGGGTGGCTCGGAACCTTGAGAGTCAGCAGAAACCGATGGGGGAGTACAATCAGGAGGCGAAGCATCCAAAACGGCTGGCTTCACCTGGGAGTGATGGATCCATGAGGGGCGCTCGGCAACACGAACTGCAGAAAAGGAAGACAAGAGAACCTGGTAGGGCCCCTCCCAGGATGGCTTAAGTGAACCGTTGCCGACCATGCGCTTAACCCAAACCCAATCTCCAGCGATGAATGGATGCAGATGATCCGTGAGAGGGATGTGCTGATGAAGGATTCCAGCAGCCTGCAGCTCAGCTAGAATTCCCTGGAGAGACAAAACATAGGCTCGCAGGGCATCATCGCCCTGGTATGGTGCATGTAAAGAACATTCAATTCCAAGTGGTCGATTCATTCATTCATTCATTCAATCGTATTTATTGAGTGCTTACTGTGTGCAGAGCACTGTACTAAGCGCTTGGGAAGTCCAAGTTGGCAACATATAGAGATAGGTCGATAAATTTCAGATAGAACAGACTCAGTAAAATGTGATCCTTGATCAGAATCAATAACAGCAGGTGGCCCAAACCTGGGAATGACTTCCCGCTAGAGACATTTCACCACCGTAAGAGCAGTTGCTCGGGAGGAAGGGAAAGCCTCCATCCACCTAGTCGGGTGATCAACAATGACTAGTAAATATCGGAAACGACCCAGCCCTTGGAAGTGTCACAAAATCAACCTGTAAACCCTCAAAAGGGGAATAGACCCAAGGGCGTCCCCCCCCAAGGGAACCCGATGATCAGGGTGAGCATTGAAGCTCTGGCAAGTAGCACAACTGGCTGTGACACGTTTGGCAACAGGATGAATACCTGGGGCAAACCAAACTCGAAGAACTGTGGCTGCCAAGGCATCTGCACCAAAGTGAGTATCCTGGTGAAGACCCAGACAAACTGGTCACAGTGCAGCAGCGGGCAAAATAGGGCGTCCATCAGGGACCCAAAAGAGTCTGTCCCGTTCCAGTGCCTCATATTGCCGAGGCCACTCAGCTCTTTCCTTATCAGTAATCAGGGAGGGCAACAGAGTGCCAGGCATAGACGTGGGGGCCAGGCCCATAACAGGAGCTACACATACAAGGGGGGCATGCCGAGCTGACCAACAAGAGGCCTTGTCGGCTAGGTGATTGCCCAAACTCGGGGAATCACTTCCTCGGGTGTGGGCATGCACATGCACGACAGCCACCTCGGCTGGGAGCAAGAGGGCCTGTAATAGGCATTCTATACGATCCCCAGTAGCAACCTGACGACCCGCTGAAGTGAGGAACCCACGACTTTGCCACAGGGCACCTGTAGCATGACAGACCCCAAAGGCATACTTAGAGTCTGTATAGATGGTCACACGCTTCCCTTTACCAAGTAATAATGCCTGTGTAAGGGCTTCAAGCTCAGCTGCCTGCGCACTGCAAGAAGCTGGGAGTGAGCCGGTCCACAGCACAGAGGTTAGGGTAACAACAGCAGCGCCGGTGAGGCGCACCCCTTGGTCCATAAAGGAGGATCCATCTGTAAACAAAGTTAGATCAGAAGAGGACAAAGGCTCATCGCGAAGGTCAGATCGAGGAGCGACAGTTTCCCGAACTACTTTGTCACAATCGTGAATTTGGTCAGTCATGGGAGAGGACGCAAGCAGGGCAGCTGGATTCAAGGAGCCACAGCGCTCCACATGTACCTGCGGATTTTCCAATAAAGCAACTTCATATTTAGTCAGGCGTGCCACAGATAAGGCTTGGGTGGCTGCTCCACGAAGGATAATAGGCTACTGGTCAATAGTGAGGACCGAGAGTTTGGCACAAAACACCTGAGGCTACTCCGCGGCGTTCATGAATGTACAAATAGAACGGCTTACTGTAGTCAGGGAGTCCCAGGGCAGGGGCTGAACTCAGGCATGATTTTAGTGTCTGAAAGGCTTCTACAGCCTCGGGAGTCCAGTCCAGGGGCTCTAGGGAAGTCATTTTTAGGAGCTCAAAAAGGGTCTGGTTAACAACCCAAATTCTGGAATCCAAGCTCGACAAAACCCAGCTGCACCTAGAAAACCTCTCAGGGCCCGCTCAGTAGTGGGGCGAGGCATGCATTGAATAAGGCTTGCTCGCTTGGGGGCGATTGCTCTTTCTCCCGCCCGCAACATGAACCCAAGATATTTTACCTGGGGCTGACACCACTGCAGTTCCTCGTGACTAACTTTAAGACCAAGCTGAGGCAAACATGCTAGTACCTGGAGGGAACCTGACCGACACAGATCCTTCGTGTCCCCAGCAATAAGGATATCATCCACATACTGGAACATACTGATCCCTTCGGGTAATATGAGGGGAGATAAGGCTCTGCACAATTCTCTCGAAAAGATAGTTGGGGAGTGAACAAAACCCTGGGGAAGTCTCGTCCAGGTTAGTTGTTAGTTACCTTCCCAGGTAAAGGCAAAAAGGCACTGGCTCTCACAGGACACCGGGATAGTAAAGAAGGCACCAGTAAGATCAATACAAATAAAACAGGTTGCTTTGGGGCTCATGGAGCTAACTACTGCCGTGGGACTTGGAACCACAGCATGCATAAGCAAAACGTAAGAGTTAATTGCACGCAAGTCCTGGACTAACCGATAAGACAGAGGGGAGCCTGGTTTTCACACCGGCAACACAGGAGTATTACAAGGAGACCGACATTCGACTAAAATTCCCTCGTGTCTCTTCTCTTTCTCCTTCACACACACTTACTCTAACCTTCATACACATACAATTTCCTTCAGAGACAATCTCTCCACCCATCATTCCCCCTTATGGGACACCTGCTTTGCAGGGTGTAGATGCCTGAGCAGACAATTTCCTTCAACTGCAATTGCTTCACCTTCTCTTTTCTTTCTCCTTTTCCCTCCTTCTTCCTTTATACACATACAATTCTTTTAACCATCGTCTCTTCTCTCTCACTAAGACGAGTGAAAAAGTCATCAGAGGTTTCCCTTTCCCTCTGGATCATCCCGTGGAAGGAGTCCCAATTAGTAGGTTTCCGGCCCAATTCTTGGATGGCAGCTAGGAGAGTCTGCTGCCCTTGAAACGCTGCACGGAGGATACCGTGTATAAGGAAGTCCACGTCCTTTAGCTCCCCCGGGTGGGAGTCTTCATAGGCCGTCATCTGTTCCCCGATAACGTCCCACCGCTCCTCCCTGATCCCGGAACCAAATATCCACGGGGAGGTCATAGTCATCTTCCCTATAAATTCCCTTATTGTTTTCAGCTCAATCTTTACCCCCTTACTTCTCAATATCTTGTAACAGTGCCGGGTGTACAATTCCTTATCTTCTGGCTTATATATGGGCAACGATGGTGCCGTCCCCATCTTCCCGCTTGACCTTTAGCTACCTGGCCTACGGGGCACTCTCCCTGGCCTTCCCAAATGGGGGTATCCGAGTCCACGTTGGGCGCCACTCGTTGCTCCCCGGGGTTTCGGGGGCAACTCTCGGGTTCTTACCCTCTCCGGGTCTTCGGACATCTCCGGACGCGGCCCACGCGTTCACACCAGGAAGAGTCAGCCAGAGGTTCAAAGCTTGGTTGCCGTTTATTTGCTATCAGGGGTTACATGGTTGAAAGAGAGAGAGAGCGAGAGAGAGAGAGAGAGAGGGAGAGAGGCTAGATACAGAGAGGGAGGGAGCGCGCGCATGCCCCCCCCCCCCTTTGTCTTGTTTGTCTCATACCCCCCGTTGCCCGGGGGCAGGGTTTTCTCGGGGGATGGCGTATCGAGGCTTTGACCGCCCTCCAGCCACTAGCCTAACAACAGCTCTGTCCAGTCACGAAGTGTTTGCTCTGGCTCGCCCCCAGCCACCCGTTGCCAACCATCACTGGCTGCGGATATGGCCTTGAGGTTGCCTCCGAGCCTTGCAGGTGCAAGCTTGTTTTTCTTGCTCTGGTCTCTTTATCTCCTGTTGTTGAGTCTGTTTGGCCTTGAGCCATTGGGTACGGTTTGTGTGCACATACTGCCTGTCTCATCGCCTTCCTCCTCTCCCTACGGTGCAACAATATAAATTAGGATACAAGTATCAAAAATTGGAACGAACTATTTGTCATATATGTGGTACTAAAAACCCCTGGAGCTCCGGAACATATCTTGTATTTAGTAATATGAACAATAAAAGTCGAAGGAGAACTATAAGATGTTCATAAACTCTGTTATTCATCTCAGATGTGCTGAAAATACTAAAGCAGTGGATTTTTCTAAAGTATTACTCACTTGGTGAAATTAACTGCCTTTGAGCTGTACAAGAGCCACTATCTCTAGTATTTTTGCCACCATATGTGAGAATTCAATTTAGGAAATTATGTCTCTACTCTGAAATCCAAATAACGCCTTATAACCTGAGATAGTCTTTAGAATTTTCAGATTCTTGTGGTTTTGTAACACTTCATTAAAATCTGAGAAGACTATGAGGAACTGTGTCCAGCCTGATCATCTTATATTTACACCCTGTGTTTAGCACAGTGCATGGCACATAGTAAGCACTAACAAGTGCCACTATAATAATAAAATCTACTGCATTGTTATGGTTTTAAAATCTAAAATCAGCACTATCGAAAATAATTATTTAAGCTCCCATTAAGTATGACACTCACCTTTGGGGCAGGAAAGAAAAATCTCTGGATCACAAAGAGATTGTTGAGGTATAAATAGTGCTTGATCATGACTGCCATGGTTTGAGGACATTTGGGAACTCTCTCCCTTGGAGCTACAAGCCAGGGTTATGTCTCTCAGTATGACATCAAATATGTCCTTTTTTGCTATGTGGTAAATTAAAATTGAATGAAACTTAACACTGATGATTTGAGAGGTGGTGGCTAATCTATATTGCTGACCATTCCTGGATCTTGTAAGAAGGTGAATTCAGGTCTTAGTTTAAGATGGTTTGGAGCCATTTCTGCTGAAGAAAGAAAAAAACAGGTGAAAAATATCAGCACAATTAATTGTGCATGTTAGTTCAACTCTACCTCCAGAAACCCCATTGCTTTTTTAAAGTTTTTTTAAATTTCATTTTCCCAAAAGAAGCGATAATTTACTCAATGGAAAGATTTTGGGACTAGAAGTCTAGTTCTAGTCCCAGCCCTGCCACTGACCCTGCTTTGTAGCCTTGAGAAAGAAAACACTTAATCTCTGTGGGCCTTATTTTCCTTAACTCTTAAATGGGAATAAAATATCTGCCTTCCCTCTCTCATAGTTTGTTACCTCCGAAGGGGCCAATGACTGTGACCACAACCCTTTGTTCATAGTATCCATCAGTGGTACTGAGCACTTACTGTGTGCAGAACACTGTACTAAGCAATAAAAGACATTTGGTAGCAGTGTTCCCTGCCCACATGGAGTTTAGCGTCTACAGAGGATCTTACAGGGACTTAAGAAATAAAATATTTACTCTTCCAGAAATTGAAATAAGAACTATGCATCTAGGCATAGGAGACTAAATTAATATTTTTCCCATTATTCAAGTCTATCCACAAACCTGTTTCCATGTCAGGAATTCTCTTCTACCCAAAGTCATCAATATATCTCCTTTCAGATAAATCCCTGTATATCTAAGTGTGTTCCTCATGGTGTTGGATAAAATTTATTCCTAACCTTTCTTTGATTAAACTTTTGAAAATTAGAAGACTTGTTTTAACAGTATTTATTAATTACTTAAAATGTGTCAAACACTGAGGTAGACACAAGGTTATCAAATTAGTCAAAGTCTCTGTCCCATATGGGGCTCACAGTCTACATTGGTATTGAATCCCCATTTTACAGATGAGGAAACTGAGGCATAAAGAAGTTACGTGACTTTCCAAGGTCACACAGCAGGCAACTGGCAAAACCGGGATTAGAACACAGGTCTTTTTAACTCCCAGGCCCAAGTTTTTTACATTAGGCCATATTGCTTTTCAAGACCCTTGTTAATTCAACCTCAACTTTACCTCCTAGTATCAATTTTAACAACATTTCCCCATATGTTCTATTTATGTTGCCGATTTGTCCATCGCTAGCACTTAGTAAAGTGCACATTAAATGCTCAATAAATACAATTGAATGAATTAATGAATTTTGTAAACATGTGCAGCAACACTGACAGCCTGCATGTTTCTGGCAATCTGGGTCCCTGTGGGAATGTGAGTTGGAGGGGTGAGAGTGCAATCAGTGCTGTACAGACCATTAGAGCTATGATCAGTTCCTTTCCCACAGGTTCTCTCTCCTGCCTGATGTCTCTATTTTTATCCTGGAGAGGTGAACTTTTCCTTTCCATTCTGTTCCCCTTGCCTGGGGGAAGGATTGACACCACCAGCTAAAGTCTATGCCTAAGTTTGATGGGTTCATCCTGGAAAGGGCAGGAGTGGCAAACTGGGCTGCCCACCAAAGTATGTTGCTTTAAATCCTTATCTCATGAGCCGCTTTAGACTGTGAGCCCACTGTTGGGTAGGGACTGTCTCTATATGCTGCCAACTTGTACTTCCCAAGCGCTTAGTACAGTGCTCTGCACACAGTAAGCGCTCAATAAATATGATTGATGATGATGATGAGCCTTCATATGAATAGATCTCTGCTGGGGACTCTGTATACATTTTCCATCATTTCCCAAGATAATTTTTCAGTAGGGGGTAAGGGATTCCTGTGCAGCAAGAAATGTCTAAGATGCAGAATCCTTCCCACCCATGGCACCTCATTAAAAGCAGAACACACCCATAACTATTGACTGCTTGAAGTTCAGAATCTTTGCTAGCATTGTCCTCAAAATTGCTTTTCTGAGGCTTCAAACCTGAAATGGGCAATGAAAAGGAACACCCTCTCTCCTTGCAGTAATTTATGGTCTTGTATCTTCCCCTGCTCTTAGTACAGTGTTTGACACAAAAGAAGCACATAATAAATATCACAATTTATCATGATCATTATTGTTATTAATAATAAGATCCATCAAATGGATGTGGCAGAATTTTTGTCCTATGATTTCAATTCTGTGGTGAGCTACCACAACAGTTACTCCCTGAAACAGCCTTGTGGGCTTAGTGCTCATTGAGTGCTGGGTCTGTGGTATAGTAGTTATTATTATGGAACTTTTAAGGGTATACTATGTGCCAAGCACTGTTTACACACTGGGGTGGTGGACAGCTTGGAAACAGTTTCTGTCAAAACATAGGGCTCACGCTCTTTACCCCCATTTTACAGATGCGGTCACTAAGGCCCAGAGAAGCAAAGTGACTTGTCCAAAAACACACAGAGGACAAGTGCCAGAGCCAGGATTAGGTCCCAGGTCGTTCTGGCTTTCAGGCCTGTGCTCTATCCATTAAGCCACACTGCTTCTCTCTGGATTCTTTTGTCCTGGAGTCCAAGATCCCATGAACACTCATTCAATCAATCAATCAATCAATCAATCAATCAGTGGTATTTATTAAGCACTTACCGAATATAGAGCACTGTTCTTTATGCTTAGGAAGTATAATTCAATACAACACAGTTGGTGGATTTGATCCACAAGAAGCTTACAACATACAGGGGGAGACAGACATTAAAATGCATTATGGAAAGGGAAAAGAGTAGCACGATAGGGAAAACAGCCCAACGTTGACAGAAGCAGTGTGGCCTAGTGGATATAGGTTGGGTCTGGGAATCAGAAGGACCTGTGTTCTGGTTTTGACTCTGCACTTGTGACCTTGTGCAAGTCACTTCACTTGTCTCTGCCTCAGACACTTCATCTGTAAAATGGGGATTTGAGACTGTGAGCTCCATGTGAGACATGGATTGGGTCCAACCTGAGCAAGCTTTTGCTTAGTACAGAGCCTGGCACATAGTAAGCTCTTAATATGCACCATTAAAAAAGTGGGATGGCCAGCAGTGATGCCCTGATGTGAAGTCAGTTTCCAAGATTTGAAGCAATGTTCATCTTAACACAACTTTTCCAGGAGGAACATATGTGAAGAACGGATGAAAGTAAGATACCCAGTTGTGGTTTGCTTAGCAGTATTGGACAACGGAAAGCAATTGAAGCAAATGAAATAATTAACGAATGTACGAAAAGCATCCAACGAAAGCAGAAAAGTTGAAAGCTGCTAGACAAGGCTGGTGCATTGCAATTCTTAAAAATAACTCTTTTTGATGGTTCTGACTGGCACAGCCAACAACAGTTGTGATGGCCTGAAAAAGGACTATGTGTGTGAGTGTGTAAGGGATAGCCAAGCCTATCAGTGAATATCAGTCTTCTTCACATCTGTTAGATTGTGCAATAAATTCAGTCTTTGGTGCTAGCTGTGTTTTCAAAATATTCAGCCAACAGTCCTGTTGAAAGTGGGCAAGGGATTCGTTGAGGTGGAAAGGGGAAACCACATTATCCAGGAAGCAAAGGACCTGATCAATTACCATTTTGTACTATCCCATACTTTTTACCGTAGTAAGGAGTGGTCCTGGGTGGAACCAAGACCCCAGAGTTCTTTTAGAGGGGTGCAGGAGAGAAAAACAAATAATTCTCTCTTTTCTCCTGGCTCTTATTAAGGGAATTCTTGGTTGCTATAGTTTTGAGAACCAGCTCCACGGGATTAGCCTCTATTACCTAAATGAATGTATGGGAAGGTAGGCTAGAGAACCTGGTGGGGGAGGGGGGCTGTTAATGAAATGGTTTCTGTAGATTGAAGAATGACTATAAACAGAATCAACCTCATCTATCAGTGCCACCATTTCCTTTTAACGGGGGGCAGGGCTTTTGAGGATAGGGGACTGAGGAATGGCAAGCAGGTTAGGCAGTGTTAAAGGGGCAGTTAGACACAGTGTGGGAGTCTTTCAACGGGGATCTCTTAGAGATATGATAGTTGCATGCATTAAATCATTAATATGGTATACAGCAGCAGCCAAAAAAAAAAAAAGATAAACAAGGACCAGGTTTCAAAAAGGAGATTCAAAATGCAAGAGATGAATGAGTTTTGCTCCTGTGTAAAAGCAGGATTTGCCTGCACTTGGAAATCTGTGGGCAGTCCTGCTTGCCATACTTTAGAAACAATATAAAGCACCTGGAGATAGGACAGAGAAGAGCAACTGAGGTGATGGCTGTGGGTAGGATGGGGAAGTAACTGAAGGTCACCCTAGGCAGGTACCAGGTCTACCATGAAGAAGCAGCGTGGCCTGTTGGAAAGAGTACAGACTGGGGAGTTAGAAGTCATGGGTTCTAATCCCACCTCTGTCACTGTCAGCTGTGTGACTTTGGGTAAGTCACTTAACTTCTCTGTGCCTCAGATACCTCCTCTGCAAAATGGGGAGGAAGCCTGTGAGCACCACGTGGGATGATCTGATTACCTTTTTTCTACCCCAGTGCTTAGAACAGTGCTTGGAACATAATAAGCACTTAACAAATACCATTATTATTATTATTATTATTATTATAACCATCCTTCATATCATCCTCTCTCAAGCACATAATACAATGCTTGTGCACAGTAAGTGCGCAGTAAATACCACTGATTGATTGATTGATCTGCTTGAGAATAAATGGAAAGTAATAGGACTCCTGTTTAGAAAAAGATTGGGTACGAATACGATTCAAGTTTACTGAAATATGCAGGATTTGGGCAGGAAAGAAACAAATGTGTTGTTTACTAAATTCCATGATAACAAGACATTAAATATCAAAGTAAGGCATTCACAATGAACAAAAGGATAGTGAAAATGAGAAATTAATTATTATAGAAATTTATGTAGGCCAAAAATATCAGTGGGTTGGAGAGGGGGTTGGATAATGCATGGTAAAGTGTAGCAAAATGGGTTTTTAGCGATGAAAGTTATGAATACTGGATGGTATACTCCTAGGCTCTTTAGTTAAGGGGGACCACTTTCCCATGAATCCTCCAAGAATCCTGGTGTCCCTGTGGGGAACAGAACACTGAGTTGAGTGAAGTATTGCCTTAACACAGATCAGAATATCAGTATTGTTTTAATGATATTTGTTAAGTTCTCACTATGTACCAGAAATTGTACTAATTGTACTACACTGGGGCAGAACCTCCAGTTGTTGCTTATCCACCTCTGCATCAAACAGAAACTCCTTACCATCGGCTTTAAAACATTCAGTCACCTTGCCCCCTTCTACCTCTTCTCACTGCTCTCCTATGTTGACCAGCCTGCACACCTTCCTCCTCTAATGCCCACCTACTCAGTGTACCTCCATCTCATCTACATCACTACCAACTCTTTTCCCATGTCCTGCCTCTGGCTTGGAACACTCTCCCTTTTCATATCCAAAGCAAAAATACTCTCCCCTCACTTCAAAGCCTTATTGAAGGCCATCTCGTCCAAGAGATCTTCCCTGACTGATCCCTTACTTTTTTTCCCACTTCTGCCTGCATCACCCTGAATTGTTTTTCTATTTATTCACCCCACCCCACAGCACTTATAATAATAATAGTGATGGTATTTGTTAAGCGCTTACTATGTGCTAAGCATTGTTTTAAGTGCTGTTACATACCCTTAATTTGCTTATTTATATTAATGCCTTTCTCCCTCTTTAGACTCTAAGCTTGTCATAAGGGAATTTGTCTGTTATAATGTTGTGCTGTACTCTCCCAAGCCCTTAGTATAGTGCCCTGCACACATTAACAGCTCAATATATACTATTGACTGATTGACTGAACATAGTTGGTAGACACTTTCCCTACCCTCCACAACTCATAAAAGCGATTTATTGGTTGAAAACAGACACAAAATTTCAAAATGTCACACAATGCATACTAACCCAGTTTCATTATCAAAAGGTTATTATCCAATATTACAAAGAACAAACGTTTTTACCTATTATCTTAATCACTACCCCCTTCACATCTTTGTTCCTCAGAGTGTAGATTAGAGGGTTCAGCATGGTGACTACTACTGTGTAGAACAGAGACACAACTTAAATCTGCTCCAAAAAGAGGCTGGAACTGGGTTTCTTGTAAGTGAATGTGAGGGTTCCACAATATAGAATACTGGCCATCAGGTAGGAGGTGCAGGTAGAGAAAGCTTTCTGTCTCCTGTCGCTTGCCTGGAGCCTCATGATAGTAATTAAGATTTATACATAGGAGATGACTATGGTTAGAATGGTGCTCAATATAATGATGGCAGCAGAGATGGAAGAAACAATTTGTACCAGATGAATGTCAGAGCAGGAAAGTTCTATTAAGACAGGAACATCACAAAAGAAATGATTGATTTCATTGGGTCTACAAAATTCTAAATACAAAAGAAGTAAATAGCATGATATTCAAATAGCCCCCCAAATAGGAAGCAGCTATGACCTGGACACAGACCTCATTGGACATGGAGATGGCATAGAGCAGAGGATTATAGATGGCCACATAATGGTAATATGCCATTATAGCCAGCAAGAGGCTCTCTGAGGTCCCAAAGACAAACACAGAACAGAGCTGGGTAGCAAAGCCAGACTATAATCTCTCCACAAAGAAGCCCTGGAGCATCTTTGGTGTGACAGTTGATGAATACCAAAAGTCAGTGAAAGCCAAATGGCTCAGAAAACGGTACACTTATGTATGAAGTTGGTAACTTACCCTGAATAATATGATAATGCTGAAATTGCCCAGTACAGTGACAACATAAACCACTAGAAAGAACATGAAGAGGAAGATATGGAGGATGAAATTTTCTGTTAATCCCAAAATAATGAACGCTGATACTGCAGTGTCATTTCCATCGGCCATTTATCTCATGATGTTGTAACTGTTATTGGAAAAGATGGATTTTAGAAAAATAAATAAAATGGAAAAGGATACATTTGCCCATTTTTGTACAGTCCATTGTGAATTACTGATGGAGGGTGAATTATGTCTGTTACTCACAGATACTAGTATCCCCCCCATTCATACTGACTAGCATGATTTGCATTAATATGGCTGTTGACTTTGAAACCATAATTCCATGTATATTGTATTAAGACTAGTAGTCATGTCTCATGCAATTATATCCAACCTTAATTTTTATCTAGGCAGGAAAGAACACATTTCACAGAAAGACATTGAGTTAATCAATCAATCATATTCATTGAGCACTTACTGTGTGCAGAACACAGTGCTAAGCTCTTGGGCGAATCCAATATTATTTGTTATTTCCGCATTGAATCTTGTCAGCTCTCTGCTGGTGGTCTTTCTCTCCTACTGTTGCATCTTTGTTGTTTGTGGTCCTGAAATTCCCTTCAGGAGAGGAAAGGTGCAAGGCTTTTTTCTACTTGTGTAACCCACCTGACCGTCATTGCTTTGTTTTATGGGACCCTCTTCTCTATGTACTTTCAACAGCCATATACAAATCATGCCTTGCCTTATGACAAAGCAGCCTCTGTGTTTTATGGTCTCATCATTCCCAGGTTCAACTCCCTGTTCTAAAGCCTGTGTAACAGGGATGTGAAGGAGGCCTTGAGAAAAGTGATAGAGAGTGAAGTTTTGGGGTGAATTAACATGGTCAGCAGTGATATTATAAATCAGTAAACTCTTATTTTTCCATGTTCCTTGAAAGTACTGGTTATTAAATTTGTAGCAGTGGAATTTAACATTTTAAAATTAAATGCACTGGGATGACATTCTTTTCAAATTTCCGGTTAAGCAAAAGTTGCGTTGTGGTACTCACCCTGTTTCCAACCCCATGCCTTTGTGTGTAAAACTGTTTATTCTAACACTGTATTGCACTGGTTTCTGTCAGAAACACTTTGTCAGAAGATTGTTACCAAATTCTCCTGTCATATTCTAGCTAAAATGCAGAGTGAAAACGTGTGTCAAGGAAGAATATGCAGACTGTGTCGTATTCTATGTAAATGCATCTAGTGTGGTTTCATTTTCTAATCATGGCAGATTAAACTCTGTGCCAGTGATGGGACTCTTTGGCTGTATGTGAAGCTTCCTGGGTGAAGGTTAAGGCTCTGCAGAGTTACTGGACCTCAAACCGTACACCTAACCTATATCCCAAGACTATTCAATCAACCAATTGTATTTACTGTCCTAAGCACTTGGGAGTGTACAACGTAACAGTATAACAGAATTGGTAGACACTTTGGTCGACAGAGAAGCAGCATGGTATAGGGGGCAGAACTCAGACCTGGAACTCAGAATGTCATGGGTTCTAATCCCAGCACCACCACTTCTCTGCTGTGTGACCTTTGGCAAGTCATTTCACCTCTCTGTGCCTCAGTTACCTCATCTATAAAATGAGGATTGAGACTGTGAGCCCCACATTAGACAGGGACTGTGACCAACCCGATTTGCTCGTAGCCACCCCAGCGCTTAGTAGACTGCTTAGCACATAGTAAGTGCTTAACAAATATCACTATTATTATTATTACATTTCCTGACCACAAAGAGCTTGCATCCATGCCCAAATATGTATAAAAATAAAAATTCTACTTTCCTGACTGTATCTGATGAAGCAAGGACATGAACACATTAGGAACTCAGTAAGTTGGTTTGGATCGAATTGCTTATGATGAAGCTTGGAATTTTCACCACAAATCTTGCCCAAGTAATTGCTTTCTACCTGAATATGTTATGTCAACTAAGCAAACCATAAGATATATTGATTGACTCATCTTTTCACCTCCCCCTTCTTCTCTTCCTAACCTCCTACCCTTTCCCTGAGTGAATGGAATTCTTCTCATTAGAATAAAAATCTTTCATTTCTTAATAATAATAATAATAATAATGGTATTTGTTAAGTGTTTACTATGTGCCAAGCTCTGTTCTAAGCGCTGGGGTAGATACAAGCTAATCAGTTTATCTCATTTGGGGCTCACAGTCTTAATCTCCATTTGACAGATGAGGTAACTGATACACAGAGAAGTTAAGTGACTTGCCCAAAGTCACACAGCTGACAAGTGGCGGAGCCAGGTTTAGAACCCATAATGTCTGACTCCCAAGCCCGTACTCTTTCTGCTAAGCCCCACTGCTAAGTGGTCAGGCAGCAATTGCTGGTTAGAATTAGGTTGTGGAACTACGTCTGTTATGATTATATTATACCTACCCCAATTCTTGGTTCATGTAATAAATACCATCATTATCACTGTTATTATTATGATTACCTCATTAGACAAAAAAAATTTCTAAGTCCCTGGCCCTGAAGAAAATTATCTGACCTGAGAGACTTTCTGAATAAAGGACACCTTGCAGAGTTCACTTAACATTTTAATTTCCATTTTACCTTTCTTAATTGGTTGATGATTTCTTTTTTACTTCCATAATTGGTTGATTATTATTATTAATCACAATAAAAACAATGATAATGATGGTTTTATTACACGAGCCAAGCATTGGAGTACATATAAAATAATCGTACTTGACAGGGGAGTTATTGCCTAAGAAGGAGGGACAATAGGAATCATAAACCCCTTCAACTGATAGGGAAACGCAGGCACAGAGAAATTTGCCCAAGTGTTTTGCCCAAGATGATAAAGCAGGCAAGTGGCAGCATTGAGATTTAAACCTGATTTTCCTAACTCCCTGTCCCATGCTCTTTCCAATGCCTCCTCTACTGAGCCACCCTGCCTCCCAATAGGAACTGTATCTATAGATGGGATCCCCTTTAATGAATGAACAGATTTTTTATTACTTCTGTTCTTCCACACGTGTTTCTGCGGTAGTAGTAGCAGTAGTATTTATTTCAATCAATGTCATATTTATTGAGCGCTAACTGTGTACAGAGCACTAAGATAAGTGTTTGGGAGAGTACAATAAAACACTATAACAGACACATTCTCCGTCCACAATGAGCTTACAGTCTAAAGGGGTTGACAAACATTAATATAAATAAGTGAATTATGGGCATGTACATAAGTACTGTGGGGCTGGGAGGGGGGGTGGATAAAGGGAGCAGGTCAGGGTGATGCCTAAGACAGGGGAAGAAACTGAAAAGAAGGCCTAGTCGGGGAAGGCTTCTTGGAGGAGATGTGCCTTCAATAAAGCTTTGAAGTTGGAGAGAGTTACTGTCAAATACGAAGAGCAAGGGAGCGCCAGACCAGAGGTAGGATGTAGATGAGAGCTCGGGATTGGGACAACCAAAACTGAGCTAAGTAGGTCAGCATTAGAGGGGAGAAGTGTATGGGCTGTGTTGTAGTAGGAGAGCAGAGAGGTGACATATGTGGGGGCAAAGTGATTGAGTGCTTGAAACCTGATTTATTAAGCATTTACCATGTACAGACCACTCTCCTAAGCACTGGGAGAGAATGCACAGGTTATTTTAAGTATGAATAATGTATAGTACAACAGAAAATGAATCAGTATTCAATGAATGTTCAATGTGCAAAGTCCTAATACTAGGCACGGTTTTATTTAATCATGCCAGGGGATCTACTCGTAAAAGCATATCAATCAGTACTATTTATTGAGTGCCTATTGCGTGCAGAGCACTGTACTAAGAACTTGGAAGAGTACCACACAAAATAGTTGGTATTCACATTTCCAGCCCACAAAGAGCTTACAGTTTAGAGAATGTATATGATTTAGTGTGAGTCCAGTTGCTAATATTTCTCTGTGAGATCTTTCCTGAGATCAGTCTATTGCCCCGTCTAGTGGTCAAAGAGAGTACAACTTTATTTGCCTTTTGCCTGTGTGACTGGCTTTAAAGGTTTCCTTAGAGCTAATAATAATTGTAATCCTGCTATTTATTAAGCACTTACTCTGAACCAAACATTGTAATAAGCTCTAGGGTATACAAGATCAACAGAATAAACACCTTCCCTGCCCTACGTGGACCTCACAATGATAATAATGATAATAATAATAATAATAATGGCATTTATTAAGCACTTACTATGTGAAAAGCCCTGTTCTAAGCGCTGGGGAGGTTACAAGGTGATCAGGCTGTCCCATGGGGGGCCTCACAGTCTTAATCCCCATTTTCCAGATGAGGTAACTGAGGCACAGAGGTTAAGTGGCTTGCCCAAAGTCACACAGCTGGCAATTGTTGGATCTGGGATTTGAACCCTTGACCTCTGACTCCAAAGCCCGTGCTCTTTCCACTGAGCAATGCTGCTTCTCAGTCTAAGGGGGAGGGATAGCAGGTATTTAATCCCCATTTTACATTCGAGGAAACTGAAAATCAGAGAAGTTACATGAGTTGCCCAAAGTCACACTGCAGGCAGTGAAGGTGTCAGGATTAGAACCCAGTTTTCAGGACTCCCAGACCTGTTTTGTCTTCTTTAACTAGCTGTAGAAGCTAAGGGTAGAGCAATGATTCAGTTATTTCAGGTCAAAATCAATGGTTTAATGAAAAAAGCATCATTTTGGGTCTGCATTATCCAGATTGCCTCTTTAATGGCATTGATGAAAATCACCAGTTGCTGTTCAACTCTCTGTCAACTTTTCCAGTCTAGGGGCAGCTTGAGAGTCTTATGACTCCTCACTCATCTACGACTTGCACCCTGTGTCATTTTTGAAGCAATTCTTTCCAATTTACGACAGGAAGTGCATCAGAAGAAGATGGCAAAAATACATAAAACACCACAGTTTGTTACTACTCTTGTTACCAGGTTCAGGGAAATAGAAATCATGGATAGGCCTTAGGTATCCTAAACTTATCCACCCCATTCCCCATACTGTTTTTGTTCTCATAATCTAGAGTGAACCAAGAAGTTACAAATAACTGGAACTTCCAGTATTAAGTTCTATCGAATACATGTTTCAGTTCAAATAAATTTGTTTCCATGAAACAATATTTCGAGCATTAAATTGGAAAAGCTTAGAGTAAAATACCATAATGATTCCTAAGAGAATAAGGAAGTGTTTACTCATAATGGATGTGTGTGTCTTTATGGGGTTTTCTCACTTGTTTGAGTGTGAGCTTGTATCATTTTAACCTATAGAGGAGATTGGATCCTCCCGGTGCCCCAGCCCCAAGAGATAAAACCAAACACAAATATGTTCCCTGCAAAGTCAACATCGATGTGTATGAAAGTAACTGAATACACTGTCTCCCCAGGTAGTGTACATTAGAGATGCCTGATTTTACTACCAATAGCAAGGGATAGCTCATCATTTGACAATTCTATAATCACCCAGAAGTCCAATGTCAAAACAAGAAAAAAGTGGCTTTCTTGAAAGACGGCTGGGGAGGATTAGAGAGTGAATGTTAGGGTAAGATAGCATTGGAGGGTTGAGTGGCATTGTATGAACAAATAAAATTATTATTATTTATTATTATTTATTATTATTTATTATTATTTATTATTAATAATAAATTGTTAAGCACCTATGAGGTGCCAAGCACTGTATTAAGCACCAGGATAGATAGAAATATTCAGTCTGAACACAGTCTCTGTTCCAAGGGCCTCAAAGTGTAAGTAAAAAGAAGTAGGATTTAATCACTATTCTACAGAGGTGGAAACTAAGGCACAGTTTAAGTGACATTTAAGTGATTTGTTCATGTCTATTATTCATTTATGTATTCATTTTTTACCATTATGGTATTTGTTAAGTGCTGTCTATAAGCACTTAAGGGAAGCAGCGTGGCTCAGTGGAAAGAGCATGGGCTTTGGAGTCAGAGATCATGGGTACGAACCCCAACTCCACCACATATCTGCTGTGTGACTTTGGGCAAGTCACTTAACTTCTCTGAGCCTCAGTTACCTTATCTGTAAAATGGGGATTAAGACTGTGAGCCCCACGTGGGACAACTTGATCGCCTTGTATCCCCCCCAGCGCTTAGAACAGTGCTCTGCACATAGTAAGTGCTTAACAAATGCCATCATTATTATTATTATATGCCAAGCACTGTTTGAGTATTGGGACATATACAGTTAATCAGTTTGAAAGGAGTCCTAGTCCCACATGGGGCTCACAGTCTAAGTAGAAGGGAGAACAGCTAGTAAATCCCTATTTTACATCTGAGGAGACTGAGACACAGAGAAGCTGTCACTTGCCCAAGATGACACCTCAGACAACTGGCAGAGCCAGGATTAAAACCCAGGACCTCTAACCTTCAGACCCGTGCTCTTTATACTAGGCCATGCTCTTTCTTCTATAATTCCTTTGCACGGCTCTTAGTCCTGAGATCTCAGAACTGAGACTTGTCTGTCATTCTCAACAAGAAACTCCATCACCATTCTTCAGCAAGAAATGGAGCTACCCTGCTAATTAAATCATTCTTCTAGACTTCTGGACGAAAATCATTTATTTTCCTCAATGTATTAGCAAACATCATCCACAGTAACCTTTTCCATACCTCAAAATAAGAGACTTTATTTCAAACCCATTTCTCCTTCAGCAAAAACCATTGTTTTTCTCCTCAACTCCTAATGGCATCTTTGACCTCCACATTCCTAAAAATGTAGATTAAGGGGTTTAACAGGGGTGTTAAAATGGTGTAAAGTACCACCACCATTTTATCGGAGAAGGTGACTGGTGGCCGTGTGTATATGAAAATACAGGAGACAAAGAAGAAGATAACAACAGTGATATGGGCACCACAGGTGGAGAGAGCTTTGCGCCTCCCTCCAGAGCTGTGAGACTTCAGGGAGCATAAGATGACACCATAGGAGATGATCAGCAGCGAGAAGTTCACGATACAAATCATTCCGCTGTTGGCAATGACCAAAAGCCCTAGAATGCATGTCTCGGTGCATGCGAGCTTCAACAGGGGATACAAGTCACTCATGAACTGGTCGATCACGTTGGGGCTGCAGAAGGGTAACTGGAACATGAAGAGGAACTAAATCATCGAATGCAGGAAACCCCCGGCCCAGGCCAGCCCCAACAACTGGCCACGGGTCTGCTGGCTCATGATGGTAACCTAGTGTGGGGGCTTACAGATGGCCACATAGAGGTTGTAAGCCAGCACAGTGAGCACAAACACCTCCACCCCGGCAAATAAATGTTCAGCAAAGAGCTGGACCATACAGCCTTCATAAGAGATGATTTTCCACTCCTAGACGGAGTCTAAAATCACTTTCTGGGTGATGACTGAGGAGAAGCAGGAGTCTAAAAAGTATAGGAAGGCCAGGAGGCAGTGGCTGGTGGAGATGGTGGTCACGATGAGCATCTTCCTTCCCACAGTCACAGGTTACACAAACAGAAGCACCACAAATAAGATTTTCTGCATCTCTGGCTTCTGAGACAGTCACAGGGGTATGAATTCAGTCATGCTGTTTCTACTGCCCATGATTTCTGTCTAGGATGCTTAACGCACAAAGGAGAGCCAGAGTCCTGCACGCAACAAAGGGAACGAACATCAGCCCAAGTGGTGATGCAGCTGAAACTCCGAGGTTATGGACCTACTCGCAATCCCAGAGTTAATTTTTATAAGAAAAATTATTCCTCTATTCTTTGGGAGCAACAGACAACAGTTTTCTAGAGCAGGCATTATTTCCAAAAGGAAGTTTTCTGTAGAAAATTCACGTTTTGGCCAGAATTCTTCATGGGCAAACCTAAAATTGGATGCTAAATTAGCAACAGCAGGCAAGCAAAGCACCACTCACCTCACCAACCCCGAACCACACCTCCAGGCCCCTGGTAGCAACACAACTGCCGCTTGCCTGCCCTGCTCCTCCATCTGCTTCCAGGTTGATATGAGGCAGCACTCCCACCCCACAACAAGCTGGGTCCAAAGTGAAGTGGGTAATGCCCAGGATCCAGCCTGCGCTCAGTTAGGAACCATGTTTGGGCCCCAATTCCCCAGAAAAATGATCTGGATTCTCCAGCTTCAGGGCCCCTTAACTTTCTACAGGATAACTGCAACAAAAGCTAACAAACACCATTAAAAAGGGGTACTTGCTAGCTACCCTGAATATTAGTGGATGAAATGGTAGCTGCCACTTGAATGGAATAGGCACAAATGGATTAATTTGAATAATTTCAACCTGATATTTGATTTGCCCCTTGAACTCTCAGGTCCAATTTAGACTGCAAGTTATTTTATACACCTACATACATGCACCTCTAGACACACACACACACACACACACACACACACACACTCTCTCTCTCACACACAAATACATTCTTTCTCTCACACTGCCTATCTCCTTCCCTCCCTCCCTCCTTTGTCTATATCTTTATTGATTTATGTCTCTCTTTTCCCTCTTCCTTAACTAGGGAGGGAGACACGCTGAGAGAAAGAAGGATTTTAACAGGCACATTGGGATGAGGGAGAGTTTGCTGTTTACTCCCCTCATTTCAGGTCACCAACATCAAGTTACCCCTTCTAGACTGTAAGCTCATTGTGGGCAGGGAATGTGTCTCTGTGACTTGTTGCACTGCTTCCCCTGCCTGGAACAACAACTATTAATTGTGGCATTTGGTCAGTGCTCGTGACATAGTAAGAGCTTAAACAAATACTACTCATTGTAATTTTCAACAGATGCTACGGGCAGTTGCATGCAAGCTCGATGGAAGCATGGTGAAGCTATACTTTAGCTTTACCAAAATTTCCCACAACTTTCAAATCTCCCTATAGAGAAAACCAACACCTCCATGAGGCATCCTCTGATTATGCTCCCTACAGTGCCATTATACCTTTCACTCTATCACTACAAAATTCCCTGTGTATTCAATTGTATATTCAATATTTTTACATAATCCTGATATTAATACTACCAACTCTTTTAAGCATGTCCTTCTTCCTGATTGCTCCTACTATTCATCAATACTTTTTTGGTTCATCTCCTCCATGAGATTTTTAAGTTCCTTGAGGGAAAGAAATATGTGTTTTACTTCTATTTTACTCTCCCAAGTATAATGCTCTGTGAGGAGGATAATTCCATCTGTACTCCTCAGTGGTGTAGAGGTAGTATAAGGGGGACACAGAAATTCTTTTAGCGATAAATAAAAGTGCTTAGGCTATTGACACATAGACATCTTCTGGACCTCTTTAGCTTTGGCTGCTCGGCCATATACCTTAGCTTGAGCTGTGAGTTTCATAGCAGGATTTTGCAAGCCTCTGTTTAGTTGGGATCATGAGAACTGTCAGAGGCTGTCGATGTACTATTACCTGTTTTATTGAAAGTAGTCTTTCAATATCTGAACTGTATTCTTCAAATCAGTCTTGATGTTTTTCTTTGCCATATCTGCTGTTTTGATGGCTGCCCACTGACTGAATCTCTGAGAAGTGTCTATTCATGGGCAACATTATCCCTCGATTTGTTTTGTTTTATAATAATAATAATGGTTATGTAATTAATGTCAATGTTAATGTTAATAATTATTTCAGGATACATTTCTGTACAACTCAAGAACCTCCAGTGGTTGCCCATCCACCTCTGCAACGAACAGAAACTCCTTACCATCAGCTTTAAAGAACTCAGTCACCTTGCCCCCTTCCACCTGACCTCGCTACTCTCTTTTTTTTAATTGGTATTTGTTAAGCACTTCCTATGTGCCAGACACTGTAATCTCCTACTACAACACAGCCTGCATATTTTGTTCCTCTGATGACAGCCTGCTCTCTGTACCTCAATACCATTTTTCTTACTGCTGATCTCTCACCTATGTCCTGCCTTGGGCCTGCAATGTCATATCTGACTGATAATTAATCTCTCCCCACCCTTCAAAGCCTTACTGTAGGCACATATCCTCCAAGAGGCTTCTTTGACTAAGCCTTCCTTTACTCTTCTCCTTCTCCTTTCTGTGTCACCCTGGTTTGCCCCCTTTATTCATATCCATCCCAGACCCATAGCAATTATGTTCATACCCAGAATTTATTTATTTGTATTAAATTCTGTCTCCCCTATTACACTGTAACTTCATTTTGGGCAGGGAACGTGTCTGCTATATTGTTATATTGTACTCTCCCAATGAATTAGTACAGTGCCCTGCAAACAGTACTAAGTGCTCAATAAATACTATTGAATGATTGATTGACTGATTTCAAAAATGTTTGCCTTTTCCTCCGTACAAAATGTTGAGTTTCCACAGGTCACTTGTTGTTTACATTTTGAATTAGTGTTGTCATCCTTCTTGATCCATTTGAGAGTACTCGAAGTTAACATTGTTAACTTTTGGAATAATAGTGGAATCAAGAATCCTAATTTAACCAAGATTACCTTAGAGTTGCTATGTTTGCCAAAGGGTTTTCACTTGCACTGAAAAGGAATAAGAATACCAAAGAAATCTTCATCAACCAGATGGTGCATGTAAAATATGTGAAGATAAAAGCTAATCTTTTATCTAATGAAAGTTAATAAAAGCTAATCTTTTAACTAATAGAAGCTAACGTTTCAATGTTTCCATGACAGAGCAGCATAGGTTTTCACTATGTCATATCATTCAGGCTAAATCCTTGAAAACGTTATAGCAGGCAAGATTCTCAAATATCTTTGGGACAGTTTCTCTCTCATAATGAAGTACTTGATCACCCGATCTGGCAAACAGGAAGAGGAACCTGAAAATAGGGAGGGGGGGACTTTCTGTGAAGCTGGGTAGGAAGGAAGGAAGGATGATCAGAGGAGCAATCATGGTTTCCTCCCAAACTGAAGCACATGTGGGTGAACGTCGAGCTGACCCCCTTGGCCCTCCAGGCTAGTCAAGCAGAGCAGCTATGCCTACTATAGGACATTTGGGGAACCCTGTCTCTACTCCTCCCACTGCCTCTCTGCCTCCTCCTCCCAATCCGTGACTCTGTACCCTGAGGAGCAGGAGTGCCTGAAGGCACGGAGAAGTATTGGCTTGGCTCCAAACCCTTCCTGTAGCAGATGCAGTGGAGCTGGGCATGGGAAAGGGTATTGATTTTAGTTTTTCAGATACCTTCTCTCAGTCTGTCAGTTTCTGTATCCCACTGTGGTCTCACTATTACCTGAGAACAGGGAAAATTTACTAAGCTCCAGCACCCCCCACACCATCTGCTGAGATGTGGTGGCACTGACTCTAAACCCCTCCTAAAGCAGGGACAATGAAGCCGGGGACTGGGATGGGGAAGGATACACATTCTCTCCTTCTCTAATAAAGTTTTAATAAAGCATCACATCCTGTCAGCAGGAAGACCCTGGCTCCAAACCCAGCCAGATAGTAATTTCAATTTTTCAGAAGCATTCTCTCCACCTGTCTTTCTCTAATAAAGTTGAAATAAAGTTTCAGATACTGCCGGCATGGAACAATTTTAATAAGAGACTCATGTCATGAGTAACCAATGAAAATGACATCTCATATAATGGTGTGGTAAATTAAATCATTAAATCTGACTCTGCTCTGTCATTCACTCAACATAGCCAGTACATCACCAAATCCTGCCAGTCCCAGCTTCACAACATCGCCAAGATCCAGCCTTTCCTCTCCATTCAAACTGCTACCATGTTAGTACAATCACTGATTCTGTCCCAACTGGATTGCTGCATTAGCCTCCTTTCTGACCTCCCAACCTCCAATCTCTCTCCCCTTCAGTCCATACTTCACTCTGCTTCCCAGATTATCGTTCTACAGAAACGTTAGAGCATGTTATCCCCTCCTCAAAAATCTCCAGTGGTTGCTTAAAAACCTCCATATCAACCAAAATCTCCTCACAATTGGCTTCAAAGCTCTCCATTACCTTGCCCCTTCTCACTTCACCTCCATTTTCTACTTCTACATCCAAGCCAGCACACTCCGCTCCTCTGGTGCGAACCTTCTCATGGTGCCTCGATCTTGCCTGACCCACCATCGACCCCTAGCCCATGTTCTGCCTCTGGCCTGGAATGCCCTTCCTCCTCAAATCCACCAATCACTCTTCCCCACCTCAAAGCCCTACTGAAGGCTTACCTCTACCAGTAGGCCTTCCCAGACTAAGCCCCATATTGCCTCAGCTCCCCCTCTCTTCCATATCACCACACTTGCTCCTTTTGCTCTTTCCCCCTCTCCCCACACCACAGCACTTATGGATCGATGTAAATATAATTTTATTTATTTACACTGATGCCTGTTTACTTGTTTTGATGTCAGTCTTCCCCCTTTCTATACTGTAAGTCTGATGTGGGCACGGATTGTCTCTTTTTATTGCTGAATTGTACTTTCCAAGCACTTAGTACTGTGCTCTGCGCACAATAAGTGCTCAATAAGTTCGATTGAATGAATGAACCCCCTGTCTTGCTCACTGATCTGGACTGTTCGGCCAAACCTCCACTGAGTCCACTGTCATTGGTGAGTTTTATTTAATTTAATTTTATTTAATTTATGATATTTAAGTACTTACCATGTGCCAGTACTAAGCACTACAGTAGATACAAGGTCGTCAGGCTGGATACAGTCTCTGTCTCACATAGAGTTCACTTCTCTGTGCCCCAGTTACCTCATCTGTAAAATGGGGATTAAGTGACCTGTCCAAGGCCACACAACAGACAAGTAGTGAAGCCGAGAGTATAACCAGGTTCTTCAGACTTCCACTCCTGTGCTCAGTCCACTATGCCATGAGCTCAGGATCAAGGGGATGACACCCTCAAGGGATTTGGCCAAGTCAACTTGCAGAGTTTCCAATTCCCCTCACTTTGGCATATCCTGCATCTACCCCCCAAATTAGCACCGACTCATTTCTCTTTCACCAATACCAAGCCATCTATTATTGAGTTCAGTGCACTAATTACCAAATTATCATTCCTGTGATTACTAGTTATCATTATTCATGATCACCACTATTATGATTGAACTCATTCACTCCCACGGCTTCAACTATCATCTCTAAGCCGCTGACACCCAAATCTACATCTCTGCCCCTGCTCTCTCTCCCTCCCTCCAGGCTCGTATCTCCTACTGCCTTCAGGACATCTCCATCTGGATGTTTGCCCGCCATCTAAAACTCAATATGTCCAAGACTGAGGTCCTTATGTTCCCTCCTAAACCCTGTCCTCTCCCTGACTTTACTGTCACTGTAGGCAGCACTACCATCCTTTCTGTCTCACAAGCCCACAACCTTGGTGTCATCCTCGACTCCGCTCTCTCGTTCACCCCTCACACCCATCACCAAAACCTGTCAGTCTTACCTCCGCAACACCGCCAAGATCTGCCCTTTCCTCTCCATCCAAACCGCTGCCTTGCTGATTCAATCTCTCATCATATCCCGACTGGATTACTGCATCAGCCTCCTCTCTGATCTCCCATCCTCTTGTCTCTCCCCACTTCAGTCTATACTTCATTCTGCTGCCCGGATTATCTTTGTACAGAAACGGCCTGTGCTTGTTACTCCCCTCCTCAAAAATCTCCAGTGGCTGCCTGTCAACCTACGAATGAAGTAAAAACTCCTCATTCTCGGCTCCAAGGCTCTCCATCACCTCGCCCCCTCTTACCTCACCTCCTTTCTCTCCTTCTACAGCCCATCCCGCACCCTCTGCTCCTCTGCCGCTAACTTCCTCACTGTGCCTCATTCTCGCCTGTCCTGCTCTCGACTCCCGGTCCATGTCCTTCCCCTGGCCCGGAATACCCTCCCTCCAGACATCCGCCAAGCTAGCACTCTTCCTCCCTTCAAAGTCCTACTGAGAGCTCACCTTCTCCAGGAGGTTTTCCCAGACTGAGCCCCCTTTTTCCTCTCCTCCCCCACCCCCCTGGCTCTACCTCCTTCCCCTCTCCACAGCACATGTATATATTTGTACAAATTTATCATTTTATTTATTTCACTTTCAAATATTTACTATTCTATTGATTTTGTTAATGATGTGCCTATAGCTATAATTCTATTTGTTCTGATGATCTTGACACCTGTCTACTTGTTTTGTTTTCTTGTCTGTCTCCCCCTTCTAGACTGTGAGCCCGTTGTTGGGTAGGAACTGTCTCTATATGTTGCCGACTTGTACTTCTTCCAAGCGCTTAGTACAGTGCTCTGCACACAGTAAGTGTTCAATAAATACGATTGAATGAATGAACAAATACCTTAATAATCATAATAACAATTATGATTATTATTAACCCAGGGCCTCTGCCTCCCAGATTCAGGCTCTATCTAGTAGGCCAAGAGCTGATCTAATGAAATCCTGAGGGATCAAAGTTCACTATGTTGACTGATGTCCTATCCGCGGAAATAAAGACAGAGGTGGGTTTCGTGGGTGACTTCATTTTGCCATTGATGATGATTCCTCTTTCATCTCCCCAGAGACGCAGGTTCCCATGCTCCCAGAGGGATTTAGGGACAAAAGATCAAATGGGATCTGTGGACCCTCAGACCAATGGATTCCTTTCAATAAATAACGTAAGACTCAAATCGATCAATCAATACATCAGTCCTATTCATTGAGCACTTACTCTTTGCCGAGCATATTACTGAATGCTTGGGCAAGTGCTATCCAACAATGTGACAGAGGTAGTAGGCAAAGTCCTTGTCCAGAAGGAGCTTACAATATAGAGGAGGACACAAACATTAATATGAACAAATAAATGGAAATAGATATGGAAATCAATGCAGTGGAACTGATTGAGGGCTGTATGAAAGGATCAAATCAGGGTGACACGGAAGGGAGTGGGAGAGAAGCAAATGAAAATCCCTTCTTGACTGTGAGCCCCCTGTGGGCAGGGATTGCCTCTATTTGTTGCTGAATTGTATTTCCCAGGCGCTTAGTACAGTGCTCTGCAAACAGTAATCGCTCAAAAATACAATTGAATGAATGAACGAATGAATGAATGAAAGCTTAGTTGGAGAAAGGTCTCTTGGAGGAGATGTGCCTTCAGTATGTCTTTAAAGGTGGAGAGTCATCGTCTGGCCGGTATGAAGAGGAAGGGCTTTCAAGAGCAGATTCCAGACTTGGGAGAAAAGTCATCAGCGACATAGAAGTGATAGAGGAGCAGCGGCATTAAAAGAATGGAGTGTGCAAGCTGGGTTGTAGGAGGAGAGCAGCCAGGTGAGGTAAGAGGTGGTGAGCTGACCAACAGCTTTAAAGCCAATGGTGAGGTATTTCTGTCTGAAGTGGAGGAGGATGGGAAACCAAAGGAGGGGCTTGAGAAGCAGGGAGATGTGGAGTGGATGCTTTTCTAGAAGAATGAAATGGGCAGCAGAGTGAACTATGGACTCGAGTGGGGAGAAAAAGGAGTCAGAAATGTGAGTGAGGAGGCTGATGCAGAAGTCGAAGTAGGCTTGAATCAGCATGGGAGCACCAATGTGGTTGGATGGACAGGACTGGCTGGAAGAGGAGATCCAGTACCAGACAGAGGAGGATGAAAAGGACCAGACAGAGAAGGAGTGGTAGCACCAAGCAGAGCAGGTGAGCTAGAACAAAGCAGAAGAGGACGTCCAAGACCAGTCGGAGGAGAAGGGTCAGAGCAAGGTGGAAGAAGAGGGCCAGAACACAGAGTAAGAGGAGAGACACGTCCAGAGAGAGAATGAGGGCCAGCACCAGGTGGATGAAAAGGACCAGGACCAGGCAGAGAAGTAGGGCCAGGACAATGAGGGGGAGGAGGGCCAGAACCATGAGGAAGAGGACCAGCACCCGGCTGAGGGGATAGCCAGGACCAGGCAGAGGAAGAGGGCAAGCACGATAGCCAGTACCAGGTAGGGGAAGAGGGCAAGGACGAGGTGAAGGAATACCAGCACCAAGCAGAGCAGGAGAGCTAGGACCATGAGAGGAGGAGGATATCCAGAACCATGCCGAGGGGGAGGGCCAGGACGAGAGAGAGGGCCATGACCAGTCGGAAGAAGGGGAGCCAGGAGAAGGAAGGGGAGGAGAGCGAAGACCAGGAGAAGGAAAAAGACCGCGACCAGGCCGGGACCAGATGGAGGCGGAGGAGGCCAGAACAAGGTGGAAGCAGAGGGTAGGGACCAGGCGGAGGAAATGGGCCAGAAAAGGGTGGAGGAACAGAACCGAGACCAGGCATAGACATATGGCCAGGACCAGGCAAAGGAGAAGGGCCAGTACCAGACAGAGGAGGAAGGCCATGGCTAGACAGATAAGGAGAGTCAGGACCAGGTGGAGGAGGAGGGCCAGAACCAGGAGGAGGAGGAGGAGGAGGGCCTGGACTAGGCAGAGGATGAGGGACAGGACCAGGGGGAGGACGAGGAAGGCCAGGACCAGGGGGAGAAGGAGGAAGGCCAGAACAAGGCAGAGAAGGAGGGCCGGGAACAGGGACGGACAAGAACCAGGTGGAGGGAGTGAATCAGATCCAGGGGGAGTAGGTGGATCAGGACCAGGCTGAGGAAGAGGGCCAGAACTATGCGGAGGGGGAACCCTGGACTCAGGCAGAGGAGGAGAGCCAGGATGAGATGGAGGAGGAAGGCCAGGACAGAAGGAGGAGGATGGCCATGACCATGTGGAGGAGGAGGGCCGCGATCAGGTGAAGAATGAGAACCAGGGATAGGACAAGGTGGAAAAGTAGGGCCAGGACCAAACTGAGGATGAGGGTCGGGACCAGGTGAAAGAGGAGAACAATTACCAGGCGGAAGAGGAGGGACAGAACCAAATGGAGGAGGAAGGCCAGGTCCAGGTGGAGGTGGGAGAGGGCAAGGACAAGTGGGAGGAGGAGGAGGAGGGCCAGCACCAGGCAGTGGAAGAGGCCTAGGACCAGTGGAGGAGGAGGTGGGCCAGGATCAGAGAGAGGGGGAGGTACATGTTCAGGTGGAGGAAGGGTGCCCAGAGTAGACAGAGAAGGAGGGCCAGAATAAGGAGGGGGAAAAGGGTCAGTACTAGAAGGATGAGGAGGTTTGGGAGCCGTTGGAGGAAGAGGACAAAGTCAAGGTGGAGGAGGAGAACAAGGACCAGTCCGAGGAGGAGCAGCAGGACCAGGCAGAGGAGGAAGGCCAGGAAGAGATGGAGGAAAAGGGCCAGGACAAGTGTAGGAGGAGCAGTAGTGTGGCTCAATGGGAAAGAGCCCGGGGTTTGGAGTCAGAGGTCATGGGTTCAAATTCTGGCTCAACCAATTAGCTGTGTGACTTTGGGCAAGTCACTTAGCTTCTCTGTGTCAGTTACCTCATCTGTAAAATGGGGATGAAGACTGTGAGCCCCCCGTGGGACAACCTGATCACCTTGTAACCTCTCCAGCGCTTAGAACAGTGCTTTGCACATAGTAAGCGCTTAATAAATGCCATTATTATTATTATTATTATTATTATGATAGGAGGGTCAGAACCATGTGGAGAAGGAGGTCCAGGATTGGGTGGAGGAGGAAAACCAGGACCAGGCATAGGTCCAGGACCAGACCGAGGAAGATGGCCAGGGCCAGGCAGAGGAGGAGGGCCGGGACCTGGTGGAGGAGGAAGGTCGGGACCAGATGGAGGAGGAGGGTCGGGACAAGGTAAAGGAGGAGAACCAGGGCCAGGCCGAGGAGGAGGTCCAGGACCAGGCAGAGCAGGAGGGCCAGGAAAAGGTGGAGAAGGAGAGCCAGGAACAGGAGGAAGAGAGGGTTATGACCAGGATGGGTAGAGTTAATCCTAACCCTAACCTTAACTCTATACATACATGTAGCTTGTGCCCTACCCGCTAACCCAAACTCTAACTCTCACCCTAACCCTAAACCTAACCCTTACAACACACCTAACCTAAACTCTAACCCTAAACCTAATTCTAAACCTAGGTCTAATCAAGTCCAAGCCCTTAACACTACGGGCTGGTTAAGGAACTGAACACCAGGCAAGGTGGATCACCTCGCAGTAGGAAACTCTATGCCTGGTTTGGCCAGAGTACAGTTGTGTTTGTTGTTGTAGCTGAATATTTGATTTCTGGTTGATTGCATGCTGTATATTAAAGTATCTAGTTTCTAAAGAAGTTGTGGTGAACATTCTCTCAGTGGACCCAACACACGAAACTTTTAATATAATCTTGGGTAACAAATGGGTAACCATGGCTCGGTACCACAATCTTAACCCTAATTCTAGCCTTAACCATTAGAATTAAAACCTAATACTACTCGTAGCCTCAACCATAAAGCTAGATTCTTAACCCTAACTCTAAACATAACCTGAGCCCTAGAACTGACCCTAATGCTAAACCGTGCCCTAATCCTAAAAGTAATGCCAACCATAAACAAAACCTTGACATAACCTTAACTCAAACCTTAACCATTACCCTATCTCTAAACCTAGCCTTATCCCTTGCCCTAGCTCTAATTCTAACCTTAACTTCAAATTTAACCCTAATACTAGCCCTATTCCTAGCCCTAACCCTAAATCTAAAGTGAACTCTGACTCTAAACCTAAACCCTAATCTTTATTGTAACCCTAACCTTAACCCTAATTCTAAACCTAACCCTAAATCTAAACTGCTAAACACATCCTTAACCCGAAACCCAAAAGTTACCCTATTTCTAAACCTAATCCTAACTGTATCCCTAACCTTAACCCTATTTTAGCCCTAGCTTTAATCTACAGCAAACCCTAAATTTAACCTCAATCCTAAATCTAACCCTAAATTTAACCATAAACCTAGCCCACACCCTAAATTTAAACCTATACCTAGCCCTAACTCTAATCTGAACCCAAACCCCAAACTTAACCCTAACAGCTATCATCTTAAGCCTAAACCTAACTCTAACCTTAGACCTAACCCTAAACCTAATCCTCACCCTAGACCTAACCCTAACACTAACCCAGTTCCAGTCCTAAACCTAACCCTAAATTTAATCCTAACTGTAACCCTAGCCCTACTTTTAACCTTAAACCTAAACTTAACTTTAATTATAAATTAGAAAGATAACCCTAGTCCTAACATCAAAGCTAACTCTAGCACTAAGCCCTTCCCCGAAGTCCAATCCTAACACTACTCCTAAACCTAGCCATTACTTTAACAGGAACCCTAGCCGTCAAAACCTAAAATTTACCTTAAACCCCAACTGTAACCTGAATTTAACCGTATCCTTAAACCTAACTATAGCCTCACCCCTAACCTGAATCTTAACCTTAACTCTAATTTAACCTTAACAGTTACTCTACCTTAAACCTAACATTAGTCCTTGTCCTAACCCTAACCCAAAACATATACAAGCCTTCAAGGTAAGCTCAGGCCAAGCCCTAGCCTTAACTAAAGGCTTAACTTTAATCCTAGACCTAACACAAACTCTAGCTCTAGCCATAGGCCTAGCTTTAACTCTAACTGGAACCATAGCCCCAACCTTAACTTTAACCATAACCTAAACCCTAACCCTAAATATAAACCTAAATTGAGCCCCAGCTCTAACTCTAACCTCAACATTAAATTTAAAGCAAATATAGCAATAACCATAATCCTTAGTTCTAGCCCAAACCCTAACCCCAACACTAACCATAATCCTAGCTCTAAATTTAAACCTATAACTAACCCTAGTCCTAAACATAACCTTTATATTATACCTAACCTTATCCCTACTCCTAAACTAAAAGAGAACTAGAAGAAGAGTAGTACATAAGGAATACACACAATCCTGATATGTTGTGCACTGCAAAGCAAAGATCAGTGTAGTTAGCTTCTGTGCGGGAAACAGAACTTTGAAATTTCACGAAGAAGCCATTGATGCTAGATGAGTTTCAGCCCAAGTGAATTGTGACAAGTGTGCTGTCTGAGAAAGCAGTGCATTTGACAGAATGGACAGAAACCCATTTGGACTTAACTAGCTTAAATTGTCAGATAGAAGTCCTTCCTAGACTGAACGCCCTCCTTCCTCTCCCCGTCTTCCCCCTCCCCATCCCCCCACTTTACCTCCTTCACCTCCCGACAGCACCTGTATATGTGTATATACATATACAGGAGGAATTAATAAGAGGAATAGAGAGACCAGGTAAATCCAGCATGGCTCAGTGGAAAGAGCCTGGGCTTGGGAATCAGAGGTCATGGGTTCTAATCCCGGCTCCACCACTTGCCAGCTCTGTGACTTTGGGCAAGTCACTTCACTTCTCTGGGCCTCAGTTTCCTCATCTGCAAAATGGAGGTGAAGACTGCGAGCCCCCCGTGGGACAACCTGATTACTTTGTAGCCTCCCCAGCACTTAGAACAGTGCATCGCACATAGTAAACACTTAACAAATGCCATTATTGTTATTATTATAATGATTAGATGCAATATAGATCTGAGACAGTGGCCAGAAATGCACAACAAAAGTCCCTTCACCTATGTGGGATCTTATACACCAACATACAGTAAATGAGATGGGGTAGTGAACAAATTTTTTTCATGTCAAGTGTGTACTCTGTGAATTCAGTCCATGTAAACAAATGGAGAGAATTACAAATCCATCTTGCCTACTCTGTAGGGTGGAAGATAATTGGTACCTGCAGAAACCTGGACTCTTTATTATATATGGATATACAATATGGATACATATTGTACTTCAAAGATAGAAGTAGTTCAGTAGAACATGGACTGAACATTTACGATTTCACAAAAAGGTCATTTAACTATTTTGGACCAGATGAGTTTCAACGTGTGACTTTGCAACAACGGGGAGAAACTCAAATTCACTTATCTTTCTTAGCATGATAGCAGAAAAATGACATATAGAGAGTTGTACATTTGCATATAGAGTGTTGCACACTGCAAAGTAAAGGATCAGCGTAGATTGTGTCTGTATGGGCCTCTGAGCATTTGAAATATCAAGATTGAAACCATGTGGCTATTGGTGCTAAACGAGTTTCAGTTGAAGCAAGTGTGTTGTCTGTGAAGGCAGTCCAAATGAAGAATGGACAGAAACCCCTATGCACTTAACTTGCCTACTTAAAAGTATAGAAGACAAATGACATGTGCGGAAGAATAAATATCTGGTGGGACATACATTGCATTGCAAGGATCCATGCAGATGGTCTCTGTTACTGAATTGTTATTGTACCCGTAATTGAAATTTCAAGAACAGCCCATTTGTCATTTCATGCTAAATGGGTTTTTAATAAAGGACTGTGTCAGAACGGGGATGAAAACACATCCAACTTCCTTTTTTACTTAGGAGGATAGAGGAAAAATGACACATGGAGAAGACTAGACTCTTGATGAGCAGCATAATACAAAAGAAGGATCGGAGCAAGATAGCTTCTTGACATGCAATTGAACAATTGAAATTTCAAGCATACATTTTAGGTATTAGGGCCAAAATACATTTCAATGGAAGAGAATTTGATCAACTGACTTCTTTATGAAGGCAGTCCATTGAGCAGACCAGACAGAAACCCACATTTATTTTACTTGCCTACAGAGAAGGATACAAGAGACATGGTACTTACAAAAAACTAAGTTCTAGATAGTATGTAACCTGTAAAGCTAGGATTGGTATAGCTCTCTTGTTACAGAATTGCTATTGTATAAAAGAAAATTGGTACATGGACTACTGGTGAATTGGTAGGCACCCGATGGGATGTATAACACAGTTCAGTGATCGGAATAGATATCTTGTTTTACTGCAGTATTACGAACATGAACACTTCAAATTTTAGAAGAGTCCATTTGGCATTTCGTGCTAAACGGGTTTTGACATAGGTTGAAAAAAGGCTAGTACAGAAGACTAGACTCTTGCAGGGCTCTACAGTGCAGAGCAAAGTTCAAAGTACTTATCTTCCATTACCCTATTTTATTGTACATGGAAATGAACAACTGAAATTTCAATAAGAAACCATTTGTCAGTTTGCTCCAGATGCGTTTCAACACAAATGACTTACTGGAGAGTGGTGACTGGTGTTTGGACTCAAATAACTTGCCACACTAATAAGCCGAATATAAAGACCATGTATATCAACAGATATTGATTGAGATAAGCTTCACTGAAAGCAATTTAACTCTTTTGAAGAAATGGCATATGTCAGCATAGAATTTCTGTGTCTTACGAACTCTTAAAACAAGATGTACAGTAAAAGAGAAAACATTGAGTTGGGAAGTGACAAGATTGGTATCTTGCAGATTGTTTGGTCTGTGAAAACATATAATTGACAAAATGGACAGAATCACAGATTGACTTAAGTTAATCATACTTAAGAAGGAAGTACCATAGAATAAAAATGGTACTTTCAGAAGACTAGACTTCTGATTGGAGTATATACTACAGTGCAAGGATGAAGGATATTCTGTTTCTTTATGATGGTAAATAAAATTTATTATTTGACATTTCAGGTAGTGCCCTTTTTTGTTACGTGCCAGACAGAGTTCAAAGCAAACACCATTGATATATTGGAGAAACCATTCACTTAATTTTCTTAATAGGTTAGAAGAAACATGAAATACACCAAAACTAGACCCTATATGAGATGTATACTGCATGGTTAGATACAGCATAAGTTGAATTCTGTAAACGAAACTTATACCTTAAACGCAGAATGAACATTTGAAATTTCCAGACGAGCCCATTAGGTGTATCCTTTTGAACAGTTTTCCGCATTCATCACTTGCTAGATAGTGGTGATTAATATTCATAATTGAACACCATGCTGCATGGTTTGCAGAAGCATAGTCTAGACATAGAGACTTGGTTGAAATAATGTTTCTAAAAGGTATATCTTTCAAGATATAGGCCTGAACACTGATCAACACAACATCCTTGCTCCTTGTGACAGAATTGTCACCGGATCCTGAAAAGTGGAAGGGAGTCAAGTTAATAAAAAAGTCAGAATCTCACAACTTCCTTTCTTAGCAGCAAAGAAGAAAACTGAGGCCTGTTGAAGAATATATACCTTATAGACTGATGGTACACTGCAGATAAATGTAGCTAACTTCTATTACTGTATATAACTGGAGTAACTTCTATTGTACATGGACATTGAACATTTGAAAATTCATTTGAGCATTTCTTGTCTGACCGTTTTCGAGGTATGTGACATGGCAGCTAGAAATGAATCGCATTTAGACCCAAACACCAAACCAAGCCTGTAATTGCACCCCAAGTGATTAAGTGATAAACTTTCAAGAATGCAATATGCATGTTTTGAGTCTCTGGTCGAAATTGCTTAACACATCATTCTTGCACCTGTGTGTCTTCTCAAACATCAACATATACTTTTAGATACAAACACGAGTAGAGTAGTGACAATATTTTTTCAGTGTCAAGCTTAATTGCGTTTTGGGGGAACACAATTAAAGCAAAATGGCAGAATCACAGATTCACTCAACTTGTTTATTTAGAAGGATAGAAGATAAAAGAGATAGGCAGAAGACTAGATGCCTCATTAACTGTACACTGTAAAGCAAGGATCAGATCAGACATCTTCTGTTATACTTCATAACTATTATACATGGACATAATCAATCAATCAATCAATCAATCAATCGTATTTATTGAGCGCTTACTATGTGCAGAGCACTGTACTAAGCGCTTGGGAAGTACAAATTGGCATCACATAGAGACAGTCCCTACCTGATAGTGGGCTCACAGTCTAAAAGGGGGAGACAGAGAACAGAACCAAACATACCAACAAAAAAAAATAAGTAGGATAGAAATGTACATAATCATTTGAAATATCAGGAAGAGTCCTTTTAGAAATCCATGCCAGAAGAGTTAAAAAGTAAGTGACTTAGAATGACAAGAATAGCACATTCACTTATCTTTCTTAACAGGATAGAAAAAAAATCACTGAAAACTAGACTTCTTGTGGGCTGATCTACTGCAGTTCAAACATCAGTGTAGACAGCTTCTGTACAAGCACCTGAACATTTTAAATTTAAGATAAAGGGAAATCAGCAACTCGTTGCTAAATGAGTTTCAATGCTAGTTAATTTGGTTTCTTTAGCTATCTATGAAAACCGTCCATTGAGCCGAATGGCCAGAAACCTACATTCATTTAACAGAAATAAAGAAAAAAGACACATAGAGAAGACTAGACTTCTGATGAGAAGCAAACTGCAAGGCAAATATCAGTTTCGCTATCTTCTCTTAAATGCACTACTTTGTACATGAAACTGAACATGTGATAGAAGAAAAATGGACACATTCAGAAGACTGAACTTGTACAGTATCCTATTGTAAACAAGGAAAAGGGTCAGTGTCTCCTAATGTCCTACTGTGTTGCTATCTTACAAAGAACTAAATATTTGGAATTTCAAGAAAAATCTCATTTAGCATATAATATCAGACAGATTTCCACATGCGTGATTTCATAAAGTCAAAACGTGAGTCATAGTTCAAAATCATAAAGGCATAGATTCAATCCATAAACCAAGTATGGAGATCCATAATAATAACCATGATGGCATTTGTTAAATGGATACTATGTGCAAAGCAATGTTCTAAACGCTGGAGAGGATACAAGGTGATCGGATTGTCCCACGTGGCGCTCACAGTCTTAATCCCCATTTTACAGATGATGTAACTGAGGCATAGAGAAGTTAAGTGACTTTCTCAAAGTCACACAGCTGACAATTGGTAGAGGCAGAATTTGAACCCATGACCTCTGACTCCCAAACCCCTGCTCTTTTAATTGAGCCATGTTGCTTCCATTTGGTTCCACCCACAATAGTTAAGGATAAACCGCCTAGGATGTATGATATATATATATATATATATATATATATATACATATATGTATGTATATGTATATGTGTGTGTGTATATATATATATATATATATATATATATATATATATAAATTTTGAGATAATAGCATAATCTAATCAGGAGAGCCACGCTACACTTATGTGTGTTCTTATGTCACAATATACTGTAAAACGGAAAACCTTGAGCTGGGTAGTGACAAAATTATTACGTGTCAAGTGTGTTCTCTGTGAAGAAGAAAAATAGGACATACAGATGTCACGACTCCTGATGGGATACACACTGCATTTCAAGTATCAAGGTAAGATACATGGAAGGAAACATTTAAAATATCAAAGTCAGTGCATTTGGTATTTCAGTGCAGACAGCTTTTAAGGTTTTTACTGCTAGAATGTGGTGATTAATATTTAGACTCAAACATTGTGAAACCCTAAACGTATATATAGAACATAGTATAAAATACAGTATAAAATTATTTATTTACAGAACTAGTGATTGGTTTAAGGTTTCTAGAACGCAATGTAGATCATGAGATGATAGAATCATGATCAAATGTGCAAAGCACAAACATTCCTGTACCAACAAAATCAGAAAACCTTGTGTTGTGTTTTGACAAAGTTGTTATTGTTTCAAGGCTGCTCTCTGAGAATCTGGTCAATTTCACAAATGGAATCAAACATTCACTTATCTTGCCTACTTTCGAAGAATAGCAGAAAAAATGGGACATGCAGGAGACTGTACTCCTGTTGGGCGGCATACTGCCCTTCCTGAATCAGTGTATCTTCTGTTACCGTAGTACCTTAACATTTGTAATTAAAAAATATAACCCATTCAGCCTATCATTCCAGATGGGGCTCAACATTAGTGACTTTGACCGAATTGAGAGAAAAACTAATTCACTTGTGTTTCTTACTTAACACGATAGAAGAAAAATGATATGTGGAGAAGACTAGCCTCTGATGTGATGTAAACTGTAAAGTAAGGATCAGTACAGATACTATACTGTTACTTAATTTCTATTATATCTAAACTGAAAAACTGAAATTACAAGGAGCCAATTCATCCTTAACTGCAAAATGTGTTGAACTGTAAGTTAGTTTGACAGATTGGAGAGAAAAACACATTCATGTTTAGAAGACTAGCATGCAGATGGATAGTACCCTTCAAAAGATGGATGGGAGCGAGATAGTTTCTATACGTGAAATTGAACAGTTTAAATTTAAGAGGGCATTTCAGAAATTGGTTTAGCATGGTGATTTCAGCATAGTGATTTCTACAGATTTCAGCACTGAAATTTGATCAATTCAGTTCTCTGTGAAAACAATGCATTGAAGAGACTACAGAAAGTCACATTCGTTTTACTTGACTACTTAGCAGGGATACTGTATTATTATTGGACATGGAATTGAACATTAAAAATTTCAAGAAGCTATTTGTTTTTTTTGCACCAGAAAGTTTTCAAAGTGACAACAGAATGGCAAGAAACACACATTCACTTTTCTTCCTTAGCAGTATAGAAGAAATATGAGACATAGAAAAGATGAGACGTTATAACAAAGATCAGTGTAAACTGCCTCCGTACATGCTAACTAAATATATGAAATTTGAAATAGAGGGAATTTGGTAATTGGTGCTAAACGGTTTTCAACATCAGTAAATTTTATGTATTGAGCCCTCAGCTGAAGTAGTTCATTGGGTAGAATAGCCAGAAACTTACGTTCACTTAACTTGTCTATTTAGTATATAGAAGGAATAAAGACGTACAGATGACTAGACTTGTTCCCTTGATGAGATGTTAACTACAGGGAAACAATGATGGGTCTAGTATCTTCTGTTACTGTATACGTTGAACTGAACATTTAAAATTCTAAAGGGACCCATTTGGCATTTCAGGGTAAATGGATTTCAAAGGAAGTGATTTTAACCGAATGGAGAGAAACACACATCCATTCCACTTTCATTACAAGATAGGAATAGCATGTTCAGAACACTAGATTTGTACATTCTCCTGCTCTATGCTGCAGAATAAGGCTCAGTGAAGATATATTCTCTTAATGTATTCCTATTTTACAAGGAGCTGAATACTTGTAATTTCAAGAAGCGCTCATTTAGCATTCCAAGTCTGACAGATTTCCATGCAAGTGATTTCTACAATTCAGAGAGTCGTGACTAGTGTTTAGATTCAACACATTGCAACAATATCAGCTGTATACAGAGAACCATTTTTATTCACCCATCAGGGATAAGCTTTCTAGACGTAAAATACATGTTTTAGGATAATGGCTTAAACTTATCAGCGGGACCACCCTGCGACCTTATTTCCCAACATACGGCAAAACAGAAAAACTTGAGCGAAGAAAAAAAGTTATTGTTCCAAGTGTGCTCTTTGAGAATGCATTCAATTTGATGCAACACACATTCATTTATAATGGGACATGCAGAAGTTCCTTATGGGCTGCATACTGCACCTCAAAATCAGTGCAGGTATCTTCTGTTATTGTAGTACTACTCTGCATGGACTGAACATTTGAAATTTTAAGAAGCTCCCATATGACATTTCTTGCAAAGCGGGTTTCAATGTAAGTGACTGATAGAATGGGGGGAAATACACATTCACTTATCTTTTTTACATAACAAGAGAGAAGAAAAATGGCAAATAGCGAAGAATAGACTCTGATATGCTGTACCCCGTAGAACAAAGGTCAGTGTAGATAGCGTCCATTGGGGAAACTGAACATTTGATATTTCAAGTGAAGCCATTTGCAATTGGTGCAAAATGAGTTTCAGTGCAGTGTGTTATTTTAATTGTGCTGTCTGGGAACACAGTGCAGTTGAAAGAATGGACAGAATCCCACATTCACTTAACTTACAGGATAGATGAAAAATGATTATTAGCAGAAGACTAGACTCCTGATTAGATGTACACTGCATTGTAAGGATAATTGCAGATATAATCTTACTGAATGTGGAACTGAAAAATTGAAATTTCAAGCTAAACTAATTTGTCATTTTGTGCTAAACAGATTTCAATATACATGACTTTGACAGGCTGCAAAGATGCACCACTTCACTTATTTTTCTTACTAAACAAGATAGAAGAAAAGTGACTCACAGAATAAACTAAACTGCAGATGGGCTATACACTGCAAGCAAGGTTCAGTGCAGTGATCTTCTGTTATTGTATTAACTAATGTACATGGAAGTGAGCAAATTAAATTTCAAAAGCCTCATTTTGACTCGCTAACCCATGTCCTTACCAAAACCCTAAACCTACCCTAGCCCTAGCTCTATCTTTAACCCTAACCCTATAACTAACATTAACCCTAAATATGAATGTAATTCTAATCCTAAACCTAACTCTAACAGTAGACCTAGCGATAATACCTAACTTGGCTTATCCCTAAACCTTAACCTAAACCTAACCTGAACTCTAACTCTCACCCTAACTGTAATTAACCTTATCCTGAACCTTAACCATAACCCTAACTCTAAATATAAACCTCAACACTAACTTTAACCTTAATCCAGGCCTAGTCCTAATAATTTGTCATTTGTTTCAGATAGTCCTGATCAAAGGAGAGTCCCAAGACCAGGAACAAAACCAGGGATAAGGCCCGCCAGGGCCAAGGAGAGGAGGAGGGCGAGGACCAGGTGGTGGAGGAGGGAAAATCGGCATAAAAGGGCTAAGACAAGGTAGAGGAAAAAGCCAGGACCCACCAAAAGAGGAGGACCAGGTCCAGTTGCAGGAGGAGTTCCAGGACTAAGCATAGCCATAGGCCAGGACCAGGGGGAGGAAAAGAAAGGCCAGGATAAGACAAAGGAGCAGGGCCAAGACCGGGCAGAAGAAGAAAGAGGAAGGGAAAGGTGGAGGAAGACATCCAGGGCATGATGGAAGAGGCCCACGACCAGACAGAGGAGGACGAACAGGACGAGGCAGAGGAGGAGGACCAGGACCAGGTGGAGGCGGTGGACTGGGACAAGGTAAAGGAAAAAAACCAAGAGGAAGGGGAGGAAGGCCAGTGCCAAGCACAGGAGGAGAAGAAGGGTCAGGAGGAGCAGGAGCCAATACCAGTAGAAGGATGACCAGGACCAGGCAGAGGAGATCCAGGACCAGGCTGAGGTGGAGGGCCAAGACCAGGCAGAGGAACAGGGCCAGGAGCAGGCATAAGAGGAGGAGAACATATAGGAAAACTCATTACCCACGCCTATAACTATGCGCATGACACCGAAATCTATATTTCTTCCCCTGTCTCTCTCATTTATTAAACTCACCTCTCTTGTTGCCTTTAGGACATTGTTATTTGGATGTCCTTCTGCCACCTCAAACTCAACATGTCCAAGACATAAATCATTACCTTCTCTTCTAAACCCTGTCCTCTCAGGAACTTTGCCATTACTGTAGACGACACAGCCAATCCTTCCCATCTCACAAGTCTGTAACCTTCATGTCATCCTTGACTGTGCTGTCTCATTCACCCCTCATATCCAAATACTGTCAGTCACACCTTCATAACTTCGCTAATATCTCCCGTTCTCACTCGATCCAAACCACTACCCTTTTAGAACAATCTCAGCCTACTGGATTGGATTGGATTACTTCCTCACCTTCTTTTCTGATCTTCCATCCTCCTGTCTCTACCCATTTCAAGTATACTTTACTCCACTGTCTGGATTATCTTTCTATAGAAACGTTCAGACACGTGATCCCCTTCTGCAAAAATCTCCATTGGCTGCCTATCAACATCTGTGTCAAATAGAAACTCCTTACTATTGGCTCTAAGATTTCCTATAATTATACTAATAAAGAAATTTGTTTAGCACTTATTGTGTCAAGCACTGTAGGGCTTAAAGTTTTAATACCTGTTTAACAGATAAGAGAACTGGGGCACAGAGAGTTGGGACATGGTGGAGCTGGAAGGCCAGGACAATGTAGAGGAGAAGCAGGACCAGTGAAGGAGGAGGCAGGCCAGCAGTAGACAAAGGAGGATGGCCAGGTCGAGGACCTCGGTAAGAAAGACGACATGGATCGGGCTGTGTATGAGGACCAGGAGCAGACAAGGTAGAAAACCAATACTGAGAAGGCCAGAACTGGGCAAAGGAGGATGGCCAAGACTAGTCAAAGGAGGAGATCCAGAAACCGAGTATAGGAAGGGCTAGGACTAGGGGGAGGGACGTCCATTTGGCATTTGGTGGCAGATGTGTTTCAACTTTTATCACCTTAGCGAAAGGTGACTAGCGTCTAGACTCAAATACCATAGTCTACGCATAGACGTAGCCTAAGGTCTTTAAACAGTACATGTTTTGAAATACTGACTTAAAATAATCACTTCAAAATCACTACACATATGTCTACACAAACAGTGAAACAGAAAAACTTGAGATAAGTAAAGACAAAATTGTTCTGGCACAGACTGTGTTTCTTGATGTAGGCTCTAAATGTGACAAAATAGACATATTCAAATTCACAGGTTAACATTATTTGCCATCTTAGACGTATAGAAGAAAATTGATACTGGCGGAAGGGAAAATTCCTGATGAGTCATATACTGCACTTTAAAGATCAGCATAGATATCTTCTGTTACAATTAAAATTTTAAGTACAGCCCATTTGGCTTATCATGCAAAACGGTTTCTTAAGCAAGTGACTTTGAAAAATGGCAAGAAACACACAATCACTCAACTTTTTTATTAGCAAAACAAAGCTTTGTGCAGAAAACGAGACTCCTGATGACCTGTAGACTGAAGGGTATGGTTAAAGATAGATTTCATTTGTTAGCTATTGTACATGCAATGAAACATTTGAAATTGCAGGAAAACTGATTTTTCATTTCGTGTCAGAAGTGTTTCAAAGCAAGGTGACCTGCTAGAGAGTGAGAATTCAAGCACCATCCCCTTGAATAAGAGGAGTATAGAGAACAGGTAAATCCAAACACAGTGATGAGGATAAGCTTTCATGAACGGAATATAGATCTACGAGACAGTGCCTGAAAATTAGTAACAAAAGATTCCTTCACCTATGTGAGCTTTAGTATACTGACATACAGTAAATAAGAAAAACTTGAGTTAGGTAGTGTCAAAATTAGTTTTCCGTTGTGTGCAATCTGTGAATTCATTCCATTTCACAAATGGAGAGAATTACACATCCACTTATCATGCCTACTTTGTAAGATAGAAGAAAAATAGTACCTGTAGAAAGCTGGGCTTCAAGAAACAGAGTAGAACTACTGTAGATGGACTGAACATTTCAAATGTCAAAAAGAGTCCATTTAAGTATTTCATACCAGATGGGCTTCAAAACAAGTAATTTTCAACAATGGGGAGAAACTCACATTCACTTATCTTTCTTAGCACGATAGCAGATAAATAAGATATAGAGAGGAATGTGGTTTACACTGCAAAGAAAGGATCAGTGTAAACTGCATCTGTAAGGGCAACTTAACATTTGTAATACCAAGACTGAAACTATTTGGTTACTGGCGCTACATGAGTTTCAGGTGCATCAAGAGTGTTGTCTGTAAAGGCAGTCGAGTTGAAGAATGGATAGAAACCCATATTCACTTAACTTGTCAATTTAAAAGGATAGAAAAAAATGACATGTGTGCCTGATGTACATTACATTGCAAGAATCAATGCAGATGACCTCTGTTACTGAATTGCTATTGTACCTGTTATTGAAATTTCAAGAAAAGCCCTTTCGGTTTTTCGTTTAAAAATAGGATTGTATCAGAATGGAGATGAAAACTCTTCCATTTTTCTTAGGAGGATAGAAGGAAAATGACACATGGAGAAGACTAATTTCTTGATAAGCACAACACTGAAAAGGCGTATATGACCAAGATAGCTTCTCGGCAGACAATTGAACAATTGAAATTCCAAGCAGACAGTGCTGGACATATTTCAGGGGAAGACAATTTGATCAGTTGACTTCTCTTTGAAAGCAATCCATTGAACAGACTGGACAGAAAGTCACGAAAGTCACTCATTTTACTTGCCTTACCTAGCAGGATACAAGGGAAACGGTACTTACTAAAATCAAGGCTCTAGATGATATGTAAACTGCATAGCAAAGATCGGAGTAGATAGCTTCTGTTACAGAATTGCTGTTGTGCCTGCAGCTTAGCAGTACAGAAAAAAAAATTGATTCATACTAAAGAGCAAGCACCCAATGGGATGTATGCCGCAATGCATTCATCATTATAGATATCTTCTGTTTCTGCAATACTATGAACTTGAGCATTTCAAATTTTAAGAGTCTATTTGGCATTTCATGCTAAAAGGGTTTTTGAGGCAAGTTGAAAAAAGGCTAATTAATACAGAATAGACTCTGACTTTCAGAGCAAGTGCAGAGCAAGGTTTAATATACTTATCTTCTATTATTGCATTCCTATTGCACATGGAAAGGAACATCTGAAATATCAGGAAGAAACCACTTATCTTTGTTCCAAATGCGTTTCAACACATATGAATTACTGGAGAGTGATGACCGGTGTTTGGACTCAAAAACATGGCAGAGGACGAGGGCCACGATTAAGCAGAGAAAAAGGGCTAAAACCACTCCCTTGAGGAGGTACAGGAGACACAGAAGAGGTGGGCCAGGACCTGATAGAGGGAGAGCATCACCATCAGACAGAGGAGTAGGGCCAGGACCAGGAGAGGAGGCAGGGTCGGGACCAGGAGGGGAAGGAGGGTCAGGACCAGGTGGAGGAAGGGTGCCAGGTCTAGGGAGATGAGCAGGGCCATGACCAGGCCCAGGAAGACCACCAGGACCAGTCCCTGGAGGAGGGCCAGGACTAGGACAGGAAGAAGGGTTAGGACCAGGCAGAGGAAGGGGATCAGGGCTAGACAGAGGAACAAGGCCAGTACCAGACCCAGGAAGAGTGCCAGGGCCAGTCCCTGGAAGAGGGCCAGGATCAGGTGGAGTAAGAGGGTCAGGAACAGGACAAGGAAGAGGGCCAGGACCAAGAAGAAGCAGAGCACCAGTACTAGGTGGGGGAGGAAGGCAAGGACAAGGCCCAGGAAGAAAACCAGGACCAGACCCTGTAGGAAGGGCAGGAGATGGCTGAGGTGGAGTTCCAGGACCTGGCTACCAGGAGTGCCAGGACAAAGTGGCGAGTAGGGCCAAGACCAGAATGGGGAGGAGGACCAGTACCAGTCGGGGAGGAGGGCCAGGGCAAGGCAGAGAGAAATGACCAGGTCGAGGAGGAAGGCCAGGATCAGAAGTCCAGGACAAGTCTCTGGAGGAGTGACAGGAAAAGGCAGAGGAGGAAGGCCAGGAAAATGCAAAGGAGGAGGGCCAGCACGAGTCCCTGGAGGAAGGATAAGGACAAGGAGGCAGAGTAACCTGTCAGAGCAGGAAGACTAGAACAAAGCAGAGGGGTAGGGCAAGGACCAAGTAGGGAAAGAGGGCCAGGACCAGGCAGGGGAGGAGGGCCATGAAATAGTGGAGTTAGAGCACCAGGATATGGTGGAGGAGGAGGGCAAGGATCAAGCAGAGGAAAAGAGCCAGGACCATTACCTTGAGAAGGGACAAGAGAGGTAGAGGAGGTGGACCAGGACCTGATAGAGGAGTAGGATCACCGCCAGACAGAAGAGTAGGGCTAGGACAAGGAGAGAAAGGATGGTCAGCATCAGAAAGGGAAGGGGGGGTCAGTAACAGTCTGAGGAAGAGCGCCAGGGCTAGGGAGAGGAACAGGGCCAGGACCAGGTGGAGGAAGAGGGTCTGGAACAGTTCAGGGAGCAGGGCCAAGTCCAGGTGGAGGCAGAGTGCCAGTACCTGATAGAGAAGAAAGGCTAGGACAAGGTCCAGGACAAGAGCAACGAATAGTCCCTGGAGGAAGGCCAGGAGTAGGTTGAGGAGGTCCGGGACCTGGACGAGTAGGTGAGCCAGCAAACGTTGGAGTAGGTCCGGACCAGATAAGCAGGCAGGCCGAGAAAAGGCAGAAGCAGAGCGTCAGGACCTGGCGAAGGAGGAGGGCCGGGACCAGGCCCAGGAAACCTGCCGTAATCCATCTCTGCAGGAGGGTCAGGACCAGCTGGATGAGGAAGGTCAGGACAAAGGGGAGGAGGGCCAGGGCCAGGCAGGGTAGGATGGCCAGGTGCAGGCCCAGGAACATTGCCAGGACCAATTCCTGAAGGAAGGATAAGAACAAGGTGGACAAGGAGGGCCAGGACCTGGCCGAACAGGAGGACCAGGGCCAGTCAGAGGATGAGCACCAGGAACTGGTGGATGATAAGGTTCACGACCTTGCCGAAGAGGAGGGCTAGGACCAAGCAGAGGATTAGGGCAAGGACCAACAGGGAAAGAGGACCAGGACCAGGCAGGGGAGGAGGGTCAGGACCAGGTGGAGAAAGAGGGCCAGGACCAGATGGAGGCAGAGCCCCAGGATCTGGCAGAGGAGGAGGGCTAGGACCAGGTCCAAGAAGGGTGCCAGAATTAATCCCTGGAGAAAGGCCAGGCCCAGCCCCATGAAGAACACCAGGACCAGGCAGAGTAAGAGATCCAGGACCAGTCCCTGGAGGAGGGACAGGAAAAGGCAGAGGAAGACAGCCAGGACGAGTGTCTGTAGGAAGGAAAAGGACAAGGTGGGGAAGGAGCATGGATCAGTGGAAATAGCCCGGGCTTGGGAGTCAGAGGTCATGGGTTCAAATCCCGTCTCAGCCGCTTGTCAGCTGTGTGACTTTGGGCAAGTCACTTAACTTCTCTGTGCCTCAGTTACCTCACCTGTAAAATAGGGATTAAGACTGTGAGCCCCACATGGGATAGACAACCTGATCACCTTGTATCCTTCCCAGCGCTTAGAACAATGCTTTGCACATGGTAAGTGCTTAACAAATGAAATTATTATAATTATAATTATTATTATTAAGAAGACCTAGGACCTGGCCGAGCAGGAAGGCTAGGACAAAGTGGAGGCGTAGGGCAAGGACCATGCAGAAAAAGAGGGCCAGGACCAGGCAGGGGAGGAGGGCCAAGACATGGTGCAGTCAGAGCGCCAGGACATGGCAGAGGAGGAGGGCCAGGACCTGATAGAGGAGGAGGATGACCAACAGACCAAGGAATAGGGCCAGGACCAGGAGAGGAAGGAGGGTCAGGAGCAGGAGGGGAAGGAGAGTCATGAACAGGCAGAGGAAGGGCGCCAGGGCTAGGCAGAGGCACAGGGACAGGACCAGGACAAGCATCAGGACTAGTCCCTGGAGAAGAGTCAGGACCAGGTGGATGAGGAAGCCAAGTAAAACGGGGATCAGGGCCAGGCAGGGAAGGAGGGACAGGCGTAGGCCCAGAAATATAGCCAGGACTAATGCCAGGAGGAAGGATAAGGATAAGGCGGAGAAGGAGGGCCAAGGCCTGCCTGAACAGGAGGACAAGGACCAGTCAGAGGAGGAGCGCCAGGAACAGATGGAGCATAAGGTCCAGGGCGTTGCCGAGCAGGAGGGCTAGGACCAGGTGGAGGATTAGGGCCAGGACTAGGCAGAGAAGGAGGGTCAGGACCAGGTGGAGAAAGACGGCCAGGGACAGGAGTGGTAGAAGGGCGAGGTCAAGGAATCAATCAATCAATTGTATTTGAGCGCTTACCGTGTGCAGAGCACTGCACTAAGCGCTTGGGAAATACAAGTTGGCAACATATAGAGACAGTTCCTACCCAACAGTGGGCTCACAGTCTACAAGGGGGAGACAGAGCTCTCATCCTATCCCGTCTGGACTACTGCATCAGTCTTATCTCTGATCTCCCATTCTCGTGTCTCTCCCCACTTCAATCCATACTTCATGCTGCTGCCCGGATTGTCTTTGTCCAGAAACGCTCAGGGCATTTTACTCCCCTTCTCAAAAATCTCCAGTGGCTACCAATCAATCTGTGCATCAGGCAGAAACTCCTCACCCTGGGCTTGAAGGCTGTCCATCACCCCGCCCCCTCCTACCTCACCTCCCTTCTCTCCTTCTACAGCCCAGCCCGCACCCTCTGCTCCTCTGCCGCTAATCTCCTCACTGTGCCTCGTTCTCGCCTGTCCCGCCATCGACCCCCGGCCCACATCATCCCCAGGGCCTGGAATGCCCTCTGTCTGCCCATTCGCCAAGGTAGCTCTTTTCCTCCCTTCAAGGCCTTACTGAGAGCTCACCTCCTCCAGGAGGCCTTCCCAGACTGAGCCCCTTCCTTCCTCTCCCCCTCATCCCCCTCTCCATCTCCCCATCTTACCTCTTCCCCTCGTCCCCCTCTCCATCCCCCCATCTTACCTCCTTCCCTTCCCCACAGCACCTGTATATATGTTTGTACATATTTATTACTCTATTTATTTTTTATCTTACTTGTACATATCTATTCTATTTATTTTATTTTGTTAGTATGTTTGGTTTTGTTCTCTGTCTCCCCCCTCTAGACTGTGAGCCCACTGTTGGGTAGGGACTGTCACTACGTGTTGCCGACTTGTACTTCCCAAGCGCTTAGTACAGTGCTCTGCACACAGTAAGTGCTCAACAAATACGATTGATTGATTGATTGATTGAGACAGAGAACAAAACCAAACACATGAACAAAATAAAATAAATAGAATAGATATGTACAAGTAAAATAAATAAATAGAGTAACAAATATATACAAACATATATACATATATACAGGTGCTGTCGGGAAGGGAAGGAGGTAAGATGGGGGATGGAGAGGGGGACGAGGAGGAGAGGAAGGAGGGGGCTCAGTATGGGAAGGCCTCCTGGAGGAGGTGAGCTCTCAGTAGGGCCTTGAAGGGAGGAAGATAGCTAGCTTGGTGGATGTGCGGCTGGAAGGCATTCCAGGCCAGGGGGATGACGTGGGCCTGGCGTCAATGGCGGGACAGGTGAGAATGAGGCACAGGGAGGAGATTAGCGGCAGAGGAGCGGAGGGTGCGGGCTGGGCTGTAGAAGGAGAGAAGGGAGGTGAGGTAGGAGGGGGAGAGGTGATGGAGAGCCTTGAAGCCGAGGGTGAGGAGTTTTTGCCTGATGCGTAGGTTGATTGGTAGCCACTGGATATTTTTGAGGATTTTTAAGGAAGGGAGTAACATGCCCAGTCCATATTTCACTCTGCTGACCGGATCGTTTTTCTACAAAACCGTTCAGTCCACATCTCTGCTCTCCTTAAGCCCCTCCAGTAGTTTTCCCTCACCCGGAATCAAACAGAAATTCCTCACCCTCAGCTTGCTTTAAAGCCCTCAATAAGTTCACCCCCTCCTACCTCACTTAGCTTCTGTCCACCTACAACCCAGCCCACACACTCTGCTCATCTAATGCCAACATACGCAGTGCACCTCAATAATGATGATCATAATTAAAGTGCTTACTATGTGACGAACACTGTTCTAAGTGCTGTGGCCCCATTGGGTGGACATAAAATCGGGATGCCATAGACCCAATACCATTCTGAGTGGGTGCAAGTGATTTTGAAACAGGTGGATACATTCTGTCCCCCTCACATATGTATAGTAGACCCAACCCATGAGTGGGTCCACTATTAAGAGTTCATGAGAGGCTTTACAGAAACCAAGGTCGAGAATCCCTGCTCGGTGTCAATATCCCAATAGTTCAGCAGTTTCTCCCAGGGTTTGCTCTTAATCATAACTTCATATGATCTCAGGGTTCTCTTCTGATCACTCTGGAACCTGCTTAGGGTGGGATGCATGGATTCAAGTGGTTTGTCCCCGACCCTGTATCGCAGTTCCTGTAGTAATCAACACCCGATAAGGTCCCTTCCACCGTGGCTCAAGGACATTCTATCATGAGAAGGAATTAACACCTATCCAGTCACCTGGTTTGAGTCTATGGCTCTGGTTTGGGTCTGACATTGGCAGTGCTTGTTGTACTTGTGAATGTAAGGCCTTAAGGAAGTCACTGACCAATTTACAATAGCCCAATAAGGCATCATCGATAAGGGTTATATTCCATATTTGCCAGCCCACGAATAGACACATAGGCACAGAGAGGCACATAGGCTTCCCCATCAGCCCGTCGTCTGGGCTCAAGCCTGTCTTTCTACTAGGCAGGTTTTCCAGACCTAACAGGGTTAAGGGAAGGCTTTCTGACCATTTCAATCCAGTGGCAGAGCATAGTTTTACTCATCTGTTTTTCAGCATCCTCTTGTACCGGGGATCGATGGCGGGAAAGGCGGGAACGAGGCATGGTGAGGAGACTAGTGGCAGAGGAGCGGAGGGTGCATGCTAGGCTGTAGAAAGAGAGAAGGGAGGTGAGGTAGGACGGGGCGAGGTGATAGAGAGCCTTGAAGCCCAGGGTGAGGAGTTTCTGCCTGATGCGCAGATTGATTGGTAGCCACTGGAAATTTTTGAGGAGGGGAGTAACATGCCCAGAGCGTTTCTGGACAAAGACAATCTGGGCAGCGGCATGAAGTATGGATTGAAGTGGGGAGAGACACGAGGATGGGAGATCAGAGAGGAGGCTGATGCAGTATTCCAGACGGGATAGGATGAGAGCTTGAACGAGCAGGGTAGTGGTTTGGATGGAGAGGAAAGGGCGGATCTTGGGAATTCTGCAGAGCTGAGAATGGCAGGTTTTGGTGACGGCTTGGAAGTGAGGGGTGAATGAGAGAGCGGAGTTGAGGATGACACCAAGGTTGCGGGATTGTGAGATGGGAAGGATGGTAGTGCCGTCAACAATGATGGAAAAGTCAGGGAGAGGGCAGGGTTTGGGTGGGAAGACAAGGAGTTCAGTCTTGGACATGTTGAATTTTAGGTGGCGGGCACACATCCAAATGGAGATGTCCTGAAGGCAGGAGGAGATGCGAGCCTGGAGGGAGGGGGAGAGAGCAGGGGCAGAGATGTAGATCTGGGTGTCATCAGCGTAGAGATGATAGTTGAAGCCGTGGGAGCGAATGAGGTCACCAAGGGAGTGAGTGTAGATCGAGAACAGAAGGGGACCCAGAACTGAACCTTGGGGTACCCCCACATCAAGGGGATGGGAGGGGGAGGAGGAGCCTGCGAAAGAGACTGAGAATCAACAACCGGAGAGATAAGAGGAGAACCAGGAGAGGACGGAGTCTGTGAAGCCAAGGTTGGATAATGTGTTGAGGAGAAGGGGGTGGTCCACAGTGCCGAAGGCAGCTGAGACGTCGAGGAAGGAAGAAGAGGAGGTACAATAAAGGGCCAAGCCCGAGGGCCAAGACCAGGCAAAGAAGGAAGGCCAGGGTAAGGGGGAGGCAGAGCACCAGGACCTGGCGGAGGAGGAGCTCTAGGACCAGGCCCAAGAATAATGATAATAATATTAATAATAATTATTATTATTATTATTATTTTGGTGTTTGTAAGTGCTTACTATGTGTCAAGCACTGTTCTAAGCGCTGGGGGAGATAGAAGGTAATCAGGTTGTCCCAAATGGGGCTCACAGTCTTAAAATCCCCATTTTCTGGATGAGGTAACTGAGGCACAGAGGAGTTAAGTGACTTGCCCAAAGTCATACAGCTGATAAGTGGCGGAGCCGGGATTAGAACCCGTGACCTCTGACTCCCAAGCCCGCACTCTTTCCACTGAGTGCCAGAATTAATCCCTGTAGTAGGGTCAGGCCCAGGCCCAGGAAGAGCACCAAGACCAGTCCCTGGAAGAGGGCCAGGACAAAGTGGGGGAAGAGGGCCAGGAGTTTTCCAATGAAGAGGGTCAACACCAGGTGGTGGAGGAAGGCCAGGATCAGGCCGGGGAGATCAGACAGAAGAGGAGGTCCAGGAACTTGCCGAGCAGGAGGACAAGGACCAGGTGCAGAAGAAGGAGCAGGAATAGTTTGGGGAGGAGCCTCTGCACCAGGCAGAGGTGGAGGGCCAGGACCACCGAGAAAAAGATGGCCAGGACCCATCCTTGGAGAAGACAACGGACCAGGTAGGGGAGGAGGGTCAGGACAAGGAGGGGAAGCAGGTTCAGGACCAGGCGGAGGAAGAATGCCAGTATTTGGTGGAGTGTGGCTACAACAATGTCGAGGAGGAGAGCCAGGACCAGTCCATGAAAGAAGGCCCAGACAATGCGGAGGTGGAGTTCCAGGACCTGGCCGAGCAGGAGAGCCAGGACAAGGTAGTGGAGTAGGGCCAGGGACAGGAAGGGGAGGAGGACCGGAAAAGGCGGAGGCATTGTGCCAAGACCTGGTGAAGGACTAGGGCCAGGACCAGGCCCGTAAAGGCTGCCATCATCAATCTCTGCATGAGGACCAGGACCAGTTGGAGGAGTGGGGCCAGGGCCAACCATGGGTGAGGGGCTAGGACCAGAAGGTGTGAAGGCCAGGATCAGGCAGAGAAGGAGAGCTAGGCCTAGGCAGAGGAAGAGGGACAGGACAAGGCAGAGGAGGAGGGTCAGGACAAACCGGTGTCAAAGCCTCGAGGTGTCTTCACACCAGGCCAAAGAAGAGAACTGGCACTAGGTGGAGGTAGAGGATCTGGACCAGCTGGATGTGGAGTGCCAGCACCAGGCGGAGGTGGATGGGTAGGACCAGGCTTTGTAGGAGGGCCAGGCCCAGAACTTGGAGGAGTGCCAGGAACTGGCCAAGAAGGAGGGCGAGGAGCAAGTGGACGAGGGCAAGGATCAGGTGGAGGAGGAGGGTGGGGACCAGGTCGGGACGGAGGGCCAGGACTAGACGGAAGAGGGCAGGGATCAGGTCGGGAAAGAGGGCCCAGAACAGGCCGGGGAGGAGGACCAGGACCAGTCAGGGGAAGAGGGCCAGGACATAGACGAGGAAGAGAATCCGGACAAAGAGGAGACGGAGGACCTGGACCAGATGGAGGAGGAGGACTAGGACCAGCTAGCGGAGGATGGGTTGGAACAATCCTTGGAGGATGGCCGGGACCAGGAGGAGGAGAAGGGCCAGGACCTGGTCGTGGTGGAGTTCCAAGACCAGGCGGAGGAAGAGGACCAGGACCAGGTGGAGGTGGGCAGCCAGGACCAGGCCAATGAGAAGGAAGGCTAGGACAAGGCAGAGGAAACAGACAAGGCAGGATTAAGGAGAGGAAGTGGGCCAAAGACCTAGCAGAGGTGGAGGGCAAAGAACAGGCGGAGGAGAAAGGCCAGGACCAGGAGGAGGAGAATCCACAAGACCATGCCCTGGAGTAGGACGACTAGGACCAGGCAGAGGAGGAAGGCCCGGACCACAGAAGCAGGAGGGCCAGGAACAGGAGGATAGGGAGGGCCAGAACCAGGCGGAGTATTGGGATGGTTTGGACCAGGCCAAGTAGAAGTGTCAGGACCATCCAGAGGAGGAAGGCCAAGATCAGGCCGAGAAGGAAGGCCTGGACCTAGGGGTGGAGGAGGGCCAGGATCAAAAAGAGGAAGAGGGCCATAACCACGAGGAGGAGGAGGGCCAGAATCTGGCGGAGTAGTAGGAGTGCCTGGCCCCGGCCAAGTAGAAAGGCCAGAACCATCCAGAGGAGGAGGGCCAGGACCATCCAGAGGAAGAGGGACAGGATGAGGTAGAGAAGGAGCTCTTGGGCCTGGTGGAAGAAGAAGACCAGAGCCAGGTGGAGGCAGAGGGTCAAGACTTAGAAGAGGTAGTGGACCCAGACCAGGCAGAGGAAGATGACGAAGATGATGCCCTGGAGGAATAAGGCCGGGATCAACCAGATGGGTGGGGGGACCAGGACCAGGCAGAGTAAGAGGGCCAGGACCATGCCAATTAGAAGGTCCACGACCATACGGAGGAGGAGGTCCGGGACCAGGCTGATGATGAGGGCCAGGAACAGAGGAGGAAAAGGCTGGGACCAGGAGGAGGAGTAGGAGGGCCTCACCCAAGCAAGATGATGCCAGATTGGAGGACGTCCAGGAGGGACTTAGTAAGCACTCAGTTAATATGATTGATTGTTGACACAGAAGGGAGTGGGAAAAGGGGAAATGAGGGCTTAGTCAGGGAAACCCTCTTGGAGAGGTACCTTCAATAAGGCTCTGAAGGTGGGGAGAGTAATTGTCTGTTAGATATGGAAAGGGAGGGCATTCCAGGCCAGAGGCAGGATGTGAGCAAGAGGTTAGCTGCAAGATAGCTGGGATCAAGGTACAGTGAGAAAGCATTAGAAAGGTTAAATGTGCAGGCTGGTTTGCAGTAGGAGAGTAGCGAGGTGAGTTAGAGGCACTCCTTCACCTTGCCTCCTTCTCCTAAGTCTCAGGACCAAGGTTTGTCCATCGTTTTTGTTGGGTGATTCCATCTTCTGGAAAACGGTTTATAAACCAGTGTCAGTTTCCTGCAAAGTAATGTACTTTGTCATCTACAAGGATCTGCCCTTCCCTCTCCATCCAAACTGCTACCCTGCTAGTTCAAGCTCTCATCCTATCCCGTCTGGATTACTGTATCAGCCTCCTCTTCGATCTCCCATCCTCCTGTCTCTCCCCACTTCAATGCATACATCACGCCGCTGCCCGGATTGTCTTTGTCAAGAAACGCTCTGGGCATGTTACTCCCCTCCTCAAAAATCTCCAGGGGCTACCAATTAACCTACGCATCAGGCAAAAACTCCTCACCCTCGGCTTCACGACTCGCCATCACCTCGCCCACTCCTACCTCACCTCCCTTCTCTCCTTCTACAGCCCAGCCCACACCCTCCACTCCTCTAACGCTAATCTCCTCACCGTGCCTCGTTCTCGCCTGTCCCGCAGTCGACCCCCCGGCCCACGTCACCCCCCTGGCCTGGAACGCCCTCCCTCCACACATCCGCCAAGCTAGCTCTCTTCCTCCCTTCAAGGCCTTACTGAGAGCTCACCTCCTCCAGGAGGTCTTCCCAGACTGAGCCCCCTGCTACCTCTCCCCCTCCCCCCCCCCACTCCCCTGCCTTACCCCCTTCCCCTCCCCACAGCACCTGTATATATGTATATATGTTTGTACGTATTTATTACTCTATTTATTTTATTTGTACATATTTATTCTATTTATTTTATTTTGTTAATATGTTTTGTTTTGTTCTCTGTCTCCCCCTTCTAGACTGTGAGCCCACTGTTGGGTAGGGACCGTCTCTATATGTTGCCAACTTGTACTTCCCAAGCGCTTAGTACAGTGCTCTACACACAGTAAGTGCTCAATTAATACGATTGAATGAATGAATGAATGAATGAATGAATGAATGACTTGGAGGAGAGGAATTCGAGGCAGTGAGTGCAGAGGACTCGCTCCAGGAGTTTGGGAAGGAAGGGTGGGAGGGAGATGGTGTCGGAGGGTGATGAGGCGATAACTGGGGTGGGGGGTAGGGTCAAGCGAGCATTCTTTAAGATGGAGGAGAAATGGCATGTTTGAAGTCCCGGCCCTCCTTCAATGCCTGGTCCTGGCCCTACTACTCTGCCTGGTCCTTGCTCTCCCCACGACCCTCCCGCCTGATTCTGTCCCTCCTCCCCATGGTCCTGGTCTTCCTCCTCCAACTGGTCCCGGCCCAAATAAAGAAATTGATTATGACAGCCTTCCTGGGCTTGTTCCTGGCCCTCCTTCTTCACCAGGTCCTGGCGCTCTATCTCCGCCTTGCCCTGGCCCTCCTTCCCCACCTCGTCCTGGCCTTCCTCCTCCATCTCGCTCTGCACTACTCCACCACCTTGTCCTGGCTCTCCTGCCCGGTGAGGTCCTGGACCTCCTCCTCTACCGTCTCCTGGCTTCCTCTAGGGACTGGTCCTGGCCCTTTTCCTATGCCTGATCCTGGCCATCTTCTCCTACACCTTGTCCTGGCTCTCTTCCTGTACCGAGTTCTGCCCTCCTCCTCCTCCTGATCCTGGCCCTCACGCCTTCTGGTCCACAAACCCTGGCTGGTCCTTTCCCTCCTCCTCTACCTGGTCCTGGCTCTCCTGATCGGTGAATTCCTTGACCTCCTCCCCCGCTTTGCCCTGTCTGTCCTGCAGGAACTTGTCCTGGCGTGCTTCCTGGGCCTGGTTTTAGCCCTACTCCTAAACCAAGTCCTGGGGCTCAGTCTGCCTGATCTTGTTCCTCCTTTCCAACCTATTCCTGGCCCTCCTTCCCTGCCAGGTCATGACCCAATTCCTCCACCTGGTCCTGGCCCTCCTGCTTGGCCAGTTCCTGGACCTCCTCTTCTGCCATGTCCATGCTCGCATCCCCAGCCTGATCCTAGCCCTCCAACAGGGACTTGTCCTGGGGCTCTGCCTGGGCATGGCCCTCCTCCTCAGCCAGGTCCTGGTACGCAGCCTCTGTCTAGTCCTGGCCCTTCTCTCCTGCCTTGTCCTGGCCCCCCGGCTCCACCTTGTCCTATCCCTCCTCAAGGGACTGGTCCTGGCACACTTCCTCTGCCTGATCCTGGCATTCCTCGTCTGCCATGTTCTGGAGCTCTGACTCCACCTGGCCCTGGCACTCCTCCTCTGCCTGATCCAGTCCCTCCTCCCCGGTCTGGTCCTGGCCCTGTTCCTCCATATGGTCCTGACATTCCTGCTCTGACAGTTCTTGGACCTCCTCCTCTGCCTTGTCTTTGCCCTCCTCCCCCTCCTGATCCTGACCTTCCTCCACCACCTGGTCCTGGCCCTCTTCATCGGCCAGGTCCTGGTCCTCTTCATTGGTCAGGTCCTGCCCTCTTCCTCTGTCTTGTCGTTTAGTTCCTCCAAGGGACTGATCCTTGCACTCTTCCGGGGTCTGGTCATGGCCCTGCTCCTCCTCCTTGTCCTGCCCTTCTCCAGTGATTAGTTCTGGCACTCCTTCTGGGCCTGGTATTGGCCCTCTTCCTCTTCCTGGTCCTGGCCCTCTTCCTCTGCCTGGCTCCTTGTCCTACCAGTCTGCCTGGTCATGGTCCTCATCCAGGTATTGGTTCTTGCACCCTTCCTGGGACTGGGCCTGGCCCTCCTCCTTCTACACCAGGTTCTGGCACTCTGCCTATGCCTGGTCCTTGCCCTTCTCCAGGAATTTGCCTTGGCACCTTTTCTGGGCCTGGTCCTCGCCCTCCTCCTACACCAGGTCCTAGCTCTGGGTCTCTGCCTGGTCCTAGACCTCCTCCGCTGCCTAGTCATCGCCCTCCTCCCCAGCCTGATCCTGGCCCTCCTACAGAGATTAATTATGGTAGCCTTCTTGGGCCTGGTTCTGGCCCTCCTCCTTCACCAGACCCTGGCGTTCTGCCTCCTCCTTGTCCTGGCCCTCCCACCCCTGTCTGGTCCTGGCCTTCCTCCCCCTTATGGTCCTGGCCCTACTTCACCACCTTGCCCTGGCTCTCCTGCTGGGCCAAGTCCTCGACCTCTTCCTCTGCCTTCTCCTGGCCGTCCTTCAGGGACTTGTCCTGGCCATTTTCCTCAGCCCGATCCTGGCTCTCCAATTCCGCCATGTCCTGGCACTCTGACTACACCTTTTCCTGACCCTCCTCCCACAACTGGTCAAGGCCCTCCTCTCCATTCTGGCCTTGGCCCTCCTCCTCCACCTTTTCCTGTCCCTCTTCAAGACAATGGTCCTGACATTATTCCTGGGTGTGATCCTGGACCCTCTCCTCTGCCTGGTCCTGGCCTTCTTCACAATGGTCCTGACATTCTTCCTGGGCGTGATCCTGGCCCCTCTCCTCTGCCTGGTCCTGGCCTTCTTCCTCTGCTTAGTCTTTGGTCTCCTCCCTCTCCTGATCCAGACCCTCCTCCCCGTGGTCCTGACCCTCTCTAGCCTTCCTGGGCATGGTCGTGGCCCTCCACCTTCACTAGGTTGGGATGCTCTCCCTCTGCCTTGTTCTGGCCCTCATCCTCCATCTGTTCCTGGACCTACTTCTCCACCTTGCCCTGGCTCTCCTGCTCGGCCAGGTCCTGGACCTTCTTCTCCCCCTTCTCCTGGCCTTCCTCCAGGGACTGGTCCTGGTACTTTTCCTCTGCCGGATCCTGGCCTTCCGTCTGCTACACCTCGTCCTGGCTCTCATCCTCTACCTAATTCTGGCCCTGCTTGTTCCCCTGATCCTGGCCCTCACGCCATCTGGTGCTGTCCCACAAATCTAGGCTGGTCCTGCCCCTCCTCCTCTACCTGGTCCTGGCCCGCCTGCTTGGCCAGTTTCTAGACCTCTTCCTCCTCTTTGTCCTGTCTTCTTCCAGGGGCTAGCCCTGGCCCTCTTTCCCTGTTAGGTCCTTGCCCTCCTCCTCTGCTTGGTTCTAGTCCTCCGGCTCGGCATGGTTCTGGACCGTATCCTCTGCCTGTTCCTAACCCTCCTTCCCTGTCTGGTCCTGGTCCTGGTCCTCTTCCTCCACCTTGTCCTGTTCCTCCTCAAGTGGCTGGCCCTAGCCATCTTTACTGCATGATCCTGGCCCTCCTCCTTCGCCACGTCCTCATGATCTGATTCCACCTTGTCCTAGACCTCCTTCATTGGCTGGTCCTGGCACCCCTGCTCGGCCTGGCCGTGGATCTCATCCTCCTCCTTGTCCTGGCCCTCCTTCCACGCTTGGTCCCAGTCCTCCTGCTCTGCCAGGTCCTGGACGGCCTCCTCCACCTGGTCCTGACCCTCCTCACCTGCCTGATCCTGGTCCTCTTTCCCGGCTTATTCCTTGCCCTACTCCTCCACTTGGTCCTAGCCCTCCTGCTCGGCAAGGTCCTAGACCTTATCCCGCACCTGCTGCTGGCGCTATTCCTCCGGCTGGACCTGGTCCTCCTGTTCGGCAAGGACCTGGACCTCCTCCACCATCTTGTCCTTATCCGTCCTCCAATGACTGGTCCTGCCCCTCTTCCAGGGATTGGTCCTGGCACTCTCCCTGGGCCTGGCCCTGTCCCTCCTCCTCTGCCTGGTCCTGGTCATCCTCCACCCAGGTCCTGGCAATCTATCTCCACCTAGCCCTGGCCATCCTACTCTGACTAGTCCTGAGCCTCCTCCCCGACCTTGTCCTGTCCCTTCTCCAGGGATTGATCCTGGCGCTCTCCCTGGGCCTGGCCCTCGTCCTCTGCCTCGTCCTGGTCATCCTCCACCAAGTCCTGACCCTCCTCCCTCGCCTGGTCCTGGCCCCCCTGCATGGCACGGCTGTGGACCTCCTCCTCTTCCTTGTCCTGGCCCTCTTTCCCTTCCTGGTCCTGGACCCCCTACTCGGCCCGGTCGTGGCCTACTCGGCCTCCTCTTCCTTTACCTAGCCCCCCTACCACTCCTGGTCTGGCCCTCCTCTTCAACCTGGCCCTCACCCTCTTTACCTGTATGGTCCTTGTCCTACTCCTCTACTTGGTCCTAGCCCTCCTACTTGTCATGTTCCTACACCTTACCCTCCACTTGTTCCTGGTGCTCTTCCACCGACTGAAACTGCTCCTCCTGTTCGGTCAGGTCCTAGAACTCCTCCTCCGATTGGTGCTTATCCTTCCTCCATGGACTGATCCTGAAACTCCTCCTCTCCATTGTCATATCCCTCCTCCAATGACTAGTCCTGGCACTCTTCCTGGGCCTGGGCTGGCCCTGCTCCTCTGCCTGGTCCTGTTCATCCTCCAGCAACTGGTACTTTCCCTCCTCCATCACCTGGTCTTGGCCCTTCTTCCCTGCCAGGTCCTGGTGCTCTGCTTCCACCTAGTCCTGGCCGTCATATTCTCACTGGCCTTGGCTCACCTACGCTACCTTGTCCTGGCCCTTTGTCCCCAAGTGATACTGGCCTTCTTCCTCGACCTGGCCTTTCTCTCTTCACAGGCCAGGTCCTGGCCTTCCTCCTCCACCTTTTCATCTCCTTGCTCCAGGGACTAGTCCTGGCACTCTTCCTAGGTCTGGTACTGGCAATCCTCCCCGAACTGGTCCTGTTCCTCCTACAGGGACTTGTGCTGGCACTCTTCCTAGGGCTGGTACTGGCAATGCTCCCCGACCTTGTCCTGTCCCTTCTCCAGGGACTGGTCCTGGGGCTCTTTCTGGGCCTAATCCTGCCCCTCCTCTTCAGCCAGGTCCTGACACTTAGCCTCTGTCTGGTCCTGGCCCTCTTCCGCAATGTGTCCCTAAACCTCTTTCTCCACCTGATCCTGTACCTCTTCCAGGGACTGGTCCTGGCACTCTTCCGAGGCTTGGATCTTGGCCCGGTTCCTCTGCTTCACCCTGGGGCCCTTCATCCTCTTGGTCCTGACCCTCCTTCCCCTCGTGGTCCTGACCCTCCTTCCCCACCGGGTCCTGGCCCTACTCCTCTGCCTGGTCGTGGACCTCCTCCTCTATCTGGTCATGGCCCATCTCCTCTGCCTCTTCTGGACCTCCGCAAGGGACTGGTCCTGACCCTCCTCCCCTGCCTGGTCCCGACTATCTTTCCCTACTCCTCCACTTCGTCCTAGCCCTCCTGCTCAGCAAGTCATGGACCTTAAACTCCACCTGTTCCTAGTATCAATCAATCAATCGTATTAATTGAGCGCTTACTGTGTGCAGAACACTGTACTAAGCGCTTGGGAAGTACAAGTTGGCAATACATAGAGATGGTCCCTACCCAACAGTGGGCTCACGTCTACAAAGGGGAGACAGAGAACAAAACAAAACATATTAAGAAAATAAAATAAATAGAAGTACAAGTAAAATAAATAAATAAATAGAGTAATAAATATGTACAAGCATATATACATATATATATATATATGCTGTGGGGAAGGGAAGGAGGTAAGGCAGCGGGGATGGAGAGGGGGAGGAGGTGGAGAGGAAGGAGGGGGCTCAGTCTGGGAAGGCCCCCTGGAGGAGGTGAGCTCTCAGTAGGGCCTTGAGCTCTCAGTAGGGCCTTGAGCTCTCAGTAGGGCCTTGACTCTTCCTGTCTGTTCCTGGTCCTCCTCCTCCACCTTGCCCTTATCCGTCCTCCAGGGATTGGTCCTCGCCCTCCTCCTGGGCCTGACCCTCCTCCACCACCTGGTTCTTTCCCTCTTCCAGGGACTGGTCCTTGGTCTCCTTCCGGTTATGGTCCTGGCCCTACTCTTCAGCCAGATCCTGGCGCTGAACCTCTGTCCGGTGCTGGCCCACCTCCTCTACGTGGTCCTGGCCCTCCTCCCTCACCTAGTCCAGGACGTCATTCGCTGCCTGGTCCTGATCTTACTCCTCCACTTGGTCCTGGCCATCTTGCTAAGCCCAGGACTGGACCTCCTAATCCGTCTTGTCCTGGCCTTCCTCCCGAGACTGACCCTGGCCCTATTCCTTCACTTTATCCTGTCCCTCCTCCTCTGCCAGGTCCCGGTGCGCAGACTCTATCTAGTCATGGCCCTCCTCCTCCACCTGGTCCTGTCCAGGCTCCCCTGACTAGTCCCGACCCTCCATCCCTGCCTGGTTCCGGCCCTCCTCCTCCACCTTTTCCTGTCTCTTCCCAAGGGACTGGCCCTGGCCCTCTTCCTCTGCCTGATTGTGGCCTTCCTCATCCGCCATGTCCTGGCACTCTGATTCACACGTGTTCTGGCCCTACCCCTTTGCCTGGTACTGCCTGGTACTAGCCCTCCTTCTGTGCCTGGTCCTGGCCCTCTTCCCCGACCTGTTCATGGCCCTCCACTCCATTCGGGGCCTCGCCCTCCTCCTCCACCTTTTCCTGTCCCTCTTCCAGGCAATTGATCTGACGTTTTTCCTAGGCTTGATCATGGCCCTCCTCCTCTGCCTGATCCTTGCTCTCCTACCTCGCCTGCTCCTGGCCCACCAACCCGAGGGGGCCTGGCTCTCCTCCTCCAATTGGTCCAGGCCCTCCTGCAGAGATAGATCTTCCAGCCTTCCTGGATCTGGTCGTGGCCATGCTCCCCGGCCTAGCCCTGGCCCCCCTCCTCCAACTTGTCCTGACCCTCCTCAAGGGACTATTCCTAGCCCTCTTCCTCTGCCTGATCCAGGCCTTCCTTGCCCGCCATGCCCTGGCTTTCGGGAACCGCCTTTTCCTGGCCCTATTCCTCTGCCTGGCCCTGGCCCTCCTCCCCTGCCTAGTCCTCGCCTTCATCCCAGGCCTGATCCTCTGCTTCCTCCTCGACCTGGTCCTGGCCCTATTCATTGGCCAGGTCCTGGCCCTCCTCCAGGGACTGGTCCTTGCCCTCCTCTCTCTGGTCCTCTTCCTCTGCCTGGTCCTTGCCCTTCTCCCCACCCCCTCCTGATCCAGACTCTCCTCCCCGTGGTCCTGGCCCTCCTCCTCCAGCTGGTCCTGCCCTCTTTAGAGACAGATTATGGTAGCCTTCCTGGGCCTCGGCCTGGTTCTCCTCCTTCACCAGGTCGTGGTACCCTGCCTCCACCTTGTCCTGACCCTCCTCCCCCACCTGGTCCTGGTCTTCCTGCCCCATCTGGTCCTGGCCCTCCTCCAACACCTTGTCCTGGCTCTCCCTCTCGGCCAGGTACTGGACCTCTTCCTCCACCTTCTCATCTTCAATCGTATTTATTGAGCGCATACTGTGTGCAGAGCACTGTACTAAGCGCTTGAAGTTAGGTGACTTGCCCAAAGTCACACAGCTGACAATTGGCGGCGGAGCCGAGATTTGAACCCACGACCTCTGGCTCCAAAGCCCGTGCTCTTTCCACTGAGCCATGCTGCTTCTCCTGGCCTTCATCCAGGGACTGGTTCTGGCCCGTTTCCTCTGCCTGATGCTGGCCCTTTTTCTGCTATGCCTTGTCCTGGCCCTCCTCCTCCAGCTGGTCCTCAGATCCTGGCCCTCACCCCTTCGGGTCCTTGTCCAGAACACCTAGCAGGTCCTGCACGTCCTCCTCTACCTGGTCGTGGCCCTCCTGATAGGCCAGTTCCTGGACCTCCTCCCCGGTTTTATCCTGTCTGTCCTCCAGGAAATGGTCCTGATGATCTTCCTGGGTCTGGTCCTGGTACTACTCCTAAACCAGGTACTGGCGCCCAGCCTCTGCCTGGTCCGGGCTCTTCCCCTCCACTTGAACCTGGCCCACCTCCCCAGCCTAGTCCAGGCCCTCCTTCCCACCGCGTCCTGGCCCTATTCCTCTACCTGGCCCTCCTGCTTGGCCAGTTCCTGGACCTCCTCTTCTGCCTGGTCCTGCCTTATCCCCGGCATGATTCTGCCCTTCCTCCAGCACCCTGTCCTGGCCCTCTTCATTGGCCATTTCCTGTCGCTCCTCAGGGGGGTGGTCCTGATGCTGTTCCTGGGCCTGGTCCTGGCCCTCCTCCAGGGATTATCAATCAATCAATCAATCAATCAATCAATCGTATTTATTGAGCGCTTACTATGTGCAGAGCACTGTACTAAGCGCTTAGGAAGTACAAATTGGCAACACATAGAGACAGTCCCTACCCAACAGTGGGCTCACAGTCTAAAAGGGGGAGACAGAGAACAGAACCAAACATACCAACAAAATAAAATAAATAGGATAGAAATGTACAAGTAAGATAAATAAATAAATAAATAAATAAATAGAGTAATAAATATGTACAACCATATATACATATATACAGGTGCTGTGGGGAAGGGAAGGAGGTAAGATGGGGGGATGGAGAGGGGGACGAGGGGGAGAGGAAGGAAGGGGCTCAGTCTGGGAAGGCCTCCTGGAGGAGGTGAGCTCTCAGCAGGGCCTTGAAGGGAGGAAGAGAGCTAGCTTGGCGGAGGGGCAGAGGGAGGGCATTCCAGGCCGGGGGATGACGTGGGCCGGGGGTCGACGGCGGGAGAGGCGAGAACGAGGTACAGTGAGGAGATTAGCGGTGGAGGAGCGGAGGTTGCGGGCTGGGCAGTAGAAGGAGAGAAGGGAGGTGAGGTAGGAGGGGGCGAGGTGATGGAGAGCCTTGAAGCCCAGGGTGAGGAGTTTCTGCCTGATGCGCAGATTGATTGGTAGCCACTGGAGATTTTTGAGGAGGGGAGTAATATGCCCAGAGCGTTTCTGGACAAAGATAATCCGGGCAGCAGCATGAAGTATGGATTAATTCTGGCAGGCTTCCTGGGCCTTGTCCTAGCTGTCCTCCTCCACTAGGTCCTGGTGCTCTGCCTCCACCTGGTCCTGGCCCTCCTCCCTCTCTTATCCCAGACCTCCTTCTCTGCCTGGTCCTGGACCTACTCCTCTGCCTGGACTTGGAACTCCTGCTCAGCCACGTCCTGGAACTCATAATCTGCTTTGTCCTGTCCCTCCTCCCCTGTCTGGTCCTGGCCCTCATCCTCTTCCTGATCCTGAGCCCTCCTCCTCTGCCATGTCTTGGCACTCTGACTCAACCTTGTCCTGTCTCTCTTTCCCTCCCTGGTGCTGGCCCTTCTCCTCAGCCCGGTCCTGGGCAGCCTCCGCCTCCTTGTCCTGGCCCTCCTACCCATCCTGGTCTTGGCCCTCTTCCTCCGCCTATTCCTAGCCCTCCTGCTCAGCAGAGTTCTCGACCTTGTCATCCCACCTGGTCCTGGAGCTCTTCCTCTGACTGGTCCTCCCGTTCGGCCAGGTCCTGGACCTCCTCCTCCACCTTGTCCTTATCCTTCCTCCAGGGATTGGTCCTGGCCCTTCTCCTCTGCCTTGTCCTGTCCCTCTGTCTGGTCCTAGCCTTCCCCGCCTGGTCCTGGTCCTCCTCCCCCTGGTCCTGGCCCAACTCCCTTACCTAGTCCCAGCCCACCTTCCTCGCCAAATCCTGGCCCCACTCTCAACTTGGCCCTGGCCCTCCTGGGCAGCCAGATTCTGGAACTCCTAATCCACCTTGTCCAGGCCTTCTTCGTCCACCCTGTCCAGTTCCTCCTCAAGGGACAGGTTCTGGCCCTCTTCCTCTGCCTGATGCAGCCCCCCCTGCCCCGCCATGTCAAGGTGCTCTGACTCCACCTTGTCCTGGCCCTCGTTCACTGCCTGGTCCTGGCCCTCCTTTTTGACCTCATCCTGTACCTCCTCCTCCTCCTGATTCTGGCCCTCCTAACCCTCCTGGTCCTGGCCCTCTTCCTCTGCCTGGTCCTTATCCTCTTCCCCTGCCTGGTCCTGTCCCTCGTTCCATACTTGGTCCTTGTCCTACTCCTCTGCTTGGTGCTAGCCCTCTTGCTCAGTAAGGTCCTGGACCTGATCTCCACCTTATCCTGGTGCTCTTCCTCTGACTGGTCCTGGTCCTCCTGTTTGGGCATATCCTCGACCTCCTCCTCCTCTGCCTTGTCTTTATCTTTTTTCCAGGGCCCAGTCCCCTCCTCCTCTGTCTTGTCCTGTCCCTCTTCAAGGGACTGGTCATGGCCATTTTCTTGGGCCTGGGCTTTGCCCTCCTCCTCTGCCTGGTCCTGGTCATCCTTCACTACCTGGTACCTGCTCTCCTCCCTTGCCAGATCCTGGCCCTCCTCCACCGCCATGTCTTTGCCCTCTTCCAGGGATTGGTCCTGGAACCCTTCCTGGGCCTGGTTCTGACCCTCCTCCTACAAAAGGTCCTGGTGCTCGGTCTCTGACTGGTACAAGCACTCTTCATCTGCCTGGTCCTGGCCCTCGTCCCTTACCTGGCCCTTGCTCTCCTCCCCGGCCTTGTTCGGGCCCTCCTCCTCCACCTACCTGGTCTGGGCCCCCCTCTTCAGCCAGGTCTTGGCGTTCAACCTCTGTCTAATCCTGGTCTTCCTCCGCCACTTCATCCTGGCCCTCCTCCACTGCCTAGTCCCTGCCCTCCTTCCCTGCCTGGTCTTGGCCCTCCTCCTCCACCATGTCCTGTCCCTCCTCAAAGGACTAGTCCAGGTCCTCTGCCTCTGCCTTGTCCTGGCCCTACTCCTCTGCCTGGTCCTGGTCCTCCTCATCTGCCTCGTCCTGGCCCTCTTCCTCTGCCTAGGCCAAGTCCTCCTCCTCTGCCTGATCCTGGCCCTCAACGTTTCTGGTTCTGGCCCCTCACCCATGGCTGGTGCTGGCCCTCCTCCTCCAACTGGTCAGAGCCCTCCTGTAGGGATTGATTTTGGCAGCCTTTCTGGGCTGGGTCCTGGCCCAACTTCTGAAGCCTTTTCCTGGACCGCCTCCCACACCTGGTCCTGGCCCTACGTCACCATCCTGTCCTGGCTCTCCTGTTCGGCCAGGACCTGGACCTCCACCTCCGCCTTCTCTTGGACTTCCTTCAGGGACTAGTTTTCTTGGACCTTGTCCTAGCCCTGCTCCCCCAGCAGATACTGGTGGTCTACCTCTGCCTGGTCTTGGTCCTCCTTCCCGAACTGTTATTGAACCTCTTCCTCCACCTGGTCCTGGCCATCCTCCAGGGACTGGTCCTGGAGCTTTTCCTGGGCCTGGTCCTGTTCCTCTGCCTAATCCTGGCACCCTTCCTGAACCTTTCCCTTCCTGGTCCTGACACTCCTTCCCCTCCTGGTCCTGGCCTTACCCCTCTGCCTGGTCGTGGCACTCCTCTTCTGTCAGATCCTGGACCACTTCCTCTTCTGTCCTGCCTCAAGGGACTGGTCCTAGCCCTATTTCACTGCTTGGTCCTTGCCCTACCCCTCTACTTTGTCCTAGCCCTCCTGCTCGGCCAGTTCCTGGACCTCGGCCTCCGCCTTGTCTTTATCCTTCCTCCAGGGACTGGTCGCTTCCTGGGCCTGGGCCTGGGTCTCCTCCTCTGCCTGGTCGCCTGGTACTCACCCTTCTCCCACGCCTGGTCCTGGCCCTCCTTCCCCACCGTGTCCCGGCCTTCCTTCCCCGTGGGATCCTGGCCCACCTCCACCACCTGGTCCTGGCCGTCCTCCCTCGCCTAGTCCCGGTCCTCCTTCCCTGCCTGTTACTGGCTATGGTCCTATGCTTGGTCCTGGCCCTCTTGCTCGGCTAGGTCCTGGACCTCCTTATCCATCTAGTTCTGGACCTCCTTACCCCGCCTGGTCATGTCCCTCCTTAAGGGGCTGATCCTGGCCCTCTTTCTTTGCAGATCCTGGCCCTCCTACTCCGCCAGATCCTGGTGCTCTGACTCCCCCTTGTCCTGGCCTTCCTTCGCTACCTGGTTCTAGCCATCCTGCACAGCCCAATCGTGGACTGCCTCCAATTCCTTTTCCTGGCCCTCCTACCCCTCCTGCTCCTTGGCCCGCTTCTTCACCCTGGTCCTGACCCTCCTCCAGGGACTGCTGCTGGCTCTCTTTCCCTACTTGGTCCTTGCCCTACTCCTCCGCTTGGTCCTAGCCCTAATGCTCAGCAAGGTCCTCGACCTTCTCCTCTACCTGTTCCTTGGAGCTCTTCATCCGACTCATCCTAGTCCTCCCGTTCAGCCAGGTCCTGGACCTCTTCCTCCTCCTTGTCCTTATCCGTCCTCCAGGGACTGGTTCAGGCCCTCATTTTATGTCTAGTCCTCTCCCACCCCCAGGGTCTGGTCCTTGACCTCCTCCTCAGCCAGGTCCTGGCCCTCCTCGTAGAACTTGTCCTAGCGCTCTGACTCCTCCTTGTCCTGGTCGTAGGCCTCTGCCTGGTCCTGGACCTCCTCCCCCACTTGGCCTTGGCCCTCCACTCAATTCTAGCCCTTGCCCTCCTCCTCCACATTGTCCTGTCCCTGCTCAAGTCAGTGGTCCTGACGTTCGTCCTGGGCTTGATCCTGGCCTTCCTCCTCTGCCTGGCCCTGGGCTTCCTCCTCTGCCTGGTCCTTGGTCGCCACAGTGCTTGGCTCATAGCAAGCGCTTAACAAATGCCATCATCATCATTATTATTAGAACAGTGCTTGGCACATAGTAGGCATTTAACAAATGCCACCATCATCATCATCATTATTATTATTATCATTATTATTAAAACAGTGCTTGGCACATAGCAAGTGCTTAACACATGCCATCATCATCATTATTATTAGAACAGTTCTTGGCACACAGAAAGCGCTTAACAAATGCCATTATTATCATTATTAATTATTAGAACAGTGCTTGGCACATAGAAAGCGCTTAACAAATGCCATCATCATCCATCCTCCTTTTCCAGAAGGGGTACCTGAGGCCCAGAGAAGTGAAACGACTTGACGAAGGTCACCCGGCAGACAGGTGGCGGGGCCGGGATTCGAACCCGCGACCTCAAAGGCCACATTGGTTTCCTCGCTGCCTCCGATGGCCTGCAGGCCGCTCCTCCTCCGGACGCTCCCTTCTTCAAACTGTCTTTTTCCCGCCAACGCGGCCCAAGGAGGAAGTCTGACGTCACACGCTCCTGCGTCGTCACGCTTACCGCATGAGACAGGACGATTCGCCGGGCGCGCGCACTGTCTCCACAGGCACGTCCTCGGCTCGCGCACGCGCACGTTCTCGTCCTCGGCTCGCGCACGCGCACGTTCTCGTCCTCGGCTCGCGCACGCGCACGAGCTCGTGGGCTGCTGGAGGGTGCGGTCCTGCCGCTCTTGCACCTGTTCATTCGGTCAGTCATTCAGTCGTATTTATTGAGCGCTTACTGTGTGCAGAACACTGTAGCAAACGCTTGGGAAAGTACAATTCTGTATCAGAGACAGTCCCTATCGAACAGCTATTTGTTAAGCGCTTAGTATGTTCCAGGCACTGTATTAAGCGAGGGGTTCTAATCCCCTCCCTCAATAATAATAATAATGACATTTCTTAAGTGCTTACTGTGTACAAAGCACTGTTCTAAGCGCTGGGGGCGATACAAGGTGATTAGGTTGTCCCCTGCGGGACTCACTGTCTTAATCCCTATTTTCCAGATGACGTAACTGAGTTAAGTGACTTGCTCAAAGTCACACAGCTGACAAGTGGTGGAGCCGGGATTAGAACCCATGACCTCTGACTCCCAAGCCCGTACTCTTCCCTCTGAGCCATGCTGCTTCTCTCCCAGCCTCTTGGCTGGGTGACCTTGGGCAAGTCACTTCACTTCTCTGGGCCTCAGATGCCTCATCTGTAAAATGGGGATTGAGGCTGTGATCCCTATGAGGGACAGGGACTGTGTCCAACCTGGTTACCTTGTATCTACCCCAGTGCTTAGAAGCACATAGTAAGTGCTTAGCAAATACCATTATTATTAGTAGTAATAATTATGGCATTTATTAAGCACTTACTTTGTGCAAAGCACTGTTCAATGCGCTGGGGAGGTTACCAGGTGATCAGGGTGTCCCACATGGAGCTCACAGTCTTCATTCCCATTTTACAGCAGAGGGAACTGAGACACAGAAAAGTAAAGTGACTTGCCCAAAGTCGCAGAGCTGACAATTGGTGGAGCCGGGATTTGAACCCATGACCTCTGACCCCAAAGCCCGTGCTCTTTCCACTGATCCATGCAGCTTCTACCAGGCCACGGAGTATTATTATTATTATTATCATTATTATTATTAAGAGGAGGGATTAGAATCCACGACTTCTGACTCCCAAGCCCGTCCTCTTGCCACTCGGGTGTGCTGCTTCTACTAGGCCACAGAGTAAGCACTTAACAAATACCATAATTATTATTAATCCCCCTTTGACAGGTGAGGTAGTGAAGCACAGAAAAGTGAAACGATTTGCTCAAGGTCACGCAGCAGAGAAGTGGTGGAGTGGGGATTAGATTCATTTATTCAGTTGCATTTATTAACTCCTTGCCTGCAAGGAGTTTACCCTCTCAGGGGTAGGGGCATGGGTGCAAAATCATTTACGGGTTGGGGGAAAGAGGAAATGGAAGGTGGGTAGGCGAATAAATGCGGATTTATCTTGAGGGCGAGAGCTGGCTGTTTCCGTTAGTGCTCAGTAACTGGGAGATTTCCTGGGTGGAAGAGGACGGGAGGCCTCTCGGCGTAAATGGAATCGCAAAAGGTTTTCGAAAATGGGAGGAGTGGTGGTTGGCTGGTCATGAAGTGGGGAGAGGGCTGGGAAAATTGCCCAAAAAGTTAGAGTAAAGGAGGAAGGTTGCAAGCTGGGGTATGGTGGGAGGGAGGGGGTTCACGTTGAGGAGGTTCTGCTTGATGAGTTGGATGGACAACCTAAGGAGGGGTTTGAAGAATGCAGCTGGGGGTAAGGATGTCAGCGAGGCGGCTTATGCAGTTGTCTGGGTGGGAAGCAGCATGGCGTAATGGTTAGCGCACAGGCCTGGGAGCCAGAAGGTCATGGGATCTAGTCCTGGCTCTGCCACTCATCTGCTGTATGGCCTTGGGCAAGTCATGTCACTTCTCAACCCAATTTGCTTGTATCCACCCCAGCGCTTAGTACAGTGGCTGGCACATACTAAGCATTTAACAAATACCATAATTATCATTATATGGCAAGCCCCCGAGTACAGTACAGCACCGTACTAACTGCTTGGGAGAATGCAGTATAGCCGAATTAATAGACGTGGTTCGTACCCGTAATGAGCTTTATAGTCTAGAGGGGGAACTGGACTGCTGGGGGGAAAAGACGGGACTGCCGCTCCTTCCCTCCTTCCTCTGCCTGTGGGACAGAGGACCAGAGGGAAGGCCAGCAGGTGGGCCAGTGACCCATCAGGGTGTCGGCTGTGTTGGAGAAGACCTTGGCCGAGGGCTGCTACCACGCTGGCAGAAGTGCTGCTCCAAGTCCTTCCGTGGAAGCGTTATGTCACAGGGCCGCTATCCAAGGCCAGGTGGGCCATAAAGTGAGGAGGAGTTGTCCCTGGGCTGGGGGTGACGGCAGGTCAAGGGTCGTGGGGGATGGGAGAGGGCGACTGGGGTCCTGCAGTGGCTGGAGAGAAGGAAGGGGAGATGGGGACCTTAGCTCAGGGTCCAGCCCCCAACCTGTGCTGCTCCCTCCATTTCTCCCCCAGATCTGGCCCCACCAGCACACCAAGCACCTGCTCTGCACTTCCCTGGGGGGCGTAGAAGGAGAGGTGTTGTGATTACTTCCCTCAGGAACTGACTAAAGGGATCCTTCCTCCAAACCCACATCACCCCTGTCTAAGCAGAGGTCAGCCCTCCATCTGGTTGGGGCTGGACTGAGGTAGTGAGGCCGGGCTCTAGGGGAAGGCAGGGGCTGGGGCAGGCCCTGTAGCTGGAGGCCAAGGGGCAGCATCTGTGCCTGAGGAGAGAGTGTAGCTTGGGGAGCCTGAACTTGGGTTCTGGTCCCTGCTCTGCCCCTGGCCTGCTGGGTGACCTTGGGTAGGTCACTTACCTTCTCTGAGCCCCAACTTCCCCACCTGTGGACCGGGGATCATATCACAGCATTTCCTCCTAGACCCTAAGCCCCATTTGGGACATGGCCTGCGTCCCATTGGTTCTGTTGCATATTCCTTGGAGCTTAGCGTGGTGCTTATAATAATAATGTCATTTATTAAGTGCTTACTATGTGCAAAGCACTGCTGTAAGCGCCGGGGAGGTTACAAGGTAATCAGGTTGTCCCATGGGGGGGCTCACACTCTTAATCCCCATTTTACAGGTGAGGTAACTGAAGCACAGAGAAGTTAAGTGACTTGCCCAAAGTCACACTGCTGACAATTGGCGGAGCTGGGATTTGAACCCATGACCTCTGACTCCAAAGTCCGTGCTCTTTCCACTGAGCCACGCTGCTTAGCACCCGGGGAGCATGCTCAGTTGCCACTGTCATCAGCGCCACTGTTAGGCCCTTCTAGTGTCCTTCTAGACTGCAAACTGGTTGTGGGCAGGGAATGAGTCTACCAACTCTGTATATATGTATATATGTTTGTACATATTTATTACTGTATTTATTAATTTTATTTGTACATATTTATTCTATTTATTTTATTTTGTTAATATGTTTTGTTGTCTGCCTCCCCCTTCTAGACTGTGAGCCCGCTGTTTGTGGCAGACCTAACATCTGGGCCACCAGATGTTAGATGCCAGTAAGCCAGGCCACCTGGCCTTCTGTGCTCACAGGAAGACCTACAATGAGCAATGAAGGAAGTCAGACTGCTAGATGAATAACTTGACGCTGTTCTGAGAATTGCCTTGGGAGCGCGCCGATCTAGGCATGAGCTCAGCCTTGCTGATAAGCACAGCCTAACTGATGAGCTCAGTCTTGCTGATAAGCTCAGCCTTGCTGATGAGCTCAGTCTTGCTGATGAGCTCAATCTTGCTGATAAGTTCAGCCTTGCTGAGCTCATGCCTAAATCGGCACGTTCCCAAGGCAATTCTCAGAACAGCGTCAAATTATTCATCTAGCAGTCTGACTTCCTTCATTGCTCCTTGTAGGTCTTCCTGTGAGCACAGAAGGCCAGGTGGCCTGGCTTACTACCTAGGCCCAGGTGTTAGGTCTGCCACAGCTGTTGGGTAGGAACCGTCTCTATATGTTGGCAACTTGTACTTCCCAAGCTCTTAGTACAGTGCTCTGCACTCAGTAAGCGCTCAATAAATACAGTTGAATGAATGAAATGCTTACTATGTGCAGGGCACTGTGCTAAGCGCTTGGGAAAGTACAATACAGCAATAAAGAGTGACAATCCCTGCCCACAACGAGCTCACATACATCAATACAAATAAACCGATACCAATATAAATAAATAAAATTACAGATCTACACATAAGTGCTGTGGGGCGGGGTGGGGGGGGAAGAGCAACGGGAGCAAGTCAGGGTGACACAACAGGGAGTGCGAGATGAGGACAATTGGGGAGTAGTCTGGGAAGGCCTCTTGGAGGAGATGGGCCTTCAGTAAGGCTTTACAGTGGGGGAAAGTCATCGATGATGATGGTATTTTTTAAATGCTTACTATGTGCCAACCACTGTTCTAAGCGCTTAGGGGGAATACAAGGTAATCCGGTTGTCCCACGTGGGGCTCACAGTCTTAATCCCCATTTTCCAGTTGAGGTAAGTGAGGCACAGAGAAGTTAAATGACTTGCCCAAAGTCACACAGCTGATAAGTGGCGGAGGCAGATTGTCTGGCAGATCCTTCCGACTCCCAGGCCCGTGATTTCTCCACTAGGCCACGCTGCTTCCTAGCATCTCCATCACGAAAAAGCTCAGGCTGCCCCATCGTAGTCATCATTCAATCATATTTATTGAGCTCTTACTGTGTGCAGAGCACTGTACTAAGCACTGGAGAGAGTGCACAAGAACAATAAACAGACACATTCCCTGCCCTCAGCCCCAGTCCCGGAGACAGTCTGGCAATAGTATTATTATTACTATTTCTTGAACTGTTTTCCCCAGCCATTTCCAACACATGCATTCATTTACACCCATTGTCAGTACTTAAGTGATTTCTGTATTTACCCTAGATGTTAATATTTTTCTGCCCGACTTTTCCATTAGAGAATAAGCTCCTTAGGGGCAGAGGTTATTTCTCTTCTTTATCTTGTACTTTCCCAACTGTTTAGTGCAAGTATTTGGCCCAGTGGGTGCTCAATAGATACTATTGCCATTAGGAAAATATTTGTGATCTTTCTTCTTTTAGTGTATAAAACTGGAAGCCTATTTTGGTAGAAAACTGAAGCAGCGTGGCCTAGTGGATAGAGCATGGGCCTGGGAGTCAGAAGGACCTGGGTTCTAATCCTGGCTCTGCCACGTATCTGCTGTGTGACCTTTGGCAAGTCACTTCACTTCTCTAAATCTCGGTTACCTCATCTATGGAATGGGGATTAAGACTGTGAGCCCCGTGTGGGACATGGACTGTGTCGAACCCGATCGGTTTATTTATCTACCCCAGCACTGAGAAGCAGCATGGCTCAGTGGAAAGAACACGGGCTTGGGAGTCGGAGATAGTGGGTTCTAATCCCGGCTCCACCAGCTGTTAGCTGTGTGACTTTGGGCAAGTAGCTTAATTTCTCAGTACCTCCGTTACCTCATCTAAAAAATGGGGATGAAGACTGTGAGCCCCTCATAGGACAACCTGATCACCTTGTAACCTCCCCAGCGCTTAGAACAGTGCTTCGCACATTGTAAGAACTTAACAAATACCATTATTATTATTATTATTATTATTGTTATTATTATTATTATTAACACAGTGCCTGGCACATACCATTAAAAAAAGTCTATGCGTCTAATTCTGGCAAATCAAGTTTATATAGTGTCCGCGCTATGATGGGAAGAGTTGGGATTCAGAAAACCCCTTCGGTAGTTTGAGACAGAGTAACTCTCAAAGTGTCTGCCGGGATTTGCAATCTCTGAACATCAGGAACCTGACCACAGAAGACATGGCTCGATGACATTGGTAGTGGTAGCAAACGTCCACGGGACAGCAGCAGAGCCCAGACGTTGCGCACCTCGCTGAGACAGCAGGTGATGTCGTAGACTTTCCCGTGGATGACCACCTACATCTCCAGGTGCGAGTTGCGCTTGACCACCTCCTCCAGGCAGTATTTAGTTTCGTGTCTCGGATTTGCACTCATAGCCGAAGAGACACAATTTGTTCTGATTTATAAAGCAGTGAATTGAGACTAGGCCTTTGCTCAAGGAAAGGAGAGTTTGTTTATGTTGATGAAGCTTAGAGCTATGGCACGTGGGACTAACCGTAATGGAAAGGTCTAAACTGAAACGTCAAAGTCGATTTGCCCATGCTGTGCAGCAGTGGCATCGGAAAGAGTCAAAGGCAGATGATCAAGGGATCAAAACGCCGATCAAAGAAAACCACAGAGAGCCTGCACACTCTGCTCTTCTGGTGCTAACCTCCTCATTGCCTCATTCTTGCCTGTCCCTCCATTGACCCCTGGCCCACGTCCGACTTCTGGCCTGGAATGTCCTCCTTCCTCACATCCGCCAATCACACTTCCCCCCCTTCAAAGCTCTACTGAAGGCGCACCTCCTCCAAGAGGCCTTCCCAGACAAAGACCCCCTTTTCCTTAGTTCCCTCTCCCCATCGCCCCGACTCACTCCCTTTGCTCTACCCCCTCTCCCCACGTCACAGCACTTGTGAATACATGTACATATCTGTAATTGTATTTACTTACATTAATGCCTGTTTACTTGTTTTGATGTGTATATTTCTGTAATTCTATTCATATTGGTGCTGTTGATGCCTTTTACTTCTTTTGCTGTGTGTATGCATCTATATTTCTATTTATCTCGATGCTCTGATGCCTGTTTACTTGTTTAGACTGTGAGCCCGTTGTTGGGTAGGGGCCATCTCTATCTGTTGCAAATTGTAGTTTCCAAACTCTTAGTCCATTGCCCTGCACACAGTAAGCACTCAATACATACGATTGAATGAATGGAGAAGCAGAGTGGCTCAGTGGAAAGAGCCCGGGCTGGGGAGCCAGAGGTCATGGGTTCACATTCCTGCTCTGCCAATTGTCAGCTGTGTGACTTTGGGCGAGTCACTTAACTTCTCTTTACCTCAGTTACCTCATCTGTAAAATGGGGATAAAGACTATGAGCCCCACGTGGGACAACCTGATCACCTTGTATCCTTCCCAGCGCTTAGAGTAGTGCTTTGCACATAGTAAGTGCTTAACAAATGTCATCAGTTATTTTCTTTTTTATTTATATATGTGGTGCAGGGACATGTCGGGAGCCCCGGCCCATGTCCTTCCCCTGCCTGGAATGCCCTCCCTCCACACATCCACCAAGCTAGCTCTCTTCCTCCCTTCAAAGCCCTACTGAGAGCTCACCTCCCCCAGGAGGCCTTCCCAGACTGAGCCCCCTTTTTCCTCTCCTCCTCCCCATCCCCCCCACCCTACCTTCTTCCCCTCCCCACAGCACTTGTATATATATATATATAATATATGTATATATATATATATATATATATTTATGCAGATTCATTATTCTATTTATTTTACTTGTACATATTTACTATTCTATTTATTATGTTAATGATGTGCATCCAGCTTTAATTCTATTTGTTCTGACGACTTTGACACCTGTATACATGTTTTGTTTTGTTGTTTGTCTCCCCCTTCTAGACTGTGAGCCTGTTGTTAGGTGGGTACCATCTCTATCTGTTGCCAACTTGTACTTCCAGCGCTTAGAACGGTGCTTTGCAAATAGTAAGCGCTTAATAAATGCCATCATAATAATTCCCAAGCGCTTAGTCCAGTGCTCAGCACCCAGTAAGTGCTCAATAAATACGATTGAATTAATTAAAGGGAGCACACCTCCTCCAAGAGGCCTTCCCAGACTGAGCCCCCTCCTTCCTTCCCCCTCCTCCCCCTCCCCATCCCCCTGCCCTACCTCCTTCCCGTCCCCACAGCACCTATATATTTGTTTGTACAGATTTATTACTCTCTTTTACTTGTACATATTTACTATTCTATTTATTTTATTTTGTTAATATGTTTTGTTTTGTTGCCTGTCTCCCCCTTCTAGACCTTGTACCCGCTGTTGAGTAGGGACCGTCTCTATATGTTGCCAACTTGTACTTCCCAAGCGCTTAGTACAGTGCTGTGCACACAGTAAGCACTCAATAAATGCTATTGAATGAATGAATGAATGAATGAATGAATAAATGAAAAGTCCAGTGCTAGCCATCGATCGATTTTGGTCAAGCCAATAATAACATTAATCTAGTGGAAAGAGCATGGGCCTGGGACTCAGAGGACTTGGGTTCTGCCACTTGTCTGCTGTGTGGCCTTGAGTGGGTCACTTCTCTGTGCTTCAGGTTTCCCATGTGTAAAACGCTGGATTCAATTCTCCTAAGCCCCAGTGTGGGGGGAAAAGAAAAACTGAGTCCAACCTGATTATCTTATTATTATCTTGATTATTAACCTGATTACCTCATTGCTTAGCTCAGTGGCTGACATATAGTGTTTAACAAATGTCGCTATTATTAATGATGATGCTGATGATAATAGACTGAGCTATTCTCAAGAAATATGGGATGTATTCGCTCAGGGCAAATCTCAATTATGGCATACCCTACTTGCCTGGATCATGTGTGCTACCTAATTAAGTAAAAAAAAATTCCAAGGATCTCAGCATATTGATTGCTTCTGTAGTAGCCTAAAAGTACTAGAACTTGAACCAAGGTAGGGGCTGTGGCAATCCATCAGTGGCATTTATTGAGCACTTATTATGTGAAGAGCACTGTACTAAGCACTTGGGAGAGAACAATACAACAGTTAGCAATCAATCAATCAATCAGTCGTATTTATTGAGCTCTTACTGTGTGCAGAGCACTGTACTAAGCGCTTGGGAAGTACAAGTTGGCAACATATAGAGACGGTCCCTACCCAACAGTGGGCTCACAGTCTAGAAGGGGGAGACAGAGAACAAAACAAAACAAAACATATTAACAAAATAAAATATAGAATAGATATGTACAAGTAAAATAAATAAATAAATAAATAAATAGAGTAATAAATACGTACAAACATATGTACATATATACAGGTGCTGTGGGGAAGGGAAGGAGGTAAGGCGGGGGGATGAAGAGGGGGAGGAGGGGGAGAGGAAGGAGGGGGCTCAGTCTGGGAAGGCCTCCTGGAGGAGGTGAGCTCTCAGTAAGGCCTTGAAGGGAAGAAGAGAGCTAGCTTGGCGGATGTGGGGAGGAAGGGCATTCCAGGCCAGGGGGATGACGTGGGCCGGGGGTCGACGGCGGGACAGGGGAGAACGAGGCACGGTGAGGAGATTAGCGGCAGAGGAGTGGAGGGTGCGGGCTGGGTGTATAAGCAGACTCGTTCCCTTCCCACAGTGAGTTTACAGGAGGGGTCAGACATCAAAATAAGCAAATAATATATAATCTGTAACTTAAAGATAGGTACGTAAGTACTATGAGGTCTAGGATAGGGTTATTATCAAATGTCCAAAGGTCACAGATCCAACCGCATAGACAATGCAGAAGGGAGAGGGAGCTGCGGGGAAAAGAGCTTATTCGGGGAAGGCCTCTTGGAGAAGGTATGACCTTAATCATGTTTTGAAGGTGAGGAGAGTGGTGGTCTGCAGAATATGGAGGGAAGAGGGATTGGGAAAAGGGTTGGCGGTGAGATAAACGAGATAGGGGCACAGATGGTAAACTGGCACTGCAGGAGCAAAGTATGCAGGCCGGGTTGTAGTAGATGGTGAGCAGAGGTAAGATGGGTCGAACTGATGGTAAGTCGATGGTCAGGTTTGCAGGGGGAGAAGGATGAGAGGTGGCACCTGGGCAGGACGACAGGGATGGGCCCCCCTTTTACCTCACCTCCCTCCTCTCCTTCTACTGCCCAGGAAATACACTTCACTCCTCTAGTGCCAACCTACTCACTGTACCTTGATCTCGTCTGTCTCGCCGCCACCCCCTCGCCCTCGTCCTGTCTCTGGCCTGAAACGCCTTTCCCTCCTCATATCGGACAGACCAAAAGTCTCCCCACCTTCAAAGCCTTACTGAGGCACATCTCCTCCAAGAGGCCTTCCCTGACTAAACCCTCTTTTCCTGTTCTTCTACTCCCTTCTGCCTCGCTTTGCCTCACTCCCTTTATTCATCCCCCCGACCAGCCCCACACCATTCATGTTCATATCTTCGTATCTGTAATGTATTTATTTCTAGTCATGTCTTTCCCCCCTACCGAGATTGCACATTGTAATAATAATGGTAACAGTGGTATTTGTTAAGCTCTTACTATGTGCCAAGCACTGTTCTAAGCGCTGGGGGAGATACAGAGTAAACGGGCTGTCCAACATGAAGCTCACAATCTTAATGCCCATTTTACAGATGAGGGAACTGAGGCACAGAGAAGTGAAATAACTCGCCCGAAGTCATACAGCTGACTAGTGGCGGAGCCGGGATTAGAACCCACGACCTCTGACTCCCAACACCTTTCCACTGAGCCACGCTGCTTCAGTGTACTCTCCAAGCGCTTAGTACAGTGTTCTGCACAGGGTAAGCGCTCAATAAATACGGTTGAATGAATGAACTACGGCAGTTGATCGGTAAAGCCCAGTGGGTAATAATAATAATAGTATTTGTTAAGTGCTTATTATGTGCCAGGTATGTTTCTCTGGTATGTGGCGACTCAGCAGCTTCCAGCTAGGTGGAACCACAAATCCTTAAACTGAGATTAGCAAATCATTAGAGCAACTGTCCGGAGTGAATGGGTGGGTGTTAGGTCGTTAGTTGTCAGTGGGGGGATTATTAAAACGGTGTTATCACCTTGGTGAGTCGCTGTCCTGCTTCTTTGGCAGGGCGTCTGGATCCCGGTGGGCGAAGGGTAGGGATGGTGGAAAGAATGGCGGTTCCTTTCTTGTGCTGTACCAAACTCCCGGGACACGGATGTGGGGAAGGAGGGAAAGGAGGTTGTCTATGTCTCCCCCGGTGCAGTTCCAGGCTTCCGGTGCCCGGGCTTGGGGAGAGGGACCCAGGAGGCCGGGGTCTTTTCCTTCTGGGCAGACTCTTCCCCCAGGGGTGATCCTAGGCCTCCGGTGGGAACGGGAGGGTAAATTTAGAGAAGCAGTGTGGCTTAGTCGAAGGAGCACTGGCTTGGGAGTCAGAGGTCTTGAGTTCTAATTCGGCTCTGCCACTTGTCTGCTGTGTGATTTTGGGCAAGCCAGTTAACTTCTCTGTGCCTCAGTTACCTCATCAGCAAAATGGACATTAAGACCGTGAGCCCCAAGTGGGACAGGGACTCTGTCCAACCCAATTTGCTTTTATCCATCCTAGGGTTTACACAATCAATATTATTATTATCATTATTATTATTATTATTATTACCCTTCTGGTTGGAGATCTACCCCTCTCGACAAGGGGCACAATCGTAGAAGCAGATGGTCATCCCCACCCCAGCTGTTTTCCTCAGTCCAGGGGTGCAGGTTTCGCTGCAAATGGAACTTGGAACCTGAGCATCAAGAAAGGACAGATATGCACACACACACCCAAACACACACACACGAGAGAGAGAGAAAAGTATTAGCATTTGGAGGAATGGCCACAGGCTGATAATGCCCTCACACCCAGAACTGCCCCTTTCCTATCTAGCTGAAGCTGTTTTCCCAAATGATGACCTCTTCACTAATGGTCAAGCCATTGCCCACAAAAACCTCGCAGTGGAACTCTCCCACCTTCACTTGTGTGAAGGAGACACGTCCATCATCAGAGCCAACAACCGCGGCCTCAGCAACGTCCTCCTCGTCACCCTCATGCTCTCCTTCCTCTGTTCCCTCATCTTCTTCTGCCGTCCCAGTACAGCGTCCTGCCACCTCTGACACACCGCCTTCAGCATCATATTTTCCGTGGCCGTGGCTTCGGTGCTGGCCAAAACCATCACAGTGGTCCTGGCCTTCCGGGCCACCAAGTCGGGGAGCAGGTTCCGGGGATGCTTTGGTCCCCGAATATCTAACTTTGTCATCCTCATCTGCCCCCTGATCCAAGTGACCATCTGGGGGTGTGGTTGGGGACCTCTTCCCCTTTCCCTGACTTCAACACACAAGCTGAGTTTGGCCACATTGTTCTTGAGTGCAACGAGGGCTCCATCACCGCCTTCTACTGCGTCCTGGGCTACATGGGCTTCCTGGCCCAGGTCAGCTTCAGCGTGGCCTTACTGGCATGGAATCTGCCGGACACCTTCAACGAGACCGATTCCATCACGTTCAGCATGCTGGTGTTCTGCAGCATCTGGATCTCCTTCCTGCCCACCTACCTGAGCACCAAGGGCAAGGCCATGGTGGCCATGGAGATCTTCTCCATCTTGGCCTCCAGCGCTGGGCTCCTGGGTTGTATCTTCGGACCCAAGGTTCATGTGATCCTGCTGAAGCTGGACAAACACCCGGAAAGAGTTACTGAGTAAATTCAATGTCAACATTAAAACCACTTGATATTTCTACCATTGACTAGTACTAGGTAAATTCATGTTCCCCTCCGTCCCTTATCACAATTTTGGTTTTGAAAGGTCCCCATTATGTTCCAACTCTGATGAGTCATTGAGTCGTTTCCGATTCATAGCGACTCTATTGATATAGTTTCCCAGAACATCCTATCCACTGCTTTAAATCGTAACCTTTCAAACGGCTCTTCCGTTATCATTGTGGTTTCTAATCCATCTAGCTGCTGATCTGCCTCTTCTACATTTTCCTTGGACTTTTCCTAGCATTAGTGTCTTCTCCAGAGAAAAACTGTCCTCCTGGTGATGTGTCTGCAATCTGCTCTTCTAAGTCCAGCCATTTGGCCTTCCAAAGACGACATTGGTTTAATTTGCTCCAAAACTCATTTGTTTGTTTTTTGGGCAGCCCATGGTATTTGCAAAAGCTTTCTCCAGCTGCACATTTCCAGAGACTCGATTGTTTTGCTATCGTTTTTTTCACACTCCAGCTCTCAGTTCCATACAATGTCACTGGAAACACCATAGAATTAATCATTTGTATTTTTGTAGCAATTGTTACTTCAGCACATGATTTTTTTCAAGGCTTGTCATAGCAAGTCTTCCTAACATTAATCTTCGGCGTATTCTTGAACTAGTAGTTCCTTTATTATTGAGTATATATCCCAGGAGAGAAAAATTGTCAACGATTTCAATATTCTCTCCATCTCATATAAATATGTTTAAACCTTCAGTTGTCATGATCTTTGTTTTCTTGACATTCAAATGCAGGCCCATCTTTTTTCTCCGCTCCATAACTTTTAATGATAAACCCTTCAAATCTTCCTCACTTTTGACTAGTAGGGTAGTATCATCAACATACCTATATTTATATATATGTGTGTATATATATATATATATATATATATATAGTGTGTGTGTGTGTGTGGATTATGTATATTTAATGTATATATACTCATTATATATATTAATTTCTGTGACGTCAGTTTATTTAAAATCACTCCTGATGGTTTCTCTGCTCTACTGAGTCTTTGATAACTGTGTAACTGTGATTTGGAAAAAGATACCATCATTATTCTTCTAGACTGTGAGCCCGCTGTTGGGTAGGGACCGTCTCTATATCTTGCAAACGTGTACTTCCCAAGCTCTTAGTACAGTGCTCTGCACACAGTAAGCGCTCAGTAAACACGATTGAATGAATGAATTATTCACACTGGTGCTGGAAGATAGTTTTCTGTTTCGAACATGGCGCTAAGGCCTTTGTCACAGCGAGCTGCTTTTCAATTCTTTGTTTAGAGTAATACCACAATTTTGGAGCAGGTGAGTTGATGGTCTCTCTCTCCCCAACTTCAAAGCCTTATTGTAGGCACATCTCTTCCAAGAGGCTTTCCCAGACTAATTCCCACTTTTCCTCATCTCCCACTCCCTTTTGTGCCACCCTGACGTGCTCCTTTGGCTCTTCCCCTATACCAGCCCCACAGTACTTATGGACATATATGGAATTTTATGTATATTTATTGATGTCTGTTTCTCCCCGCCCCTATACTGTAAATTCGTTATGGGCAGGGAATGTGACTGTTTATTACTGTGTTCTATTCTCCTAAACGCCTAGTACAGTGTTCTGCACACAGAAAACACTGAGTAAATACAATTGCATGAATCCTGGACCCCACACCCTTACATCTTTCAAATCCCACCGAGGGCCCATGGCATTCCATGATTTCTTTCCAGTTTGGAGAAATTGATGGTCTTTACAACCAACATCAGGATTTTGCAGCCAAGTGCAAGTGAGTCCATCAGAACTCATCCTTCCTTCATAGAGCAACCCAACTCAGCCCCTGACACTGAACCATTTCCCGTCCTGAGATTGGCACTGTCTGTTGCTCAATGTATTGTAATTTATTTCTCATTTCTAAAGCATGTCTTCCCCAACCTAAACAGTGAGACTTTAGAGAGCTCGTGTGTGGGTTCATATATCTGTTCATTTGTATTTATACTTGTTTTGCTCTCATACCGACTCTTGGCAAAGAATTATTCTCATCCCAAGGCAAATAATAAATATCATTACTACACTATCAGATCATAATTTATTTCCTTCAGGCTCATGTGGTCTTCTTTCAGATTTCCCATACTGGAGTTTCACGACTCATCTATTGATAACCATTCCCTTCAGGTGTTCCCCCACCTCTACCACCCCCTTACTTATATTTCCATTGCTAGTGATACTGAGATCTTATTCATTTGCATGGGAATGTGGCTCAGATAGGCATGAGTGAATTCTAAATATGATCTAACGCTTTGTTACATTATATGAGATTTCAGTTCACAATATATTCAAATCGTGTTTTCCACTCTCCTGACTCGTGACCTATGGACATTTTCTCAAATGATGCAAACATTGCTGGAATGTCATCTCAAATTTTAAGGAGGAAGCAATTATCCAGACACTAGACTTTCGTTGGCTTGGGCATGAGACACAAAAGCCATGTTTGTTTAACATGTTTCCAAGGGTTTGTATTGGGGTCAGAACTCTATCTACCCTGCGAGATGGTATGAACAGGTGAGGAGAAGGAGGGAAGAGAAGTCTTTTTGCCTTCTGCAGTTTCTGAATCATGTCATTCCTCTATTTCACCTGCAGATGTTTTCCCTGAATCAGAGATTTCCCTTGGAAAACTCCCTGACACTTTGAGTGTGGTTAGCGGTGCCTAGTTGCCCCAGCTCCATTCCCATGCACCAGGAATGACGGCAAACCCGTGATATTTCAGGTCGACGGACAGTGCCCTGCCCCCTTTTGCTCTCGGCCTAGAGCTGATCATTTAGTGGTATTAACTGAACGCTCACTGTCCAGGTTTGGTGTCTCTATCTACCCGGCACCTTGCTGTGACATTACTGGGGCAGTTACTGTTTGTCCTGTTTCTACAGCAATGTTGAAGGGAGCAGAATCTAAAGAGGGTGGGTCTTAGTAGTGCTAACATATCGATCGTGACTCACAGTAGATCCTGGAGACCATACTTACAAAATCCTGGGTTCCATGCCTCCTTAGGGATAGAAGAAGGCCTCATACAGAAAGTCTAAAAGTGTGTCAGGCACTCTCTATACATAAGCTATTTGAGAAACTCAGGGATTTAAAACAGGTGCTTCACTAGGCTCACCTCGTTGGCATGTGATACTTTCCACAGTACTCACTACTAGCTTCATTTTCGGGAACTTTCTGATTCTACCCAGCTCTCCCTGAACCCTGCCTCGGGCTAGATTTTGTAGTCCAAAAACGCAACTGAAACCAAAATGGAAGTTTGAGGACGGGAAATAAGGACAGAACGTGGTTAGAAGAAGGCTGACAAAAGTTTGATCCCAAGGATTGAGGTAAGCAGTAAAAAAGCTGATAAAAGACCTAAATGGACTCAGAAAAGACAGGTCAGGACTGGATAGAGAAGGCAGGACAGAGAACTCGAATGGTTTGGGCAACCAAAATGAAGGAATCTGTGAAGTCTGAAAATCATCACCTGCAAATAAGGTGAGGCTGATGAAGCTGCTTTTTGAAATCCACGCAAAAGATTCTCAATGAAAAAGGTAGAGGATCCCAGAAAGACTAGTTGGAGTATAAATCTAATCTCAGGAAAACAAGTTAAAATTCCATCAGAGTTTGTCATTCCGGCCTGTAGCCTGCAATTTAAAATCCCTATGGAGCTTCCCAGTTTTCGTCAATGACTTCTTTTGTACACTCCATCGTTTTCTTTTGGCATAACTCTTTGACCATAAATTCCCAAAGTTCTTCACTTTTGGAGAGAAGCCTCCCTTTCACTTTGGCTGTTATGTAAGCATCCCACCTCCATCCAGACTATTGGTGGTGTCTGCATATTCATTCCACAGCAAGGTGGAAGGGATCCTGCTTCTCTTCCTAGCTTTGCTGAGTACTGGTTGGACCAGGCTATTTAGGAACGAGAGTGAAAGTGGGAGAAAATTCAATTTACTGGAACCAGGGACATGAATTTAAGTGAGATCAGTCCGGCCCCACTTCTTATACTCTGGGTGAAAAAGGAAGGGTGAGGGGAAGGAGGAAGATTTATTTTGTCCAGGTACAGGTCTTCTCGACAGAGACAGTCGCGAGAGTGAATCAGAGCACGGGGCTGTGGTGGTTTCTGCTTGAGCAGAAGGTAAGGGAGGGAGGAGAAAGAGGAGACCATTATGCCCCATCCCTATCAGGGGAAATCTGAGCCTGTGAAAAGGTCTCCTCACACAGTATCAGCCCAGAGCCTATAAAAGCTCTCTGAACCGCTCCTCGCTGGGGCTGGCCAGGACTCAGACTGTTTGCCTGGGCGAGTCAGTTTCTGAGTCTGTGCCAGCTCCCTTAAGAGGACGTTATAGCTGGCAGGGGGCATCGGTTTTGAATGGGACTGCAGCAGCCAGGTGATCTGGGACTCAGCATCGTCGTCAGCTCAGGGTAGGCTCAGGGCTACAGCTCTGGGACCGGGACACGCAGTCCTGATGCTGCTGCGGCAGATCTTGCTTCTTTGCTCACGGCTCCTGATGCCAGCGGTCTCTGTGTCGGGGAGCCAATGCTCCTTGCGCAGGGAATATTCGTGGGGGTACTACACAGATGGGGACCTGGTGATTGGAGCGCTCTTAGCTCTGAATGTGTTTGAGGGATATCTGCCAGAATTTAACAAATATCCTTTTTGGTTTGATAAAAAAATTTGCGTGTGTCATTTGCGCTGGTAATATGTCTGTGTGAAATTTTAAATGGATACGGATGAACAGGGATGTATTTCCATTCTCTGAGAGACGGAGGGATTGGGGCATGCTTTGCCACTGTCACGATTGCTGTTTTTCCTGTCACATTTGCCGAGCGATCTCCCCACTCCCTTGTCTCGCTACCTGCTGTTCTTCTCGTTGCCTTCCACGGGTCTGATTGATTTTTAGTGCCAGAGAGGAGGTAGCAGTTCCTTATGGCGCTTTCTGAATTCCCCCGCACCCCTTGCATTGTTAAACAGAGATTGATTGATCTCCCAGTAACAACAGGCTGCTTCTGCTCAATGGGAACAAACTGTAGCACACAACCCCTCAGCCTCTTACTTCCCAGGTCCTAATAACTCTCATCCCTGATATTCCCAGTCCCCAGGTCTCAGCCCTACCACCAAGCCCTCGAACTCTACTCCAACAACACCTGGAACAGAGCTCTCCCCATTTCCTTTTAGCCGCGTTTCCAAACATAACCAGCACGTCCTGGTCCTGCTTTTTGCCCTGTCTCTGATCCTGCTCTCGGGCCCAGGCCGGACAGTTCGCGATTACAGCTGCGAGGGGTGGCGTAAATTGGTGGCCGTCATCCGGGGAATCAGGTCGACCTTGTCCATGCCATGGCCAACGTCATCGGATTCCACAAGGTAGGGCATCTCAACCTAGTCGTAATCGCTATCACTGTATTATACTCAATGCTCCCTAAACCCTTCCCCACAAGCCGAGGTCTGGAAATAGGTAATTATTTTTAGAAAAATTCTGCAACTTACTAAATTGAGTTGTCAGGGTGCATTTTATGACCTAACTGTCGAGAGCAACTCGGAAATCTGCAGGGATATACGTTCGTTTCTCATATCAGTTAGATGTTTCCTGCCTTTCCACTGCTTCTTTCCACATGTCACTGGATGAATATTCCGGTTTCGAATATTTGGTTTGTTCTTGGGTAGAGAGACGTCCCGAGAAAGGGGAGGCTGGGAATTCCTTGACCGCTCTAATGTCCGGATAATATATTAAATATAATATAATATATTTATAGAATTTATATAATATATTGAATACATTAATAATATATACATATAGATACATATATATATAAATATATATAATATACATTTTAATTGCTTGAGGGGATACACGTGTACTGTTTTGATGAATTTGGGGGGAAATCTTGGGATGGCATCAACTTGCTTTACTTAATTTCCCATCAAAAATGACATTGGGTGATGGGTGATGCTCTTTTGGTAATACAGAACTTTCTTTAGAGAGATTAAAAATGCCAACTGGGCATAGCAATGCATATTGATTAGCTGCATAACAAAGCTGTTGGCCTGAAATCCAGTTCTTACCATGTCAATGTTCTACTTTATGCCTCCAAATCCAAATGCTTAAGCGATAACTGAACTTTGTTGTTTCTCATCCAGATCATTTACGGACGCTTCGATGCCTCCCTGAGGAATTCGGCACAGTTCCCTCCCTTTATCAGATGGCCCCCAGGGACACCACTCAGCAGTGCGGAATAGTTCTGTTGTTGCTGCATTTTGGCTGGACTTGGGTCAGTCTCATTGTTTCCAATAACATTGAAGGTAAAACCTTCACCAGACACCTGACATAGGAGATGAGCAGACACGTAGTCTGTGTGGCCTTAACAGAATGGATTCCTGAGACTGACTACTATGACACAAAGGATGTCCAAGTATTGTATCAAACGATTAATGATTTGTCAGCCAATGTGTCCATTGTCTATGGTGACATCGACTCCCTCATCATGTTTAAATGGGTTGTCTGTTGGTTTGATGTTATCGGTAAGGTTTGGGTCAACACGGCTCACTTTGATGACACTGTGAGTAACGATTATCACCTAAGGGGCAATTCTTTCAGGGGCTCTTTGTCATTCTCCATCCACTACGATGATATGCCTCATTTTAAGGATTTCCTCCTAGCAGTTAACCCGTCTAAGTACCCCAGTGACGTTTTTCTCAAGGATATCTGGCAAGCTCGAATAGCCTGTGACTTTCAAGCATCACAGCATACAGACCCTACAAGTAACAAAGCCTGTATAGGAAATGAGAGCTTTGTCATCCTAGGCTTACAGAACAGTGACATGGAGCTGACTGGGATAAAGCTCATTTTGTACAGTGCTATGTATAGCGTGGCCCGTGGGCTTCATGAAGTGCTTTCATCCAGGTCAGAAAGGGAAATGTCCGGGACAGAGGACACAGTGGTGCCCCATCCATGGCAGGTAAGAGTCCCCGACATTCCCCTGCGGCAGAGCTCTCTCCGTGCAGTTTGCAACTTCTCTCTGTCATGCAAGTTTCTTTGTCCTTTCATTTCTCACTACACTCTCTCCATGGCAGCTCCACCCGTTCCTGAACTAGCAGCATCAGTTCAACGCCAGCACTGGTGGTCGGTCAGCAATACATTGATGGAAAAACTCAGTCAGCCCTAAGATATGATATACTAAATTTACAGGAACCCCAATGGGAGAAGTTGAAATGAGTGAAGCTCGGAGAGTTTAAGCCTCAGGCATCTGAAGGAAATGACCTGATCATTAACAAAGAGGCCATTGTGTGGAGTTTAGTATTCCACCAGGTGAGGAAAGAGACAGTTTCTGTTGTGAAGGCATTATCAAGTCAACTAAACCTTTGATCATCCCCCACATCCCCAAGTGTCCACAAAGGGGGAGGGCCTCTGCTTCTGAGTAAGCCCCTCCTCGCCTGCTCCCACACCTATTTCGTCTGACTGGTATGTGGTCACCTTATTGACAATCTCCCAAACTCTCTCCCCATCACTTCTCAATTCCCTGGGGGTGGTGCCTATGGAATTTTTAACAACAGAAAGGCCAATCTCCCATCATGGGGGGGAAAGTAAGGATCTAGAAAGGGCATATTAGACATTGATGATCATTCATCTTTAGTCTTGGGGTTCTTGTCCACGAGGATAACCAGAATATGGTCCTTCCACGAGTCCTGGCGCTGCTCCCTTGGACAGAGACCTTAGTTGAATCTGATTCAGTAATAATATTTCCCCTGGTCTCATAGTTCGTGGGGACTAACAACATCGTTTGGTCAAGGTCTTACCTTCTTACTGTCTTTGGGAAAATATTTTCCAGGTCTCCCCTATGGACTCCACTAGCAATATCTGTGCTCCTACCATTTCTAACCAGAAAATCCTTGACAAATGAAACCAAACCCTAAAACGCAAAAAACCAACCCAAAAAAGCAACCCCAAACATACCAACAAAAGAGAAACCTATTGACCTTTTGCTGTTCAGGTACTCTGAGTAAACTTTCATGTCCCCACAGATGGCCTGCATTTCTCGATTCACATTTCTCTATAGATATCCTGAGGTGGGATTCTTTTGAGGCATTTCTATGGGGCAAAGACTAAGGCATTTCAATTGAACATTTAATTGATAGCAGAGTGTAGAGGAAGTTTCATGGACCTGGGAGTCAGAGGATCTGAGTTCTATCTCCGTCTCTACCACTTGCCTTTTGTGTGACCCTGGGAAAGTGACTTCACTTCTCCCTGCCTCAATTTTCTCATCTGTAATATGGTGATTAAATTCTACTCCCTCCTATTTAGACTATAAACTCCAAGTGGGACAGGAAATGAATCCACCTGGAGTATTTTGGATCTGCCCAAGAGCTTAGTATTTTGCTTGGGAAATAGTGAGTACTTAACAAATACAATAATTATAATATTGCTATAACTAGTGTTAGTATTTTTATTGTCATTACTGAAGGGGCTGTTCGGCTCAAGAGAAAAGGCCTGATCTGAGTAATGTTTCTGAGGAAAAATGAACAGGTTCTAGCAAAAGATTGGATGTGAGAGAGGAATTCCACTGATTACCTAGTGATGGTACCAAGATTCAGGATTTGAGGATGTCAGTGCTGTCAGCGGAACTGGGTAAGTTGGAAGGAAGGGACGTCTTAAAGGGGCCTCTTACATTATCCTTTCCTTACTGATTCTCAGACCCCTCCTCATTCCGTGTGCAGCAAAACCTGCCTCCATGGATTCAGGAAAACTGCTCTGGACAGGAAGGCCATCTGCTGCTACGATTGTACCCTGTGGCCCGAGGGCGAGATCTCCAACCAGACAGGTAAAGGTCTGAGGGAACCAGGCATCCAGTGGCCAGTGCAAAGGTGACTGACCATATCAATGATTCTGGAATGTCTATCGAATCACCATGGTGGCTGTTGAGCACACAGCATTCACTCCCACTGTCTTACCATCTACACTGAATTCTACATAGCAACTAGTGATAAATCTGCATTTTTATGGTTTGGTAATGCCCTTCCTATGTGCTACTCACTGTGCTATGTGATGAGAGAAACAAACTAATCAGATCGGACACAGTCCATGCAGCCCAGGGGGCACACGCTCTCAATCCCCATTTAGCATAATAAATAACGGAGGCAAAGAGAAGTTAATTGACTTGCTAAAAGTCTCACAGCAGAGAAGTGGCAGAGCTGGAACGTTAACTCGCATCCTTCTGATTCCAAGGCCCATGCTTTATTTACTAGGCCAAGCTGTTTCTCATAAAGGGACTAGCCCATAGTAAGCACTTAACAAATACCACAATTATTATTATTATTATTATCATTACTCATCCATATATCCATCTTTCCAATCTTATCTTCTTCCTTTCTCCACTTTATTTCATGTCTGTCTCCCCAGCTAGACTACAGTTCCTTCAAGGCAGAAAGCATATCTCTTAACTCTATAGTGGGGGCAAATAGATATGTATATCCCTTACAGATGCAACTCACTGTATGAAGTGCCCTGACGATGAATATCCTAGTAAGCAGAGAGATCGCCGCCTCACCAGAGTCATGACTTTCCTCTCCTATGATGAGCATTTGGGGATCGTGCTGGTTTGTTCGACTCTTTCCTTCTCCCTGATCACAGCCCTGATCTTGGGGATCTTTATCCGGCAACGAGACACGCCCATCGTCAGAGCCAACAACCGCGGCCTCAGCTACATCTTCCTCATCTCCCAAATGTTCTCCTTCCTCTGCTCCCTCATCTTCATTGGGAGCCCCAGCACAGCGTCCTGCCTCCTCCCACAAACTGCCTTCAGCATCATATTCTCCATGGCCGTGGCTTCGGTGCTGGCCGAAAACTATCACAATGGTCCTGGCCTTCCGGGCCACCAAGCCAGGGAGCAGTTTCTGGGGATGGATAGGTCCCCGAATAAGTAGCTTTGTCGTCCTCGTCTGCTCCCTGATCCAAGTGACCATCTGCGGGGTCTGGCTGGGGACCTCTCCCCCTTTCCCTGACTCCAACACGCAGGCTGAGTTTGGCCACGTCGTTCTTGAGTACAACGAGGGCTTCATCACTGCCTTCTTCTGCGTCCTGGGCTACATGGGCTTCCTGGCCCTAGTCACTTTCACAGTGGCCTTTCTGGCCCGGAATCCTCCGGACACATTCAACGCGGCCAAATTCATCATGTTCAGTATGCTGGTGTTCTGCCGCATTTGTATCTCCTTCCCGCCCACCTACCTGAGCACCAAGGGCAAGGACATGGTGGCCATGGAGATCTTCTCCATCTTGGCCTCCAGCGCTGGGCTCCTGGGCTGTATCTTTGGGTTCAAGGTCTATGTGATCCTGCTGAGGCCGGATAGGAACACCTGGTACCAGTTACTGAGGAAACCCAATATCGGCATTCAATCCCCTTGATATTTGTCCCATAGACTAATGCAACGTAAACTAATGTTCCCCCACTTCCCCTCTCGAAATTTAGGTTTTGGAGGGCCTCTATATTGTTCCAACTCTGCTCAGATACAAGGCATTCTTAATACATATTTCAATGTACTTTGGAACAGAAATCTATAAATATCTTTGCCATCATTAAAAAAATACTCCTGGCTACTATCTGCTTTATTTATTCTTTAATTTAATTTATTACTATAAAAAGGTTGCAATCGTTATTCATGTTGGTACAGGAAGCTAAGTTTCTGCTTCCAATACGGCCCTCACAACACTGTCACTGAGAGCTGCTTTTTGATTCTTCGGTTAAAGTGCTACCATAGATTTGGAGAAGGTGAGTTGATGTTCACTCTAGATCCATACATCTTTCAAATCCCCCTGAGGGTCCATGACATCCTATGATTTCTTTCCGATATGGAGAAATTGACGGTCTTTACAACCAGCACAGGGATATTGCAGCCATACACAAGTGATTCCATCAGAACTCATCCTTCCTTCACACAACAGCCCAACTCAGCCCTTGCCATGGAACCATTTCCTTTTCTGGGTTTGCCACTGTCTGCTGCTCAATGCTTCTGATTTATTTCTCATTTTGAAAGTCTGTCCTCCTGAACCTAAACAGTGAGACCTTTGGGACCTCTGGTGTGTGTCTTAATCTGTTCATTCGTATTTATGCTTTTTTTAATCCCAACTCGTTACGAAAAATCGTTCTTACCCCATAAATAAATAAATACCATTACTACACTAGCTGATCTTCATTTCATTTCTTCACGTTCATGTTGTCTTCCTTCAAACTACGTGTACTGCAGTGTTTTGACTAATCTGTTCATATCCATTCTCTTCCCATTTCCCACCCCCCACACCTTATTGATATTCCAATTATTGGTAATAGTGAGATCGCAGTCATATGCATGGGAATGTGGCTGAGATAAGCATGAGTGAATTCTAAAAAATGATCTAACACTTTGTTACATTATATGAGGCTGTGGTTAGTGATGCATTCAAAACTCAGTTTCAACACTCCCGGTTTGTAACCTATTGGGATTTCAATTGAAATTTTCTCAAATGATGCAAACATTGCTGGAAATCTCATATCAAATTTCAAGGAGGAAGCAAATATCCAGGCACCAGGGTTTCTGTGCCTTGGGCTTGAGACATAATAATCACTCTTGTCTGAGATATTTCCAGAGGTTTGCATCAGAGGCCTGAGCTGTTTCTTCTAATAACAACAATAATAATAATAACGGCATTCATTAAGCGCTTACTATGTGCAAAGCACTGTTTTAAGCGCTGGGGAGATTCCATGGTGATCATCTTGTCCCACGAGGGGCTCACAGTCTTAATCCCCATTTTACAGATGAGGTAACTGAGGCAAAGATAAGTTAAGTGACTTGCCAAAAGTCACCAGCTGACATTTGGCAGAGCCGGGATTTGAACCAATGAACTCTGACTCCAAAGCCCGTGCTCTTTCCACTGAGCCACGCTGCTTCTCTGTGAGATGGTATGGGTGCAGGAAGTGAAAGGCGGAAACAGCAGGCATCTTGCCTGCCACAGTTTTTGAATGAGTTCATTCTTCGATTTCACTCGCAAATGCTGTTTTCCCTGCCACCTTTGCTGACCGTTCTCCCCGCTCCATTGTCTCTCTACCTGCTTCTCTTCTCGCTGTCTTCCACGAGTCTGGTTGATTTTTAGTGCCGAAGTGGAGGCAGCAGTTCATTATGGCTCTTTCAGAATTCCCCCAGGCGCCTTACACAGTTAGGCAGAGACTGCTTTGCTCTCCCTCCTCGCAAAGACAGGCTCAATGTACACAAACTGCAGCCCACACCCTCCTCAGCCTCTTACTTCTCAGGCCCTAATAACCCTCATCCCTGATGTTCCCAGTCTCCAGGTCTCAGTCCCTACCCTCCGACACTTCGAACCCCACTCCAACAACACCTGGAACAGGGCTGTGAGAATTCTCTCCCTTCTTCCTTATAGCCACATTTCCCAACATAACCATCACGTCCTGGCCCTGGTGTTTGCCATGGAGCAGATCAACAAAGACCCCAGCCTCCTGCCCAAGGTCTCCTTGGGATTCCACATCTCCGATAATCTATTCCGGGAGAGGCTGGCCATAGAGCAGTCTCTGGTCTTGCTCTCGGGAGCGGGCCGGACAATTCCCAATTACAGCTGCGAGGGGAGGCGTAAATTGGTGGCCGTCATCGGGGGAATCAGGTCTACCTTGTCCGTTGCCATGGCCAGCGTCATCGGATTCCACAAGTTCCCCCAGGTAGGGAATCTCTGCTTAGTCCTAATCACTGCCCTAATGCAGTAGATGTCCCCTCAATCTCTCCCCCCAACAACCAGGTCTGGAAACGGCTACTTCTTTGGGAGAATTTCTCCAGATTCCCACAGTTGTGTTGTCAGGACCATCCTCTGCCTGATCTGCAGAGAGGGATTCAGAAATCTCAGTTTGTTTCTCCTATAAGTTCGAGGTTTCCTGCCTTTCCTCTGCTCCTTTGGTTCAAGAATTTGCTGGGTGATGATTCTGGTGTGAAATGTTTGTGTGCTTGTTAGGCAGGGACAGCCAAAAGAGGGAGAAACTGGAAAGCCCTTTTCTGTGCTGGAGTCCTGGTCCCTGAATCTTTCTGCCGGGGGTTGGGAAACAGAGCAGTGGTACCCACTGAGACTTGTCCTGTTCTGTTGTGCAGAAGGAGATAGAAAGTGGGGTCTGGCCTTTTTGCTACACATCCTTGTGTGGGGAAAAGGGACTGGTCCCTCTATTTTGGTGGCCACGGAAGGAATTTCTACAGCAGAATATGAAGAACCTAGGGTTCCAAGGTGCAATTACCCCCCAGGGGTGACTGGGCCCCCAGTGACCTGGAGAAGAGAATGTTCCTGAGAGGGAGATGGACTGGCTTTGTGGCTTCCAGGCCCTGGCTCTGTCATCTCTCCCACTGGGGCCAGTGACTGGCACGAGATCAATCAATCAATCAATCAATCGTATTTATTGAGAGCTTACTGTGTGCAGAGCACTGTACTAAGCGCTTGGGAAGTACAACTGGCAACATATAGAGACAGTCCCTACCCAACAGTGGGCTCACAGTCTAGAAGGGGGAGACAGAGAACAAAAACAAACATACTAACAAAATAAAATAAATACAATAGATAGGTACAAGTAAAATAAATACATAAATAGAGTAATAAATATGTACAAACACATATACGTATATACAGGTGCTGTGGGTAAGGGAAAGAGGTAAGATGCGGGGGATGGAGAGGGGGACGAGGGGGAGAGGAAGGAAGGGGCTCAGTCTGGGAAGGCCTCCTGGAGGAGATGAGCTCTCAGTAGGGCCTTGAAGGGAGGAAGAGAGCTAGCTTGGCGGATGGGCAGAGGGAGGGCATTCCAGGCCCGGGGGAGGACGTGGGCCGGGGGTCGATGGCGGGACAGGAAGGCTGAGTAGGTGCGAATGAGTTTGTCGTTAATGTAACTTGGTGATAATAAGGCCTTTTTCCCGGGGTGGGGGGCGGGGAGTCAGTCAGGACCGGACCGGGAAGGGGGGTTGGGGGGCACTATAAGGAAGGTCGCTTAAGTGGGTGGGGGTGGAAGCAGGAGGCGTCTATGGCGGTGCTCGGAGGAGAGGAGCCTTCCGGGAGCACCTGGGGCCACGCGGTGTGATGGCGGGTGGGTCTCTCAGGAACAAAGTCCCGGGGGTCTATGGCGGGCCTCTCTGGCGCTCGGAGGAGAGGATCCTTCCGGGAGCAGCGGGGTCCATGCGGTGTGATGGCGGGCGGGCCTCTTGGGGAACGGGGGTCCCGGGCGTCTATGGGGGCCCTCTGAGGAGAGGATCATTCTCTGGAGCAGCGGGGGCCACGCGGTGTGATGGCGGGCGGGCCTCTCGGGAACGGAGTCCCGGGCGTCTATGGCGGCGCGCTCTGAGGAGAGGATCCTTCCAGGAGCAGCAAGGCCGCGCGGTGTGATGGCGATCAGAAATTAATCAGGGTGGGAAGATCATGAATAAAGCCAAACCTGGGATCTGCAGCACATACTGTTGAGAAATGGGAAGCGGGGAAGGGCAGGGATTTTGGCAGGCTGATTTGTCCCGGGAAAACTGAGCTCTCTGCTTAAGGAATGTCAAAGCTGTCTGGTGTGAAATGATGCACTGGAAATATTGGTGAATAGGGAGAGCAATCAGAATGGGGTGACATTTTTCTTCCTTGACCTGACTCAGCCCAATGCCATTTTGCCGTATGCCCTGTAACTTCAGTGACAGTATTTCAGTGATCAAATACAGGGATCCCCTCTTGTACTGCTCTTCTTTGAGAGAGGTTTTCATGATGACCCCATGATATTTTCATACTATTAATTGGAAGTACTAGTAATAGGGCAATCACATGTAAATTAAGTGTGTGTGTGTATGTGGAGGGGGTTAATATGTGACACATATGTTAACGTATAGCTGATCAAATCATGAATTTGAGTGATCACATATGTTAATGAACAATGTTAATTAGAAAATTCATTAATTATATTTCTTGCCATTTTCACTGCGTTTTCAACGCTATATGTATTTTTCTTTGATAGTTATGGGTAACCTTGGGGAGGGCTAGACCTTTTTTACATTATTTCCTATGATACATTATACTTGGTTTATGCTCTTTTGTTTAAAAGAGAATTTTCTTTAAACAAATTAAAAATGCTAACTGGGTGTAGCAATGCATATCAATATGCTGCATAACAATGGGGTTTTCCTGCAATCCAGTTCCCAGCATGTCGATATTCTGCTTTGTGGTTCTAAATCCAAATGTTTGAACAATTACTGAGCTTCGTTGTCTTCCATCCAGATCACCTACGGCCCCTTTGATGCCTCTCTGAGGGATCCGGTGCAGTTCCCCTCTCTCTACCAGGTGGCCCCCAGGGACACCGCTCAGCAGCAGGGAATAGTCCGGTTGTTGGTGCATTTTGGCTGGACCTGGGTCAGCCTGATAGTCTCCAATAACATTCAAGGTGAAATATTCACCCGGGACGACACAGGAGATGAGCAGACACGGAGTCTGTGTGGCCTTAACAGAAAGGATCCCTGAAACTGACTACTATGGCACAAGACAAGTACAAATATTGAATAAAAAGACGACTGATTTGTCGACCAATGTGGCCGTTGTCTGTGGTGACATCGATTCCCTCATCACGTATAAATGGGTTGTCGGTTGGTTTGGTGTTACCGGGAAGGTTTGGGTCAACACGATTCATTTTGGTGACAGTGTATATAATAATTACAACAAATTTGAAAATTCCTTCATAGGTTCTTTGTCATTTTCTGTCCACACGGATGGTGTGCCTGGATACCAAGATTTCCTCCGTGCAGCTAACCCTTCAAAGTACCCCAATGATGTTTTTCTCAAGGATTTCTGGAAAGCCTGATTAGGCTGTGTCTTTAAAGCTTCCCAACATACTGAACACGCACGGTTCGCTCTCTGCTCTGGAAATGAGAGCTATGACATCCTAAACCTGCCTAGCTTTGACATGGAGCTGACAGGGCTGAAACACAATGAGTACAGTGCTGTGTATAAGGTGGCACACACGCTTCATGAAATGATTTCGTCCAGGTCAGAAATGCAAACGTCCGGGCCAGAGGACACAATGGTGCCCCCTCCGTGGCAGGTAAGATTCCTCCACAGTCCTCTATGGCAGAGCTCCCTCTGGGCAGTTTGCAACTACTCTCTCCATGTGCTCTTTCACCTCTCACTATTCTCTCTCTCTCTGGCAGCTCCACTCCTTCCTGAGACAGAGACCATTCAACGCCAGCATTGGGGACCACCAAGATACTTATGGAAGGACTGAATCAGTCCCGAGTTATGATATACTTAATTTACAGCCGTACAATTTTCCTGAGTGCCTGCGAGTGAAGGTCGGAGAGTTTAAACCTCAAGCATCTATGGGGAATGATTTGATCATTAATGAGGAGGCCATTGTATGGAACCCAGGATTCTACCAGGTGAGGAAAGCAAGAGTTTTGAGTGTGAAGGCATTATCAGTCCGGCTAAATCCTTCAGCTGTCCACTAAGCTGCCCCTGGCTAAAAACCTCTCCTTCCCCTCGCACACACTATTTCTTCTGATTGGCACCTGGTCTCTCCAAAACCCTTCTCCTATAGCCACTCAGCCCACGGGGGATTTAGCTTATGGAATTTCTCATACCAAAGCTGTAGCAGAAGAAAATATCAGTCAATTAAAGCATGCTTTGAATAAATTCATAGACCAATGGCCCATGATGAAGGGGAACTTAAAGATGTAGAAGGAGAATATTAGAAGTTAATGATCATTCCTCTTTAACCATGAAGATCTTTGTCCAGGAGGACAATGTGAGTCCTGGTGCTGCAGTCCAGTTGTGTATGATTCAGTAATGACATTTCTCCCTGGCCACACGGTTCAAGTGTGGAAAAATGATATGGTAGACCAAGGGCCTGAGAGCCAGAGGACCTGGGTTCTAATCCTGTCTCAACTACTTGTCTGCTGTGTGACCTTGGGCAAGTCACTTAACTTCTCTGAGTCTCAGTTACCTCATCTGAAAAATGGGGATCAAGACTATGAACCCCATGCGGGACGTGGACTGTGTCCCAAACTGATTAGGCTGAATCTGCCCCAGTGCTTAGTACAGAGTCTGGCATGTAATAAGTGTTAAACGAATACCTGTTTTTTGAAATGCGGTGGAAATTGTGTAATCATTAGAGGTTTTGAAGAGAGGGGATATGTCGTGTGAATGGCATTTCCCTTCAGTCCTGATAGGATGAGTCTTACAACCAAGGAAGGGACTGTTTTGTTGGAGAGAAAGGGCCCCAGTGTGAGATTTATTTTAGGAAAAATCAACTGGTTCTGCCAGTCAATTGGATATGAGAGCAGAATGGCAGTGAGAAGCTGAGGCTGAATCCAAGATTCTGGGTTTGGGGATGTCAGCATCGTTAGCGGACATAGGCCAGCTGGGAGGAGGGGAGCATTTAAGAGGGACTTCGATGTTGCCCTTTCCTATCTCAATGCTCAGATGCCTCAGTCCACATGCAGTGAGAGCTGCCTCCCTGGATTCAAGAAAGCAGCACGGGAGAGGAAGGCCGTCTGCTGCTATGATTGTACCCCGTGCCTCAAGGATGAGATCTCCAACCAGACAGGTAAGAGTCTGCAGAGAACCAGGCATCCAGTGGCCTGGGCACTGCTGACTGCCTTTATCAATGTCTCTGGAATTTCTATTCAATCACCACGGTGTCTGTTTTGGGCACACCAAGTTGACTCACACCATCTGGCTCTCTAAACTGAATTCTGGAGAGCAGCGATGAAGACTCCACATTTTTAAATTAGCATTTGTTAAGTGCTTTCTATATGTCAAGCACTGTATAATTATGATTAATATTATTTGTACTACGCCTTGGGTTAGAAACAATCTGATCAGGTTAAATAAACACAGTCCATATCCCACATGGGGCTCACAGTCTTAATCCCCATATTACAATTGAGGAAACTGGTGCACAGATAAATCCAGTCACTTGCCCAAGTTTACATAAAAGGCAAGTGGCAGAGACAGAATTAAAACCCACGTCTTCTGTCTCTCAAGCACTTGCTCTATCCATTAGGCCATGCTGCTTCTTGTAGACTGCTGAAATTGAAAGCACCACCGATGTATCAGCCTGCCCCTAACATCAAGGCCATGATGGGCATGTCATCTACCTAAGCTCTCCCCATCCCTTTCACATCACTGTTGACAACTCCACAGCCTCTCTGCCAAATGATAAATTAATCAATCAATCAATGGTATTGGTTGAGCGTTTACTGTGTACACAGAACTGTACTAAGCACTTGGGGGAGTAATATACAATGGAATTTGTCGACACAGTCCCCGGGCCTTCCGCCACAGGGAGTTTACAGTCTAAAAGGGGAGGTGGACATGAAAATAAATTACAGATGGGGGAAATTTTAGAATCCAAGGATATGACGATAATTGCTGTGGGGGCTGGGAATGGGGGTGATAACACAGCCATGGAGTAATCTTTTATTCTGTCCCCAAATCCAAGCCCTCTGAAACTTCTGCCAATTCTTTCTCAGTAATAGCCCAAAGAAACTTCCTTCACCTCCACCTTATAGCCAGAAATCCTGGAATCATAATCTAATTGCTCACTTGCCAATCATTGTCATCCTCTAGACTGTAAATGTGTCCATGGTCAGAGAACGTGGTCTTCCAATTCTGTTGCACTGGACTTTCCCAAGCACTTAGTACAGTGCTCTGCACCTAGTAAGTACTCAATAAATTCAGTTGATTAATCAATTATTGGCATTTACTGAATGTTTAAAAGGTGCAGAGCAGTGTACTAAGGACCTGGGAGAGTCCAATACAAAAGTATTAACAGACATGTTTCCTACCCACACGAGCTGTAATACCCTCTCTTCTGGCCTCCTGGCTTCCAGTCTTCTCCCAATCTAGTCTATGTTACATCAGTGGCAGCAGTACACCTCACTTTTTCTGTCCTTCTACAGCCCAGCCCGCACCCTCCACTCCTCTGCCACTTACCACCTCACTGTGTCTCGTTCTTGCCTGTCCCTCCATCGACCCCCGACCTATGTCCTTCCCCTGGCCTGGAATGCCCTCCATCTGCACATCCACCAGACTAGCTCTCTTCCTCCCTTCAAAGCCCTACCGATAACTCACCTTCTCCAGGAGGCCTTCCCAGACTGAGCCCCCTCTTTCCTCACCCCCTCCTCATCCTCCCCGCCATACCTCCTTCCCCTCCCCACAGCACCTGTATATATGCTTGTACAGTTTTATTACTCTATTTATTTTACTTGTACATATTTACTATTCTATTTATTTTAATGACGTGCATCTAGCTTTACTTCTATTTATTCTTATGACTTGACACCTGTCCACACGTTTTGTTTTGTTGTCTGTCTCCCCCCTCTATCAATCAATCAATCGTATTTATTGAGATTTTACTGTGTGCAGAGCACTGTACTAAGCGCTTGGGAAGTACAGTTGGCAACATATAGAGACAGTCCCTACCCAACAGTGGGCTCGCAGTCTAAAATGGGGAGACAGAGAACAAAACCAAACATACTAACAAAATAAAATTAATAGAATAGATATGTACAAGTAAAATAAACAGAGTAATAAATATGTACAAACATATATACATAAATACAGGTGCTGTAGGGAAGGAGGTAAGATGTGGGATTAAGAGGGGGACGAGGGGAGAAGAAGGAAGGGGCTCAGTCTGGGAAAGCCTCCTGGAGGAGGTGAGCTCTCAGTAGGGCCTTGAAGGGAGGAAGAGAGCTAGCTTGGCGGATGGGCAGAGGGAGGGCATTCCAGGCCCGGGGGATGACGTGGGCTGGGGGTCGATGGCAGGACAGGCGAGAATGAGGCACGGTGAGGAGATTAGCGGCAGAGGAGCAGAGGGTGCGGGGAGGGCTGTAGAAGGAGAGAAGGGAGGTGAGGCAGGAGGGGGCGAGGTGATGGAGAGCCTTGAAGCCCAGGGTGAGGAATTTCTGCCTGATGTGGAGATTGAGTGCTAGCCACTGGAGATTTTTGAGGAGGGGAGTAACATGCCCAGAGCGTTTCTGGACACAGACAATCCGGGCAGCAGCGTGAAGTAGACTGTGATCCCGTTGTTGGGTAGGGACCGTCTCTGTATGTTGCCAACTTGTACTTCCCAAGCGCTTAGTACAGTGCTGTGCACACAGAAAGCGCTCAATAAATACGATTGATTGAATGAATGAATAATAATAAAGACAATATCACTAATAGTGGCATTTGTTAACCTCCTGCCATTTGCCAAATAAAGTCCTAAACGCCAAAGTAATCTATTAGACACTTCCTGTGCCACATGGGGTTCCCAGTTTAATGGGGAGGGAGAACAGGTATTCACTCCCAATTTTACAGAGGAGGAAACTGGGGCACAGAGAAGGTCTCGCAATAGGAATGTGGTGGAGTTGTGATTAAGACAGAGTTTTCCTAAATTCTTGTTCTGTGGTTTTTCCACTAGCCTTTCCTGTTCAAACTGGCTTTTACATTTCTCTAGGGGATCAGCTCTGGTTCCTTCCCAGTTTACATTTCTGAGGTTATAGGGTTAATCAACTTAGTATATTTGTTTCTGCCTGAGTTTGTATCTGAACCTGAATAACTGTCTGTTACTGAACAGCAAGCTCCTGACCATCAGATTTAAGTATCCTATTCAGTTTGTCTCCCTCTTACTTAAATATGTTCTCACACTATACTCCATCTTCCACACGCCGTTTCTCTCAAACTAAACTACTTTTTCCCCCTCTTTCTTTCTTTATGGCATTTGTTCAGTACTTACAATGTGTCAAACGCTGTTCTAAATTCTGGGAGCAAATACAATTTAATCAGGTTGGCCTCATTCCCATCTCTCTTGTAGGCTGTAGGCTCCTAGAAGGCAGGGAGAGCATCTGCTAGCTCTCTCTACTGTATTGTACAATACCAAGCACTTAGTTTGAACAGAAACTGTTCAATATGATTGATGGATTGATCTCACGGCGGACTTCTTCTTCGTGCCCTCGTTCCCCTCTGGAATTCTTTTCTCCTTCAGATCTGCCCAATCTCAACTCCCCTTACATGCAAAACCCTTCTCAATTCTCTCCCCACTTCCTATAGGAAGTCTTCCCAGATTATATTTCCTTTCTATGTTGTCCCATCTAGCATTTTGAAATGTAAACACACCCACCCTAATAAATTTGCATTCATACCCAAACTTAGTAATTATGCGCACTTACTGACCCTATTATTTAAGCACCCTACTCATCCACATAGCCATCTTTCCATTCATGTCTTCATCTTTTCTGTACTTTATTTCAAGTCTGTCTCCCCACCTAGAATACAGTTCCTATAAGGCAGGAATCATGTCTCTTAACTCTATTGTGGGGCAAATTGTTGTGTAGGACTTTGCCTTTCAGACGCGGCTCACTGTTGGAAGTGCCCTGACGATGAGTATCCCAATGAGCAGAGAGATGACTGCCTCCCCAGAGTCACGATTTTCCTCTCTTTCGACGAGCCGCTGGGGATTGTTCTGGTTTCTACAGCTCTTTCTTTCTCCCTGATTACAGTCCTGACCTTGGGGATCTTTACCAAGTACCGGGACACGCCCATCGTCAGAGCCAACAACCGCGGCCTCAGCTACATCCTCCTCATCTCCCTCTTGCTCTGCTTCCTCTGCTCCCTCATCTTCATCGGCTGCCCCAGCAGAGCGACCTGCCTCCTTAGACAAACTGCCTTCGGCATCATATTCTCCATGGCTGTGGCTTCGGGGCTGGCCAAAACTATCACAGTGGTTCTGGCCTTCCGGGCCACCAAGCCGGGGAGCAGATTCCGGGGATGGTTGGGTCCCCCAGTGTCTAACTCTGTCGTCCTTATCTGTTCCCTGATCCAAGTGACCATCTGCGTGGTCTGGTTGGGAACCTCTCCCCCTTTCCCTGACTCCAACACGCAGGCTGAGTTTGGCCGCGTAGTTCTTGAGTGCAACGAGGGCTCCATCACTGCCTTCTACTTCGTCCTGGGCTACATGGGCTTCCTGGCTCTGGTCAGCTTCACGGTGGCCTTTCTGGCCCGAAATCTGCCAGACAACTTCAACGAGGCCAAATTCATCACGTTCAGCATGCTGGTGTTCTGCAGCGTCTGGATCTCGTTCCTGCCCACCTACCTGAGCACCAAGGGCAAAGCCATGGTGGCTGTGGAAAACTTCTCCATCTTGGCCTCCAGCGCTGGGCTCCTGGGATGTATCTTTGGACCCAAGGTCCATGTGATCTTGCTGAGGCCTGGAAGGATTACCCGAGACCAGTTACTGAGGAAACCCAATTCCATTAACAAATCTACATGACAATTGTTCCTGAGGCCAGGGCAAAGTAAGCTCCTTTGACTCCTCTTCCTCACAAAACTTCATAATCGTCTAATGACTCCATTTTGTTATAATTCTGAAGAGTGACTTGAATTTCTTGTACTGACCTTTTTTTTTCTAATCAGTCTTAATGATGTGTCTTCGTTGAACTTCCTGTTTGGATGATTCATTGATTCACTCAATCGTATTTATTGAGCTCTTACTGTGTGCAGAGCACTGTACTAAGTGCTTGGAAAGTACAATCCGGCAACAAATAGAGGCAATCCCTACCCATAACACTTTGGAGAAATGCACTCTCACATAACAACACTTGGATCTGTGCTGCTTGTTCCAATAAAGCCACTGTGGTGTTCCTACCCAGAGCTGCTTTCCTGTGCTTCGGTTGTATGGGCAACTTGGATTTGAAGTCGGTGAGCTAATGGTCCCTCCAGCAGCTGGTCTAACTGTAGTGATGCAACTGTAGTGATTCAACTCTCTCTGAAGGACCCATCATGAGATGGCATAGTTTAGGCCTTGGGAGCATCCATTATTCTTATATTTTCTTATATTTTGGGAGGTGGACGATAGTACTAGTCTTTGCTCTCTAAAACAAAGCACTTTTATTGCATTATTTAGTTTTCAGGTTCCACGAGATTTGATGGATTTTTCCATATTTAGCCACCACTACTGACTTGGGCAATGAAGTGTCTCAGTTTGATCAGGTTGATAGGGTTTGGAACCACTTTGACAAGCCTTTCTAGATCCTTATATACATATATATATATATATATATATATCTATCTCATTCCCTTCCTTACTGATTATCAATGTCAGACCAAACATGCTAAGGATGGTAACAAGATACCTTCACTGAATGTTTACTGTTATATTGTACTCTCCCAAGCAATGCTCTGCACACAGTAAGTGCTCAGTAAATACTATTGAATGAATGAATGAATACAGGGAGAGACTCTTTGATTTACCGGGCTACTAGCAGTAATTCCCACACTAACCTGCATCTCCCTCTCATATGCAGTCCAGTTCTTCTACCTTTTTCCTCCTGTCCTGTCCCTATTGGATGTCACCAGCATCCTTGATTCATCCTCTCTACTGCTCCTCATCTCAAAACTCCTCAACCTATTGTCCCTTCATTAATTTATTCAATCATATTTATTGAGCATGTACTGTGAGCAGAACACTGTATGAAGTGCTTGGGGGAGTACAGTGCAAAAATTAACAGGCACATTACCTGTCCACAACGAGCTTACAGTCTAGAGGGGGGGAGACAGACATTAATATAAATAAACAAATTACAGATATAGACATAAGTGTTGTGGGGCTGGAAGAAAGGAGGAAGAAAGTGAACAAGTCAAGGCAATGCAGAAGGGAGTGGGAGAAGAGAGAAGTGGGGGCTTAGTCAGGGAAAGATTATTGGAGGAAATGTGTCTTCAGTAAGACTTTGAAGTGGGGGAGAATAATTGACTGTCAGATTTGAGAAGGGAGGGCGTTCCAGGACAGAGGCAGGACACGGGCAAGAGTTTGGTGACTAGATAGACAAAACTGAGGCACAGTGAGAAGGTTAGCATTAGAGGAGAAAAGTGTTTGGACTGGGTTTTAGTAAGAGAGTAACAAGGTGAGGTAAGAGGGGGCAAGGTGATTGAGTGCTTGAGCCAATTGTGAGGAGTTTTTTTGTTTGATGCAAGGGTGGATGGGCAACCACTGGGGTTTCTGAGTGGGGTGACATGTCTTTAACGTTTCTGTAGAAAAATGCACTAGGAATCAGAGAGAGAAGTATGGACTGTAGTGGGAGAGACCAAGGCAAAGCCATGGAGGCTGGGAGGTCAGCAAGGAGACTGATGCTATAATTCAGGAGGGATAGGATGAGTAACTGTATGACCGTGGTAGCAGTTTGGCTAGATAGGTAAGGGTAGCTTTTAGTGTTGTTGTGAAGGTGGGATTGACAGGATTTAGTGATGGACTGAATGTATGGGTTGAATGAGTGAGATGAGTAAAGCATAATGCCAAGGTTACTGGCTTCCTTCCCCCTTCCCCTGGGAGTCTTGTAGTGGGAGTGTCTCCATCAACTCACCTAGCCTCAAGGTCTCATTTTTTCTTCTCTTTATTATCAGAACGTCCTCACTTGTATAACCTGTAACTTTTGATCTCTTAATCATAGCCACCCATAATTGTCATTTTGGATAGTCCTACACACAGACAGGAAGTCAGAAAGGTGTCTGCCCATTTTCTGGCCTACCCACTTCAAAGGAAAGCCTAATAACACAAGGAGCCAGGCTCTGTCTAAGAGGATGGTAAGAAGGAAAACTAATCTACATGTGTTCTAATTGCCCCCACCTTTCACTCAAGTCAGGGGCAGTGAGTTCAGTACAGATTCCACAGGCCCCTCCAAGAATAGCACAGACTATGAGGATATTGATATAGTAAGAGTGCTAATCTTTCCTAGGGAGTTAATGCATCCACAGAAAGGTACAGGCAGACATAGACTTATAACGACTGGCATAGACTAATGCAGACAGAGAGAGACATATATTACTCCACCAGCATCCATTCTGCTGTGGGGAACCCCTCTACCATAGCCACACACTGAATGCTCCATGCTTATTGACTAGAGTTCCTGGTCTGGGAAGAAGCCACTGGCTGCAGGGGCCTGCAGCTTTTTTATATCAGGTAAAATATTAGAGGAATGTTCACCCAGCATGATGGAGGTAAGTGCTATCAGTGTTTTACTTGTAGCCCCTGGATAGGGGGATTTTTGCTAGCATCCCTCTGGGTATTTGATCTATCCCTTGACCAGGACAGGCCCCTAGGCCCCAGCCTTGCATGTATGCTGAGACTCAGACTGAACATAGCCACTAAACATACCTCCTCAGACAGAATGGTCTTCCTAATGGATCCCCTTCACTAGAAGGTATCAATCCACTATGTATTAGCAGGAATGGAGATAATCAGAGGAGAGGAAAGTCCAGGAATTTTTGTTATTTTCCCTTTAACCAATCCATCAATTAATTGTATTTATTGAGACCGACTATATGCAGAGCACTCTACTAAGTACTTGGGAGAATATAATAGAATTGGCAGAAATGTTCCCTGTCCAAAATGAGCTTACAGTCTAGAGGGGGAGACAGACAATAATATAAATAATTTGTAATATATAATTCAAAAATATATATTTTAAAGATGAGATCAACCAGACCAGTCATCAGAACTGGCCTATTGCCTGTGCAACACCTTTTACAGATTCATTTTCTTTTCTTATTTCACTTTAGCTCCAAGTTTCCATTCCTCCCAAGCCCATCTCCTCACTCGGTGCCTCTCTCCCAACTTTTCTATTTATAACCCTGGTTTATGTCATTTCTCCTAACTAGAACTCCTGTCCAATTGCCCTGAATCTATCCCAGTGCTTAGCACAATGTTTGGCATCATAGTAAGTGCTAACAAAAAACCACAATTATCATTAGCACAATGTTTGGCATCATAGTAAGTGCTAACAAAGAACCACAATTATCATTATTACTCTCTCTAAAATCTCCAATTACCTCCTTCTTACCAACATTTACCGTCTCTAATCCACCCTAATCTTTGAACTCTCAGCTGCCTTAGACTCTGGGAACACTTTAAACTTTGCTTTTTCTGACATATTTCTGTCTTAGTAGTAGCCTTAGCTTTTATTAAGTGCTTATTGTGTGCAGAGCACCATGCTACATACTAGGAAACAATACACAGGCGAGAAGAGGAACTGGTCCCTGACACTCAGGGTGCTCACAATCTAACATTGTAAGGGGGAGAGGGGACTGGTGACAAACACATAAAGAGAGATGAAACAAAACGCTCTGTAGCATAAAGACACGGATAAATGCACACAATCAAAAACAAGTATCTGCAGGGTACTATGGCTAGGGGAGTCGATTTTCAGGTTCCTGAAGATCAGCATGCTTTAGTCACAATCTCTAGTGACCGCTACAGCAGCAGCAGCCACAGACTTTCCAAGATTCTGCAGAGGTGGCACCAGGATGCCCCTGCTTTTCTCTGTCCCTCTGGGGTGATGCAAGTCAGGCAAGGATGAAGACTCCTTGGTGATGTGGACGGGAGGTTGTACAGAATCTTGGGAGGCAGCACAGGGGTCCAGCAGAAGGACATAACGAGGGCCTGGGATGTCACAATGGGAAGATGACAGGTCCAAGGTAGACTTGCTCAGCAATACTTCTCTGAGAAAACCTCCTATCTCTTTTGTTGGCTGTCTCTTTTCCTACACCCCCTACCTGTGGATGTCCTTCAAGTCTCTTCTAGGTCTCCTTCTCTTCTCAAGTTTTAGTCACTCCCTTGAGGAGCTCACCTGCTTCCACAGCTATGGTTTCCACCTCCAGGTAGGTGAACTCCAAATCTAGTTCATTATCCCTGACCTCTCTCTTGTTCTGTAACTTCATATTATCCACTAGGACAGCCATATATGGATGCCATTCATTCATTCATTCATTCATTGAATCGTATTTATTGAGCGCTTACTGTGTGCAGAGCACTGTACTAAGCGCTTGGGAAGTACAAGTTGGCAACATTAGAGACGGTCCCTACCCAACAACGGGCTCACAGTCTAGAAGGGGGAGACAGACAACAAAACAAAACATGTGGACAGGTCAAGTCATCAGAATAAATAGAAGTAAAGCCCAGTATGATGGAAACTGAACTTCACTGTCTGGTAATTCCTTGTCCGTGGCATTATCATTGATTTCCCCCTCTTTCAATTCTCATATTGAGCCTATTGCAAAACCCTGTTGGATTTTCCTCTTCAACATTTTTATATCTCATCCTTTCATCTGTATCCAAACACCCACTACACTTATTCAGGCACTTGTATTATCCTGGCTTGAATATTGCATCAGCCTTTTTGCTGATCTCCCTGCCTCCAGCCTCTCCCCTATCCAGTTCATTCTTTATTCTGATCCCTGGATCGTTTTCTAAAACATTTCTGCACACAGCTCCCGTTTCCTCAAAAATCTCGAATGATTGTGCATTCCTTTCCCCATCAAACAGAAATTCCTGCTCACTGGTATCAAGGCACTCATCTTTCTCTCTCCTACTTACCCACTCTCTTCTCCCTCTCCAGCCCAGCCCAGCTTGCATTTTTCATTCCTCTCCAATTAACCTATTCACAGGGCCTCCTTCTCATTTCTCCCACCACTAACCTCTTTCCCCAGCCCTCCCCCTAACCTGGAACTGCCTCTTCTGTCAACTAAGGACTGTTTCTCACCTCCTGGTTAGCTGATGGTCATGGCGCCTGAAAAAAAGAGTCAGATGATCAAAGAAAAGTCATGAATGCTCAGGCATTGCAGGACTCCAGGATCTCTGGGGATTTATTGGCTGGTGGCCCCAGGAAGTTCAGGTCCATATGTGAATCAGTATGGGAAATACTCCTCCATACTCTTGCTCCACCTGGGTTCCTCTTCTGCATGACTCTGACGACTATGTAGGGTGGAGGAACTGGGAAGGCCCATTAAAAAAACACTCATGCTTCCAAATCTAAGGTAGGACCCAAACAGAATCCTGGCTTTAGGGCCCACCAGGTGCCCAGGGTCGGCCTGAGAGGGTCGAGAACCTAGAGTTGGCCCTAGAATGAGAATGCATGGTAATATCACAGATTCTGCCCCCATGGATTAGAAACAATGGCAACCTCTGTCCAGGCTTCCCAGGCCAGTGCAAGTGACAGAAACTCCACAAGTTGGAAGACTACATCTGGGGACCAAAACCTGCCTACCAGGAGCAAGGCATGAAGTTCCATCTTGGCTTCATCTCCAACCCCTTTCGGGGTCCAAAGAGAAGGTCTGATTAGCCACAGCTGTCTAATACTCACAACTTTGTGGGGACCAAGCTAATGGAGTCATGTCTCTGGGACCAAGCCCGCGGGGAAGGTTGCAACCTCCACTACCAAGGAGTTGGGCACGTAGAAAATTATGAATTTATTTTCTATCATAGTCTGCCCTAGGCTACCTGGAACCACTTCTGCAGTTGAAAAACTTGATCGAATAGCTGAGACGTTTGAAGAATTCATAATGAAAATGGTTTACAAAAACTGTAACCATCACCCTGTACATTCAAGAATCCTCATGAAGTCACTGTTGGAAGCAGAACACTGGGCAGGAAGGACCTGGGTCTGATGCCGGATGATGTTTCTCATTGTCTGATGTTTTGGAGCTCTTATTTTGTGCCTTTCAAGGATCATGGTTCTTATGGTGGCCTCCACAGGATCTCAGAAAAACTGTACAGATTCCAGTTTGGTCTTCTATTCCTATCCAGCGCATCTGCTCTTGGCCTCATTACCATACGTTTTCAGGTTCTATCAGTCAGTCAATCAATGGTATTTTTTTGAGCACTTACTGGGGGAGAACACCATCTTCGACTGTGAGCCTGTTGTTGTGTAGGGGACCATCTCTATTGTTTTCCAACTTATACTTCCATGTGCTTTGTACAGGTGCTACTACACACAGTAAGCGCTCAATAAATACGATTGAATGAATGAATGGGGCAGAACCACTGTACTAAGCACTTAGGAGAGTTAACCACAATCCCTGACCATCTTCAAATTACCTAACAAGCCTATTTCTCTTCATCAATAAATGCTATTTATTAAGAGCTTACTATGTGCAGAGGTACTGAACTAAATGGTAAACACTGAAATTAATATCTTTTTAATGATCAGATCTTCAAATCAGTCAATCAATCAATCCATCATATTTATTGAGCGCTTACTGTGTGCAGAGCACTGTACTAAGCGCTTGGGAAGTACAAGTGGGCAACATATAGAGACAGTCAATCAATCAATCAATCGTATTTATTAAGCGCTTACTGTGTGCAGAGCACTGTACTAAGCGCTTCGGAAGTACAAGTCGGGGCAACACATAGGAGACAGTCCCTACCCAACAGCAGGCTCACAGTCTAGAAGGGGGAGACAGAGAACAAAAAGCAAACATACTAACAAGATAAAATAAATGGAACAGATATGTACAAGATAAATAAATAAATCAATAGAGTAATAAATAGGTACAAACATATATACAGGTGCTGTGGGGAAGGGAAGAAGGTAAGATGTGGAGATGGAGACGGGACGAGGGGGAGAGGAAGGAAGGGGGCTCAGTCTGGAAAGGCCCCCTGGAGGAGGTGAGCTCTCAGTAGGGGCCTTGAAGGGAGGAAGAGAGCTAGCTTGGCGGATGTGGGGAGGTAGGGCATTCCAGGCCAGGGGGATGACGTGGGGCCGGGGTCGACGGGCGGGGCAGGAGAGAACGAGGCACGGTGAGGGGATTAGCGCAGGGGAATGGAGGGTGCAGGCTGGGCTGTAGAAGGAGAGAAGGAAGGGTGAGGTAGGAGGGGGCGAGGTGATGGAGATCCTTGAAGCCAAGGGTGAGGAGTTTCTGCCTGATGCGTAGGTTGATTGGTAGCCACTGGAGATTTTCGAGGAGGGGAGTAACATGCCCAGAGCGTTTCTGGACAAAGACAATCCGGGCAGCGGCTTGAAGTATGGATTGAAATGGGAGAGGACAAGAGGATGGGAGATCGGAGAGGAGGCTGATACAGTAGTCCAGACGGGATAGGATGATAGCTTGAACGAGCAGGGTAGCAGTTTGGATGGAGAGGAAATGGCGGATATTGGCAATGTTGTGGAGCTGAGACCGGCAGGGTTTGGTGACGGCTTGGATGTGAGGGGTGAATGAGAGAGCGGAGTCGAGGAATGATCTTTCACTGTCCAAAGGGACTTACAAATTCATGCAAAGTTACCTTTAGCACATATGTGTCATCTTCAGAACTAGGATGTACTTTGGAATAATAGTAATAATTGCATTTATTAAGCGCTTACTATGTGCAAAGCACTGTTCTAAGCACTGGGGAGGTTACAAGGTGATCAGGTTGTCCCACGTGGGGCTCACAGTCTTCATCCCCATTTTACAGATGAGGTAACTGAGGCCCAGAGAAGTCAAGTGACTTGCCCAAAATCACACAGCTGACAACTAGTGGAGCTGGGATTTGAACACACGACCTCTGACTCCAAAGCCCGGGCTCTTTCCACTGAGCCACGCTGCTTCTCAGGAATGTGATATCTGGATGTTTGTTCAATTTCAAATGACATAATAACATAACGACAAATGACACGAGAATGAAAAATGACACAAATAACACGAGAAGCACTGTGTCAGTGGAAAGACCATGGTCTTGGGAGTCAGAGGTCGTGGGTTGAAATCCCAGATCCACCACATCAGCTGTGTGACTTTGGGGAAATCACTTCATTTCTCTGTGCCTCAGTTACCTCATCTGTAAAATGGGGATTAAGACTATGAGCCCCACGTGGGACAACCTGATTACCTTGTATCTACCCCAGCACTTAAAGCAGTACTCAGCACATAGTAAGAACATAACAAATACCATCATTATCATCATTATTATGATTATAATGATCTCTTTTGATCCTTTGACCCCATCCAATTTTCTCAACTCATAATGCTTCATTTAGCCTACGTACTCAAAATACCTTCCCTTGATTACCTAAACGACACTCTCAAAACCTCCCTCTCTACTGAACTCCACTCACTAGCTCCCCTAACCCTTTACTGATCTCATATTACTAACCCACAACCCTGGATCACCTCCACAGTCTGCTTCCTTTGCTCTTGGGCACGAGCTGCAGAGCAGTGCTGGTGGAAATCGAAATATCAGCCGCTCCTCATCCACTTCAGGCTTATCTATTAACTTTAACTCTACCCTCTCGTCTACCTGGCAGAATTATTTCTCTATCCTTTTTGACATCCAAGCTCATTGCCCTCACCAGTTGTTCCAAACGTTTAATTCCCTAATCAAATCCCTTGTCACCCCTACCACACCTACCCCCCCAGCAATATCTTACTCCTAATCACCTGGCCACCTACTTTATTAAGGAAAATAACACCATAAGATGTGAGCTCCCTAAAATCCCCCCTGCCCCTCCCCAGTCTCTCCCCCTTTAACCTCCTCTTCAACTCTCCCATCCTTCCTAATTGTATCTTAAGAGGAAATCTCCTGCCTCCTCTCAAAAGCTACCCCCTCCACCTGTACATCCAACTCCATTCCTTCACACCTTATCAAAACTCTTGCCCCTTCCCTTCTTCCCTCCTTAACAACCATCTTCAACCATTCGCTCTCCAAAGTCTTCTTTCCCATTGCTTTCAAACATATCCATGTCTCACCTATCCTAAGAAAAATCCTCCATGATCCCACAGCTCCCTCCAGTTATTACCCCATCTCCCTCCTAACATTCTTCTGCAAACTCCTTGAGCGAGTTTTCTATGCCGACTGTCTCACGTTCCTCTCCTCTAATTATTTCCTTGACCCCCTCCAATCTGCCTTCCACCCCCTTTACTCCAGAGAAACTGCCCTTTAAATGGTCACAAATGATCTCTTTCTTTCCAAGTCCAATGGTCTGTACTCTATCCTAATCCTCTGCAACTGCTCAGCTACCATCGACATTGTCTACTACCCCCTTCTCCTGGAAACATTATCCAACCTAAGCATAACTGACATTGTCCTCTCCTGGTTCTCCTCCTATCTCTCTGGTCACTCATTTTCAATCTCTTCTGTGGGCTCCTCCTCTACCTCCCACAACTATGGGGGTCCCTCAAAGTTCAGTTCTATGTTCCCTTCTATTCCCCACCTACACCCACTCCCTTGGAGAACTCATTCGTGCCCATGGCTTCCACTACGGCTTCTATGTGGATGATTTCCAAATCTACATATCCAACCCTCATCTCTCTCCCTCTCTGTAGTCTTGCATTTCCTCCTGCCATCAAGACAGCTCTACCTGAATGTCCAGCCATCACCTCAAACTTAACATGTCAGAAATAAAACTCCTAATCTTCTCACCCAAGCCCTGTCCTTCTGCTGACTTTCCCATTACTGTAGACAGCATCACTGTTTTTCTTTTCTCACAAACCCATAACCTTAATATTACCCTTGACTCCTCTCTCTTGTTCAACCAACATATTCAGGCTATCACTATATCCTGTTAGTTCTACTTCCACACATTGAGAAAATCCATCCATTCCTCTCCATCCAAACTGCTACCAACGTTAAACCAAGCACTTATCTTATCCCACCTTGATTACTGAATCAGTCTTCTTGTTGACTTCCCTGCCTTCTCTCTTTCCTCACTCCAGTCCATACTTCACGATACTGCCAGATCATTTTCCAAGAAAAACATTCAGGCTACATTTCCGCACAACTCAAGAAGCTCCAATACATCCACCTCTGCAACAAACAGAAACTCCTTACCATCATCTTTGAAGCACTTGATCACCTTGCCCCCTTCTAGCTGACCTTGCTACTCTCTTTTTTAAAAATTGGTATTTGTTCAACGCATCCTATGTGCCAGACACTGTACTCTCCTACTACAACCCAGCCTGCACACTTTGTTACTCTGATGACATCCTGCTCTCTGTACCTCAATACCATCCTTCTTGCTGCTGACCTCCCACATACGTCCTGTCTTGGGCCTGGAATGTCATATCTGACCAACAATTAATCTCTCCCCGCCCTTCAAAGCCTTATTGAAGGAACCTCTCCTCCAAGAGGCTTCCCTGACCAAGCCCTCCTTTACTCTTCTCCTCCCTCCTGTGTCACCCTGATTTGCCCCCTTTATTCGGATCCATCCCAGACCCATAACAATTCTGTACAAACCCAGAATTTATTTATTGGTATTAAATTCTGTCTCCCCCATTACATTGTAACATCATTTTGGGCAGGGAATGTGTCTGCTATATTGTTGTATTGTACTCTCCCAATGAATTAGTACAATGCCTTGGACACAGTACTAAGTTCTCAATAAATACTATTGATTGATTGATTGAGTGACAGATTTTAGGAATGTTTGCCTTCTCCTCTGTACAAAATGTTGAGTTTCCACAGGTCACTTGTTGTTTACATTTTGAATCAGTGTTGTCATTCTTCTTGATCCATTTGAGATAATTCGAAGTTAAGATTGTTAACTTTTGGAATAATAGTGGAATCAAGAATCCCAATTTAACCAAGATTGCCTTAAGATTGCTATGTTTGCTAAAGGGTTTTCACTTGCTCTGAAAGGGAATAAGAATATCAAGGAAGTCTTCATCAACCAAATGTTGCATGTAAAATATGTGAAGATAAAAGCTAATCTTTTATCCAATAAAAGATAAGAAAAGCTAATCTTTAACTAATAAAAGCTAAAGTTTCAATGTTTCCATGACAGAGCAGCATATCTTTTCACTATGGCACATCATTCAGGCTAAATCTTTGAAAACAATATGGCAGGCAGCATTCTCAAATATCTATGGGACAGTCTCTCTCTCATAATGAATTACTTGATCTCCTAATCTCGCAAACAGGAAGACAAACCTGAGAATAGGGAGGTGGGACTTTCGGTGAAGCTAGGTAGGTAGGAACACAAGATGATCATAGGAGCAAGCATGGTTTCCTCCAAAACTGAAGTGCATGTGCTTGAACCTGGAGCTGACCCCCTTGGCCCTCCAGGCTGGTCAAGGAAAGCAACAACTCCTACTATGGACATTTGGGTAGCCCAGCCTCTACTCCTCCCACTCCATCTCTGCCTTCTCATCCCACTCATTGCCTCTGTACCCTGAGGAGCAGGAGTACCTGCAGGCACGGAGAAGGGTTGCCTCGGGCTCCAAACCCTTCCTGGAGCAGAAGCAGTGGCGATGGGCATGGGAAAGGATATTGATTTTGATTTTTCAGAAACATTCTGTCAATCTCTCAGTTTCTGTGTTCCACTGTGGTCTCACAATTACCTGGGAGCAGGGGAATTTTACTAAACTCCAGCACCCCCCACACCATCTGCTGAGATGTGGTAGCACTGATTCTAAACCCCTCCTGAAACAGAGACAAAGGAGTTGGGGACTGGGATGGGGAAGGATACACATTCTCTCCTTCTCTAAAAAAGTTTTAACAAAACATCACATCCTGTCAGCAGGAAGATCCTGGATCCAAACTCCAGCCAGATACTAATTTCAATATTTCAGAAGCATTCTCTCCACCTGTCTGTCTCTAATAAAGTTGAAATAAAATTTCAGATCCTGCCAGCGAGGAACAATTTTAATAAAAGGGGCTCGACATGAATAACGAAAGAAAATGGCATCTCATATAATGGTGTGGTAAATTAAATCCTTTAGCTGAGTTTAGGAAGACTAGAGAGAGGCACAAGGGATTGCGGGCCATAATCCAGTCAGATATAGTTTAGTCTGCATCCCTCCTGTATACCCTTTTCAATCAATCAATTAATTGTGTTCACTGCACATTTTCTGTGAGTGGACCACTATACTAAGTGCTTGGGAGAGAATAATACAAGAATTAGTAGACACAATCACTGCTCACAAGGAGTTTACACTCAAAGTATTTGAAAATTAAACTATTTCTATCCATTTTTAAGGACTCACTAATTCCCTCCCTACAGAATCATATTGATTTAAACCCCAAAATCCATACCCTACCTTATTTTGCCTTCTAGGAGAAATCATTCACAGATCACAGCCTCTAGATAGGACCAGTCAAGCTTAGGACGAATTGTTCGCTCCTCCCCAATAGAAGCCTCAGGGCTGATCTTGAAAAGGAATGCAAATTCGAGGCTATGTTAGGGTAAGGGTTACTTGCCCAATCCAAGCAAAGACAGAAAGGTCCAATAGGGGATTTGGTGAAACATCTTTTGTGGGAGTTGAGGGCACAAACTATGAGTTTTGGAGGCAGAGAGACCAAAGATCATGACATTAGAATGGTGAGAGGGGAATTTGGGAAGAAGAATTGTCCAGGTGGGGGCCAGGTGAGGGAACATGAAGTCCAAGGGGAGGGCAATCATTACAATAGTTGCAATAATTGCAATACAGAGAAGTAGGAAGTTATGTGGCATGGTGAAAAAAACACGGGACTGGTAGGCAGAGGACCTGAGTTCTAATTTCAGCTCTGCCACATGTCAGCTGTGGGACCTTGGGGAGTCACTAAACTTCTCTGTGCCTCAGTTATCTGTAATATGAGGATTAAGAAAGTGAGCCTTGGGTGGGGCAGGGACTAAGGGACTAAATCCAATTCAATTATCTTGTACCTACTCCAGCTTTTAGTACATGGCCTGTTATATAATAAGTGTTTAACAGCTCCTAATCTGTGAGTTAAGACCTTGTCTACCCACTCCTCAAAATACTCCAACTCCATCCAACTCCACGTCACCTACCTTCAATGCCTTCTTAAAATATCTTCTCCACGAGGCCTTCATCAATTAAGCTCTCATTTCCCCTATTCACCCTCCCTTCTGCATTGCCTATGCACTTGAATTTGAAACCCTAAAATACTTGATAGTCATCCGATCTCTGTTCCTTAGCACCTAGGTTCATATTCTTACTTTCTGCCACAACTCCTTTCTGTAATTTATTTTATCGTCTGCCTCCACCTTTAGACTGCCAGTCAATTGTGACTGGGGAATGCGTCAACTACCTCCACTGTATTGTAGTCTTCCAAGCACTTAGTACAGTGCTCTGCACATGGTAATTGCTCAATAAATACCAATGGGAAAAAATAACATTGATTGATAGGATTGATTAATTACCATGGGTGACCCCAAGTCTTTGTTCCAAGCCTTCCACTCTTCTATTTTACCCCACACTCTTAGGAAGCTCATCTGCTCCCATAGCTTCAATTACCTCCTGCATGAAGATGACTCTTAAATCTATCTTTGTGGCATAGACCTCTCAACGGTCTGCAATCCTGCATCTCCTCTTGCTTCCAAGACATTTCCCCTTGGCTATACTGCCAGCACTTCTCACACTCTACATCATCTTCTTCTACATCTTCTAGATTGTGAGCCCACTGTTGGGTAGGGACTGTCTCTATATGTTGCCAACTTGTACTTCCCAAGCACTTAGTACAGTGCTCTGCACACTGTAAGTGCTCAATAAATACTGGTCACTACGAGTGACCAGTCAGAGGATAGAGGACAGAGTTGTGAGCAAAGGTATCACAAGACCCTTGTAGGGTCAAAGGAAGAAGGACTCAAAAGGGACAAGTCGCCAGAGCAGAAAGGCAGGAAAGTGGCTGTCCGCCCTTTCACCGCGGTGGGGTATGAGTGATGAACAGCCCCAATCCCATATCCCACTGCAGCCTTTATTACAGCTTCAACCAATCAGACTCAATGAGAAGTGTAACAATCTAACAGCAACGTCCTGTTTACTTGGTTTGATGATCAGGAACTTCTGATAAGATGTCGTGTCTTCTTGCCCAGTACTGATAAGAGGTATTCCTTTGTCAAAATGGAGCCACTTAGGCCAAGTCCTTGAGCAAAATGGAGTTATCTAGTCTAAGAGTTCCTAATAAACTCCCCCCTTTGATCCTGAGGGTCATCCATGACAGTGGGTTTAAACTGTGAGTGGTGAATCCAAGAGGGGCTTTCTGCTACTCGACTGCCCGATTCACCATGTAAAGACAAACAAATACTGGCTTTCCCGAGTGACTGGGATTGTTAAAAAGCACTAGTCAAATTGATGCAAGTAATGCTTACTGCTGAGCGGGAATCCACTGATGTTTACGTTGGGACTAGGGACGATAGCATGTAAAGGAGCCATCTAAGCACCTGTAGATCCTGCACGATCCGGTAGGTTGGTGGGTTGCCTGGCTTTCTTACAGGCAGTACTGGCGTATTGCAAGGGGAATGGCATTCCCAGAAGATACCCTATGCAAGAAAATGCTGAACTGTAGGTTCGAGGCCCAAACGTCTTTCTGGGGACATAGGCTAGTGCCGGATACAAGAGACTGGTCTGTCGGGCAAAACTGATACTCGAAACGGTTCCACCCCCCACAGGAGGCCGACATCAGTCGACCCCTGACTTCAAAGGTCAGAGGGTAAACTCTTTAAATCTTCACTTAATTCCTCACCACTTTCAACATCAGCCTCTTCTAGAAGGCATTGGGCAATCGGCTATGGTTTACCTAACATGCCTCCACTTATCAAAGATAATTCTTGGGGTACACACTTGATAGTGGCCCGATGTTTACACAGCAAATCCCTTCCAAGTAAGGGTGAAGGTGTGAAAGGAATGATCAGCAATGATCAAGCACTTAGTACAGTGCTCTGCACACAGTAAGCGCTCAATAAATATGATTGAATGAATGATCAGGAAAGGATAATGAAATCGAATCCCTTCGATACAAACCTGCAAGGGTTGTGTTTGTAGCACCGTTTGGACCTTGCCTCCCATCCCCACAATCTTTATCCGAATCTCATCCTTTGCCCCAGGGGGGAATTCGGGGATCGCCCACCAGGAGACTCCTGTATTAGGTAAATACCTATAGGACTTAGGATTTATCACTACCTTGCATAAGGGTTGAGGAATCAAAGAAAAATTCAGAGGGGCCATATCATATGGTTCATAACACTCTTCGTCCTCAAGCCCCAAATAGGGGACATCTACCCCGATCCACAAACTAGGATTTTCTTCTATATCGGGGTACTCTGAGAGATAATTTCCTATTCATTGGGGCCCCTCAGGATCCTATCGGCTCAAAATCAGGTCCATTGTTCCTGGGACACGGGGGTTGTGGAGCTCAGGACCTTTGTTCATGTTTGCCTGGGGGTGGTCTTGGATAAACCGGGTGTTTCCTTCGAGGGCAATCTCGTTCAAAATGGCCCTCCTGATTACAAAGGAAACACTGACGTGCATCTGATGAATTCCTTGGGTCCCCGGATCTGACCACGAACACATTGACGTGTTGATCCTTTTTTAGGCCATGAACATGGTGAGCAATAGTTCTCAATTCACTCATAGGTTTGGCCTGCCATCCCGGACAATATTTAGCAAAGTAATCCCAATAAAATCCTTGCTGGAACAAGGCAGCTACAAGAGCATGCCTATTGAGTATCGGGCAAAACCGATACTCGAAACGGTTCTGCACCCCACGGAGGCCGACATCAGCCGGCCCCGACTTTAAAGGTCAGAGGATAAACTCTTTAAATATTCACCTAATTCCTCCCCCCTTTCAACACCGGCCTCTTCTAGAAGGCATTGGGCAATCAGATCTGGTTTACCTAACATGCCTCCAATTATCAAAGATAATCCTTGGGGTACACACTTGATAGTGGCCCGATGTTTACACAGAAAATCCCTTCCAAGTAAGGGTGAAGGTGTAGCTGAAAAGGCAGCTACAAGAGCACGCCTATAATAATAATAAGAATAATAATGATAACATTTGTTAAGCGCTTACTATGTGCAAAGCGCTGTTCTAAGTGCTGGGGAGGATACAAGGTGATCAGGTTGTCCCACGTGGGGCTCACAGACTTACCCCATTTCACAGATGAGGTAATTGAGGCACAGAGAGGTTAAGTGATTTGCCCAAGGTCACACAGCTGACAATTGGTGGAGCCGGGATTTGAATTTATGGCCTCTGACTCCCAAGCCCGTGCTTTTTCCATTTAGGAACACTTCCTATCCCTACCCTCCTCGAGATTAAGATGAACCATGGTCTCTCCTGCCTCCAAGAGGCGCTAGTAGAATTCATTATGACTTTTTCCTTCCCTCTGTATCAGTCCCTGGAACATATCCCAATCTGGGGTTTTTGTCCCCCACTTCCCTCATTCATTCATTCATTCATTCGTTCATTCATATTTATTAAGCACTTACTGTGTGCAAAGCACTGGACTAAGCGCTTGGTAAGTACAAGTTGGCAACATATAGAGACAGTCCCTACCCAACAACGGGCTCACAGTCTAGAAGGGGGAGACAGACAACAACAACAAAAAAAACATGTAGACAGGTGTCAAAGTCGTCAGATCTAATAGAATTAAAGCTATGTGCACATCATTAACAAAATAAATAGAATAGTGAATATATACAAGTAAAATAAATAGAGTAATAAATCTGTACAAACATGTATACAAATGCTGTGGGGAGGGGAAGGAGGTAGGGTGGGGGGATGGAGAGGAGGAGAGGAAAAGGGGGTTCAGTCTGGGAAGGCCTCTTGGAGGAAGTGAGCTCTCAGTAGGGCTTTGAAAGGAGGAAGAGAGCTAGCTTGACAGATGTGTAGAGGGAGGGCATTCCAGGCCAGATGAAGGACGTGGGCCAGGGATCGACGGCAGGACAGGCAAGAACGAGGTACAGTGGGGAGGTTAGCGGCAGAGGAGTGGAGGGTGCGGGCTGGGCTGTAGAAGGAGAGAAAGGAAGTGAGATAAGAGGGTGAGAGGTGACGGAGAGCCTTGAAGCCAAAAGTAAGGAGTTTTTGCTTGATTCGTAGGTTGACATGCAGCCACTGGAGATTTCTGAGGAGGGGAGTAACATGCCCAGAGCGTTTCTGCACAACGATGATCCGGGAAGCAGAGTGAAGAAGTGGGGAGAGACAGGAGATGGGAGATCAGACAGGAAGATGATGTAGTAATCCAGTCGGGATTGGATTACAACCAATAAAGTCTAATGGGCCTGATCGAGTCAGGCCAGTCACTGGTCCATATTCCGATACCATCCCGGATCATTAAGGGGCCAGGCCACATTGGTTCCACTCTCATTCTCCAGTTTAACAGTCTGGGCTTGGACCTGTGCCCTTTCATCCGCAGTGAAGAATAATTCTAACAGGTCAACCAGATCTGTCCACGTAGGCTGGTGTGTATGAAAAATTCCAGCCAACCATTGTTCTACCTACCACGGATCTGTTTGAAAAAGGGGTATATTTTGTTGCCACAAGATCAGAGTCTGGGAGCCAAAGGGAAAGAGCAAGGGCTTTGAAATCAGAGGTCATGGGTTCGAATCCCAGCTCCGGCACGTGTCTACTGTGTGACCTTGGGTAAGTCACTTAACTTCTCTGAGCCTCAATTACATGGAAGCCCGGGTTTGGGAGTCAGAGGACCTGGTTTCTAATCCCGGCTCCACCACTTATTTCCTAGGCAAAACACTAGGGTTGGTTGACATGATTCGTTCAATCATGTTTATTGAGCGCTAACTGTGTGCAGTACTAAGTGCTTGGAAAGTACAATTCAGCAATCCCTGCCCTCAAGTTGTCTATAGTCTCCGCCACCTTTGGGCAAGTCACTTCACTTCTCTGTGCCTCAGTCACCTCATCTGTAAAATGGGGATTATCTGTAAAATAGGGATTAGGACTGTGAGCCCCACGTGGGACAAGTTGATCACCTTGTATCCCCCCCAGCGCTTAGAACAGTGCTTTGCTTAGCAAATGCCATTATTATTATTAATATTATTATTATTAAAGGGAACATGTTGTCTAACGGGAACCAATACCGGTCCTTCAGCCCCCTGGCTCTGATGATAAGTAACATGTCCTGGAGCCACACCCCAGGGACTAATGAAGGGGTAATGACAGGAACTTCCCGTGGTTGAGAATACGGTGGAGGGACCTCTCCTGGGGTGTCTGTGTAATAGGATGTGCACTTGGCCTCGGACTGAGGTCTATTAATTATTTTTCTTCCTTCTTCTGGGCCCTGGCAGAGCTTCAGAATGGTATGCCCAGCAATGACAATAACAAATCTAATCGGATTTGATCTTCACTAATATCTCTTTTAATTTTTGTAAAACTTGAGGGTCAAACGTCCCTCCTTCGGGACAGAACCTATTGCCCGAGGCACCTTTTAATTGTAACCAAGACTTATGACACCATACTAATTGATTCTTGGACATTCCCTTTTTTAGAGGTAGATGTCCCTGGTTCCAGAATTATAAGAGGGTATTTACACAGCCATTAGGTTTTGAGGAGCAATTACCCAAAGTAAATTTTCCTGGGTCATCACCCACTTTCCCCCTCTTATACTGGGGTCCTCCCTTTCCCGGGAGATCTCCATCCCTATTCCGCGGCTATCCCCCCTCTTTACAGGGAGATCCTATCCCTGCTCTGGGACTCCTAATTGTCGTTTTATATCCGGACCTTTCCTGGGTAATTCCAGTTCTCCCTTTATGGTGGGTGAAGAACTCGGAAAGGATCTCCCTCTCCCCTATAGACGGAAGGTGTTATTCACTTGGCCGGCTTGACAGGAGAGGCGTATTCGCTGGATCCTTCCAACGGGCTTGGCTTCCGACCTCCTACAGGGTCCCTTCATCGTTGCCAAAAATTGTTGGAAATGCAAAGTCCCGACTAGTCTGTTCAAAAAACTCCAGTGGCTACCAATCAATCTGCACATCAGGCAGAAACTCCTCACTCTCGGCTTCAAGGCTCTCCATCACCTCGACCCCTCCTACCTCACCTCCCTTCTTTCCTTCTACAGCCCAGCCCACACCCTCCACTCCTCTGCCACTAACCTCCTCACTGTGCCTCGTTCTTGCCTGTCCCACCATCGACCCCCAGCCCACGTCCTTCCCCTGGCCTGGAATGCCCTCCCTCTGCACATCCGCCAAGCCATCTCTCTTCCTCCCTTCAAAGCCCTACTGAGAGCTCACCTCTTCCAGGAGGCCTTCCTAGATTGCACCCCCTCCTTCCTCTTCCCCTCCTCCCCCTCCCCATCCCCCCGCCTTACCTCCTTCCCCTCCCCACAGAACCTATATATATATATGTATTTGTACATATTTTTCACTCTATTTTACTTGTACATATTTACTATTCTATTTATTTTATTTTGTTAATATGTTTTGCTTTGTTGTCTGTCTCCCCCTTCTAGACTGTGAGCCCGTTGTTGGGCAGGGACCGTCTCTATATGTTGCTATCTTGTACTTCCCAAGCGCGTAGTACAGTGCTCTGCATACAGTAAGCGCTCAATAAATACGATTGAATGAATGAATTAAATTAATGAATTAATGTCCTCCTGGCCCTCGTTTTAGGTGTCTCGCTGCAGCCGCAGTGGGCGTCTCAGTACATTCCTTAAATGGTATTTGCCACATCCCGGGGCAGCTCTTTCCCCTTTTTAATCACTAATGGCAGCTGTTTCGGGGGGAGTTGCAGCGAGAGTCCTGATTCGTTGCTCCGAGTGCCTGCTGTCTGAAGCTCAAGGGATAAAGCCAGGGCGGATGGCTACTCCTCCCCACGCGCCTTCCCAGCAGTCTGTCTTTAATAATAATAATTATAATGGCATTTCTTAAGAGCTTACCATGAGCCATGTACTGTTCTAAGCGCTGGGGGAATACAAGATAATCAGGTTGTCCCACATGGGTCTCACGTATTAATGCCCATTTCACAGATGAGGTAACTGAGGCACAGAGAACTGAAGTGACTTTCCCAAAGTCACACAGCTGACAAGTGGTGGATACAGGATTAGAACCCATGACCTCTGACTCCTAAATCCATGCTCTTTCCACTGGGCCACGCTGCTTCTATAAGCAACCCGCAGTCTTTCTCCTGGCCTACAGCAAGGCACTTCAGCCCCTCCTCAAGCTTCTCAGCAAGGCAATTCATTCATTCATTCATTCATTCATTCATTCATTCAACCGTATTTATTGAGCACTTATTGTGTGCAGAGCCCTGTACTAAGCACTCGGGAAGTACAAGTTGGCAACATATCGAGATGGTCCCTATCCCACAACGGGCTCACAGTCTAGAAGGGGGAGACAGACAACAAAATTCAGCTTCTCCTCAAATTCCTCCCTTGATATTATTGCTCACGGGTTCAAAGAACAGTCTCTTATGAAATGGCTTCTTCGTTACAACATGGATTCGCTCTCACTAACCACAGTTATTACCATTATTTTCAACGTTATTATTATTATTATTATTATTATTATATCACCATCGGTGGGAAGGGGAGGCTGGGACCCTATGGTCCTCTGGGGATGGGCCTGCTGGCCCTGTTGACCTTGGTGTCTCCACCACACGTCCGACGGGCATGGCACCTGAGGAGACTCCGGGGCATGGGAACAGCCCCCATTAAGTGACCCTTGGTGACGTCGGCGGCCCCCGTGAAGTCACCTTTGGTGACGTCACCGTTGAGCAAGCAGCTGGACGAGGTGGGCCGGAATGGATCTGGGCAGGCAGCCGGTGGGGAAGGATGTGTCTGGGGCAGGGGGTCCCTGCCCTCCCTTCCTGCCCCACCCCAGAGGGACCCCTGTCGTCGGGAAGCCCCCCAGCTCCCCTCCAAAACACACACACACACACACACACACACACACACACACACACACACTCCTGGGCAGCGAAGCCTCTCAGGCGGTGCCTTCAGACACGGAGCCTCTGCCATCAACCGCTCAGCCCCAGCTCGTCCCGCCCAGGAACAGCCCTATTCCTTCTTCTCTGGGAGGGGGGCTGGGCAAGGGGACGGGATGGGAGGGGAGTTGGGGGCGGGAACTCAGGGCGCCCGCATGATTGGCTGCTCCCTGTTGGCTCGCTCCACCCCCTCCCCCCGGGCCAGGCCACTCCGCTCTCACCGCTGATTGACGGGCAGGAGAGAGAGAGAGAGAGAGAGAGAGAGAGAGAGAGAGAGAGAGGGAGAGAGAGAGAGAGTGTGTGTGTGTGTGTGTGTGTGTGTGTGTGTGTGTGTGCTGGCCCCGCCCCCTCCCGCGGGCTGACCCGCCCACACAGGGCCACCGCCCCTGTAGCATTCGGCACAGTTGTGAATGTCGCCATTTTGAATGATCAAATTGAGGCCATCGGGAGGGGACTTGGACTTCCTGACCCTCCCCCACGTGTCCCTCCCCCACCTGATTCCCCCTCAGCCATCTGACTCCCCTCAGTCTGATTTTACCCCTTTTGATTCTCCCCTTGTCTGACTCTCCCCTTGTCTGACTCACCCCTTTTTGACTGTCTCCATTGGGCCGCCCCGTATCTGACCCTCCCCGACCTGACTCGCCCCCTTTCTGACTCTGCCCTCACCATCCTTTCAGCTGGGCCTAACCCTCCCTTGAGGCTGACTCTCCCTAGGATCCCTGTCAGTGGAGGGGGGCTGGAGGGATGGGGAAGCACTTAGTACAATGGTATGTACACTGTAAACGCTCAGTAAAGGGCTCGCTGGTTTGGTTAAAGGGGAGGATCGGCAAGCAAGGCCCCATCCCTTACTTGGTTTTTCCCTACCTCGCTCCTGTTTTGTTTGATTTTTTTTCTTATGGTATTAGTTAAGCACTTTCTATATGCCAGGCACTGTACTCAAAGCTCGGGCAGATTCAAGCCAATCAGGTTAGACACAGTCCATGTCCCATACGGAGCTCACAGTCTTGATCCCCAGCCGGCCTCCATATTCCTCCTCCTCCACTTCATCCAACCATCCCTTCACCATCCTCTCCCTCCTAGGAGGGTCTTTGAGTCCTCAGGCCAGGTAAACACCCGGTGTGGAATCCCGGCAATATGCCTATGATTAGCTATACAGGATTCAAATGTAGGTAGGCACACAGGGACAAGGTGCTCCATCTTTCCCCCTAAGAATGATCCAGAATGGACAAGAAGATCAAGTGCGGGTCCATGTCCCTTGGACCTCTGGGGATTTAAGGGCCCTGGTGAAAGAATGCCCTAGTATAAAAGAAAAGCCAGCAATGTTTAAGAAGGAACTTGCCCCTGTAATCCAGTGCTACTGCCTTCATGGGCTAATATAAACCAGCTATTAGGGATCATAATTTCTCTGGACATTTGAAAACAGTTATTCGAGGGGTCAGACTGGCCCACAGGACCAAGGACAAATCATACAGACCTGGAGTGTGATCGTGAAAAGCTGTTAGGAACAATCACGTAGTCTGTCAGCCTAAAACTGATTGGTCAGAAATTAGTAACTGTAAGCAAGGGAAAGAAGAAAGTCCTGGGGCATATATGGAAAGAATATGCAAAATTTTCGAACAGAATTCAGGTATACGAGTCGCTAGGGCTGTGTCCCCACAATCGTAGGGGGCCGCCTTCGTGACAAGCCTAACGCAGAATCTCCAAGTCCAGCTAGAGTTAGTGTGTGTGTGTGTGTGTGTGCGCGCGCGCACGCACGCGCACATGTGTGTGCTGTCAGGCAGAATCCCTTGAGAAATTAGTAGAACGAGCCAAACACTGTGCCACCAACCAGGAACAAAAGAAGGAACACTTAGAAGCCAAGCTGTTGACCCTACAGTTTCAGGCCCATCATCCAGGAGAAGGTAAGGCTCTGAACAGACCCAGCAGATGGCCTCGTGAGGTGTGCCTTCTGTCTCTGCCTCAGACAAAAGGCCCTAAGGGGGCTTGCTTTTACTGTGGCCAAGAGAGCCATTGGAAAAATCAATGCCCCCTTAACCCAACAAAATCTAGGAAGATGCTCCTTCGCACTTTCCCGGGAAAGTGGCACCAGGAATGAGGGTATTTGGGGCAGGGTGAGGGACTTCCTATCTTCGTTGAAATACCGGTAGCACAGACCTCTTGGGGCCAGGCAGTTTAATGTTACACAGTGGGAAAGACCCTTCCTTTCTTACTCGATACCAGAGCCGCATGATTCTCCATTCAGCTGTCAGCTCTCCCAGTTGTCCCATTTTCAGGGAGCACTCTCACAACTATAGGAGCAGTTAACAAACCTGTAACTGCCGACGTTATGGAACCGATGCATCTAGGAATAGGAGAGCTGGTAACACAACACCACTTCATCCTTAGTCCAGTAGGACTCGACCTGCTGGAGAAATTCGATTGCTTGCTACAGTACACCCAGAAGGGAGTCTTATGGATATCCCCGGCCCTTACCAAGAGATATCACTTTTCTCTGTGCTACCTATTGAGAAGAAGATACATTCAGATTAGAGTCCTGTTCTCGACGCTTTACCTCTTTCTCTGTGGTCAAGCCATACTAACAAGGTAGGTTCAGCCATCACCATGCCCCTGGTAAAGGTAAATTTATACCCTCAACAATCTCGTTCCTCAAAAAACCCAAAACCCTAACTCTCCTGAGCAAGAGCAGGGCATAGCTACAGGACCTCATAGGAGTTAGCTTTGTGGTCCCCTGATCAAATCTTACAGTGCTCTGCACACAGTAAGTGCTCAATAAATACGACTGAATGAATGAATGAATATCCCAGCCGTTTTGAAGGTGCTTCACCCTTCAAGCCCGGCACAAACTGGTTCTTTTCTTGGGATGACGGGTTAGTGCTGCCAGTGGATTCTGTCCTATTCTGAAAGGGCCAAGCCACTGCAGGCCCTCGCTACTGGCCCCCAGGAGCCATTCTCGTGGGCGGCCAAGGCTGAAGTCTCTTTTACAGATTCGAAGCAGGTCCTCTCTTTGGTCCCTGTTTTGGGATCACCTGATCATTCTAGGCCAGTCACCCTGTTTTGTGCACAATGACAGACCTGTGCACAGGCTGTGCATACCCAGAAACATGGAGATTCCCACCGACCACTTGGTTATTATAGCTCCATCTTTGACCCGATGAAGGCAACCTTCCCACCATGTCTCTGTGCGGTAACGGCAGCCTCCCGAACAGTGGAAGCCACTGAGGACCTAGTACTGGGACATCTGCTCCAAGTCTCTGTCTCCCATGCTGTAGCGGCACTTCTCTTGTGTTCATGCACCCAGGTCTTTTTTACAGCTAGGCAGACTAAGTAGGAGATTCTCCTCCTGAGCTCCCCCAACTTAACCATGATGCATTTTACTTCTCTAAATACCGCCACCCTGTATCCAAGCAAAGATGAGGGGGGAATCTCATGCTACTGAGGCTACCATTAATCCCTTAATAAGACTGCACCCAGATTTACAGACCAGCCCTTGCTGAACCCTGAACTCTTGTTTTTCGCTGATGGCTCTTAACTTCAGGATGATCAAGGGCAACTCAGGTCAGGCTATGCAGTCTGCTCTGAGCCTGCTTGTCTGGAATACCTGCTCCTGTCTCCTTTTTATTCTGCAGAACAGGCTGAGTTAGCTGCTCTTACTTGTGCCTGTGTTCTGGCCTCCAGACGGAGCCCACTAATCTATACTGACTCCCGTATGCCTTTGGGGTTGTGCATGATTTTGGTTCCCCTTGGCAACAGTGAGGTTTCCCCATGGCTGTGGGAACCCCTAACCAAATCAGTCATTCATTCATTCATTCCATCATATTGATTGAGCGCTTACTGTGTACAGAGTACTGTACTAAGCGCTTGGGAAGTACAAGTTGGTAACATATAGAGACGGGCCCTACCCAACAGTGGGCTCAAGGCAATCTTCTACATGAATCTCTTGCTGTGGTGAAATGTGTGGCACATAACTTCTCTCCCAACCTGGCCCACTGTTGGGTAGGGACCGTCTCTATACGTTGCCAACTTGTACTTCCCAATGGCTTAGTACAGTGTTCTGCACACAGTAAGCGCTCAATAAATATGATTTAATGAATGAATGAACCTCATGTCCAAGGGTAATGCCTGTACAGATGCTGCTGCACGAGTGGAGGCTCTACAATCCTCACAATATCCTGATACCACAAACTTTGTGTCTGTCCCCTCTATTCCCTGAACCTCCCTCCACAATTTGCTTTCACTTCAGAAAATGGACTCTCCGGGGGAGGTAAAATCCTGGTTAACACTAACGGTTAGCAAACTCCCTCAGAACTTTGGATGAGTCCCAAGCACCTTCGTGTTGCATCCCCATGCTGTATTGCCTTTCCTTGTCCTACTGGCACATGGCCATGCCCATATTGGCAAAAGGTAGGTGATGGACTCTAATACGAGGCTCTGGGTTGCAAGCAAGATAGTGCATCTAACTAGCCAGTATGTCTCAAGATGCACTCAATATATCGACAACATAATGTAGGGAAAACCACCAAGATTCTCTGTGTAGCACACCCAACCCCTTGGAGGCCCTCTATTAACGTTCAAGTTGATTTTATTCAAATGCCTACGGTGATGGGTTTTGGATTTGTTATGGTGATAATAGATACCATTTCAAGATGGTTTGAGGCATTCTCCTGGTGACAGGCAGACAGCAAGACAGTAGCAAATTTGTTTTTAAAGGACTTATACCGTAATTCAGGTGCCTGCCAGTATCAGTAGTGACTATGGGACTCATTTTACTGGACAAATAGCTGGAGATAACTGTTAAGAACTAGGCATAAAACTGCATTTCCATTGTCCTTATGACCCACAGTCTACAGGACAAGTAACGATACAAGGGGACGCTGAATGATGATAAGCAAAACTATGTTCTGAAACTGGATTGAAATGGCCGGAATGCCTTCCCTTGGCCCTCTTTGCTCTACAAAACATGCTTAATGGAAAGACAGGCTTGCACCCACACGACGTTCGGATGGGGAGGCCTATGCACCTCTCTACCATCCTCTCCTGTGGACTGGGAAAGATGGGCTATAACCCTTACCGATGATGCCTTATTGGACTATTGTATGCTGGTAAATGACTTCCTTAAGCCCTTACATTCACAGGTAGAACAAGCACTGCCAAAGCCAGACCCAAACCAGAGCCACAGACTCAAACCAGACAAGTGGATACTTGTTAATTCCTTCACACGGAAAAATGCCCTTGAGCCACAGCGGAAGGGACCTTATCAGTTGCTGCTAACTACAGAAACTGCAGTAAAGTGTCGGGGACAGCGGACCTGGATCCACGCATCCCCCCTTAAGCAGGTTCCAGTGCTATCAGAAGAGGACCCTGAGGTCATATGAACTTGTGAATAACAGCGAACCCTCTGAGAAACTGCAGAATTATTTGGGATATTGATATCCAGCAGGGACTTTTGACTTTGGGCTAGCACTATTCCTTGGTTTCTGTAATGTCCCTCATGAACTCTTAATAGTGGGCACAGTCATTGGTTTGGTCGACTATACGTATATGATGGGGAGAGTATGCATCTGCCTGGTCCAAAATTACTCACTCCCACTCAGAGCGGTTTTGGCTCCATGGCATCCAAATTTTTTTCCACATAATCAATCAATCAATCAATCAATCAATCGTATTTATTGAGCGCTTACTATGTGCAGAGCACTGTACTAAGCGCTTGGGAAGTACAAATTGGCAACACATAGAGACAGTCCCTACCCAACAGTGGGCTCACAGTCTAAAAGGGGGAGACAGAGAACAGAACCAAACATACCAACAAAATAAAATAAATAGGATAGAAATGTACAAGTAAAATAAATAAATAAATAGAGTAATAAATATGTACAACCATATATACATATATACAGGTGCTGTGGGGAAGGGAAGGAGGTAAGATGGGGGGATGGAGAGGGGGACGAGGGGGAGAGGAAGGAAGGGGCTCAGTCTGGGAAGGCCTCCTGGAGGAGGTGATGCTCAGCAGAGCCTTGAAGGGAGGAAGAGAGCTAGCTTGGCGGAGGGGCAGAGGGAGAGCATTCCAGGCCCGGGGGATGACGTGGGCCGGGGGTCGACGGCGGGACAGGCGAGAACGAGGTACAGTGAGGAGATTAGCGGTGGAGGAGCGGAGGTTGCGGGCTGGGCAGTAGAAGGAGAGAAGGGAGGTGAGGTAGGAGGGGGGCGAGGTGATGGAGAGCCTTGAAGCCCAGGGTGAGGAGTTTCTGCCTGATGCGCAGATTGATTGGTAGCCACTGGAGATTTTTGAGGAGGGGAGTAATATGCCCAGAGCGTTTCTGGACAAAGATAATCCGGGCAGCAGCATGAAGTATGGTTTGAAGTGGAGAGAGACACGAGGATGGGAGATCAGAGAGAAGGCTGGTGCAATAGTCCAGACGGGATAGGATGAGAGCTTGAACGAGCAGGGTAGCAGTTTGGATGGAGAGGAAAGGGCGGATCTTGGCAATGTTGCGGAGCTGAGACCGGCAGGTTTTGGTGACGGCTTGGATGTGAGGGGTGAATGAGAGAGCGGAGTCGAGGATGACACCAAGGTTGCAGGCTTGTGAGACGGGAAGGATGGTAGTGCCGTCAACAGAGATGGGAAAGTCAGGGAGAGGACAAGGTTTGGGAGGGAAGACAAGGAGCTCCGTCTTCGACATGTTGAGCTTTAGGTGGCGGGCGGACATCCAGATGGAGATGTCCTGAAGGCAGGAGGAGATGCGAGCCTGGAGGGAGGGGGAGAGAGCAGGGGCAGAGATGTAGATCTGGGTGTCATCAGCGTAGAGATGATAGTTGAAGCCGTGGGAGCGAATGAGGTCACCAAGGGAGTGAGTGTAGATTGAGAACAGAAGGGGACCAAGCACTGAACCTTGGGGAACCCCCACAGTAAGAGGATGGGAGGGGGAGGAGGAGCCTGCAAAAGAGACTGAGAAAGAACGACCGGAGAGATAAGAGGAGAACCAGGAGAGGACGGAGTCTGTGAAGCCAAGGTCAGATAGCGTGTTGAGGAGAAGGGGGTGGTCCACAGTGTCAAAGGCAGCTGAGAGGTCGAGGAGGATTAGGACAGAATATGAGCCGTTGGATTTGGCAAGCAGGAGGTCATTGGTGACCTTTGAGAGGGCAGTTTCCGTGGAATGAAGGGGACGGAAGCCAGACTGGAGGGGGTCGAGGAGAGAGTTGTTGTTGAAGAATTCTAGGCAGCGCGTGTAGACAACTCGTTCAAGGAGTTTGGAAAGGAATGGTAGGAGGGATATGGGACGATAACTAGAAGGTGAGGTTGGGTCAAGAGAGGGTTTTTTTTAGGATGGGAGAGACATGGGCATGTTTGAAGGCAGAGGGGAAGGCACCAGTGGAGAGTGAGCGGTTGAAGATGGAAGTTAAGGAGGGGAGAAGGGATGGAGCGAGAGATTTCATAAGATGAGAGGGAATGGGGTCAGAAGCACAGGTGGCCGGAGTAGCACTTGAGAGGAGGGAGGAGAGTTCCTCTGTGGATACCGCTGGGAAGGATGGGAGAGTAGCAGAGAGTGTTGAGAGCCAGGGGGATGGAGAAAGGGGGGAAGAGACTTTGGGGAGGTCGGACCTGATGGATTTAATTTTGTTAATGAAGTAGGAGGCCAGATCGTTGGGGGTGAGGGAAGGAGGAGGGGGAGGAACCGGGGGCCTGAGAAGGGAGTTGAATGTACAGAAGAGCTGGCGGGGGTGATGGGCATGGGTGTCAATAAGGGAGGAGAAATAGTTTTGCCTGGCAGAAGAGAAGGCTGAGTTAAGGCAGGAAAGGATAAACTTGAAGTGAACGAGGTTGGCATGGTGTTTAGACTTTCGCCAGCAGCGTTCAGCAGCTCGAGCATAAGAGCGAAGGAGGCGGACAGTGGCAGTGATCCAGGGCTGTGGGTTAGTGGTGCGAGAGCGGCGAAGGGAAAGGGGAGCAAGCGAGTCTAGCTGACTAGAAAGGGTAGAGTTGAGAGCAGTAATCTGATCATCAAGACTGGGTAGAGAGGAGAGGGCGGCGAGGTGGGGTGTGAGGCACTCCGAAAGATGGGTGGGGTCCAGAGAGCGGAGATCTCTGTGAGGGAGTAATACGGATTTACAGGGGAATGGAGTGTGAGTGAGGAGGCAGGTGAGAAGATTATGATCAGAGAGAGGGATTACAGAGTTGGTGAGGGTGGACACAGTGCAGCGGTAGGAGATGATGAGGTCGAGGGTATGACCAAGTTGGTGAGTGGGTGAGGTGGGGTGGAGGAAGAGGTTGGCAGCGTCAAGGAGAGATAGAAGGCGGGCAGCAGAGGAGTCGTTAGGGATATCCATGTGGATATTGAAGTCTCCGAGGATCAGAGTGGGCATGGAGAAGGAGAGAAGGAAGGTGAGGAAGGGGTCAATGTCGTTAAAGAAGTTGGAAGTGGGGCCCGGAGGGCGGTAGATGACGGCTACAAGAATCTGGAGGGGGTGGTAGAGGCGAATAATGTGGGCTTCAAAGGAAGGGAAGGAAAGGGAAGGGGGAGGAGGGATAGTGCGAAAGCGACATTGGGGGGCGAGAAGGAAACCGACACCTCCTCCTTTTCCGGTGAGTCTGGGGGAGTGGGAGAAGAAGAGGCCTGCACTGCAGAGAGCAGCAGAAGAGACCGTGTCGTCCAGCGACAGCCATGTTTCAGTTAGGGCGAGGAGGAGTAGAGAACTGGAAAGGAAAAGGTCCAGGATGAAAGGGGTCTTACTTAAAACGGAGCGGGGGTTCCAGAGGCCACACTTGGCAGCAGCTGTCGAGGGTGGGGAGGGAGGGGGAAGGGTGCGAGGGGTGGGGAGGGTTTGGATTGGGATGAGTTGGCGGGGGCCTGGGCGGGGAGAGTGGGAAGGGGGGTGGCGAAGGGAAAGGAGAACTGGGATGGGGTGGGGGCGGGGAGAAGGGGAGGGAGGGGGCCGGGAGGGAGAAGCAGAGGACCTGCGCTGGTACAGAGGAATCCTTGGTAAGGGGTGAGGGGGAGTGGTCTTGGTGGGTGAGAGGGATAGATAATGGGATAGAGCCACAGATGGCATAAGTGCCTTTGCCAAGTTAACAGAGCTAGTTCTTAACCGAACAAGCAAGGCCCTTGGCTTGTTAAGCAAGAGAGTGCAGGCCTGGTAGCTCTTTAGAACCGTATGGTTTTAGACATGCTGCTTGCCGCTCAAGGTGAGGACTTGTGTTGTCCTTGGTACACATTGTTGTACATACATCCCTGATAACTCTCAAAGTCTTATGCTTGTCTCAGTGTTATAGTACCTCTATCTTACAGGGGTTACAGGAAGCACGTGAAATCTCCCATGACAGGGGAGAGGTATGGCTCACTCTCACTTCTTGTTTCCCCAGTGTGAAGGGCTGGGCTAAGACCAAACTCCAGCTCCTAGGTTTGGGAATCCTCCTTGTCCTGATGACCTGTGTTTTTTTTTTCTGTTGTTTTCACTTTAAAGTATTGCTGTAAAGGTATGCAGGAGCCTGCTAATGCGAGTAGGCCAGAAGGGATAATTTCTGCATGCCCTCAAGAAAGAAGAACAAAGTAACACCCAGAGATAAAGAGATCCTAAGATTCATTCAGATAGAGCCCGAAAGCTTCCTCATGGTCAAACTAAAGGGGTCTGTCCCTGCACTTTTTATGTGAAGGCAGGGATCGGATGGAGTCGAGAACATGAGGAGATAAGCTGCCTAAAATGAGCCACAGTACAGATATAACTGGAAGGGAATTTGGTACATAATTTTCTGTGGTGATGCTAGTAAGGCATCGAAGAGGGGAATGTGGAAACTAACTCTTAGCCTGCCTTACATTTGTTTTCAGACTCCATTGTGCACTAATCTACCCTGTTTTCCTAAATCATGCTTCAGCTCACCTTTCCCCTGTTGTCAGTTTCAGCCACATCCTGTTGTCTGTTAAGAAAATTGATGTCACACCTAACTGGTTTCTGTTGCTGTTGTAAACGCCCACCACAGACAATATCTAGCTGCCTTTTCCACCTTTCAGTGATGAGGTTGAGCCCGCTATGACATCAATAGACTGTCTGTCCTCACACAGATCTGTATAAAATATTGCAATTGAAAAATCCCTTAATGCTGTGTTCCTGCGACTTGATTTTTTTTGGACTCAACACGTGCCAAGGACTATACTAGGCTCTGAGGTGGACAGAAGATCGTAGGGTCCCATATTCATTCAGTCGTATTTATTGAATGCTTACTGTGTGCAGAGCACTGTATCATAAACACGTGGAAAGTACAATTCAGCAACAACCACAATGGGCTCACAGTATAGAAGGGGTTGACAGACAACAAAACAAGTAAACAGGCATCAATAGCATCAATGTAAATGAATAGAATTATAGATATATACATACCATTAACATAAATAAATATAATTATAAATATGTGCATGTATGCACAAGTGCTGTGGGGCTGGGAAGGGGTAGAGCAAAGGGAGTGAGTCAGGATGATGGGGAGGGGAGGAGGAGCAGAAGAAAAGCGGGCCTTAGTTTGGGAAGGACTCTTGGAGGAGGTGAGCATTCAGTAGGGCTTTGAAGGGGGGAAGTGTGATTCTTTGGCAGATTTGAGGAGGGAGTGCATTCCAGGCCACAGGTAGGGCGTGGGCCAGGGATCGTCGGTTGGACAGGGGAGAACGAAGCACAGTGAGAAGGTTAGCACCAGAGGAGCAAAGTATGCGGGCTGGGATGCAAAAGGAGAAAAGGTAGGAGGGGGCAAGGTGATGGAGAGCTTTGAAGCTAATAGTGAGGAGTTTTTGCTTGATATGTAGGTTCATTCATTCATTCAATTCATTCAATCGTATATATGGAGTGCTTACTGTGTGGAGAGCACTGTACTAAGTGCTTGGAAAGTACAATTAGGCAACAGAGACAATCCCTACCCAACAACGGGATCACAGTCTAGAAGAGCGAGATGTGGGAGGTGATTAACAGGCAACAACTGGAGATTTTTGAGCGGGGGCGGGGGGGTAATATGCCCAGAGCTGCTATGTAGAAAGATAATGGGGGCAGCAGAGTGAAGTATTGACTGAAGTGGGGAGAGACAAGAGGTTGGGAGATCAGACCGGAAGCTTATGCAGTAACCAGTTGGGATACGCTGAGTGATTGCACTAACGTGGTAGCGGTTTGGATGGAGAGGAAAGAGCGGCTCTTGGAGTGGGAGTGAAGGTAAGACTGGCACGTTTGGGCGACGGTTTGGATATGTAGAGTGAATGAGAGAGCAGAATCAGGGATGACACCAAGGTTGTGGGCTAGTGAGACGGGAAGGAAGGATGGTAGGGCCTTCCACAATGATGGGAAAGTCAGGGAGAGGACAGGGTTTGGGTGCGAAGATAAGGAGCTAAGTCTTGTACATGTTGAGTTTTAGGTGGTGGGAGGACATCCAGGTGCAGATGTCCTGAAGGCAGGAGAAGATGGAAGCCTGGAGGGAGGGTGAGAGAACAAAGGAGGAAATATAGATTTGGATATCGTGCACATACAGATGATAGTTGTAGGCATGGGAGCAAATGAGTTCACCAAGGAAGTGACCTGTAGATGGAGAACAGAAGGTGGCCAAGAACTGACTCTTGAGGAATCCCTACAGTTAGGGGATGGGAGTGGAAGGAGAAGACCACGAAGGAGACTAAGAATGAACGGCAAGAGAGATAAGAGGAGAACCAGGAGAGGATTGAGTCAGTGAAGCTAAGGTTGGATAACATGTTGAGGAGAAGGGGATGGTCGACAGTGTCAAAGGCAGCTGAGAGGTCAAGGAGGATTAGGATGGAGTAGGAGCCATTGGATTTGGCAAGAAGGAGGTCGTTGGTGACCTTTGAGAGGGTGATTTCAGGGCGGTAGAGGGGACAGATATCTGAGGCTCACAGTCTTCCACTTGTCTGCTGTGTGACCTTTGGCAAGTGACTTCATTTCTCTGTACCTCAGTTACCTCATATGTAAAATGAGGATTAAGCCGGTGAGCCCCTTGCGGGACTGGGACTGTGTGAAACCCGATTTGCTTGTATCCACCCCGGCACTTAGTACAGTGCCTGGCACAAAAAGTGCTTAAAAATATCATTTTCATCATTATCATTATTATCCACACTGCACACCATCATCTTTATTTCCGAGGGTAAGGCATTGGTCAACATGGTGAACCTTGAGCCTTCGAAGGATTTCATTAGATTAGCCCGTTCTGGAACCGATGTTGCCTAGTGGATAGACCCCAGGCCTGGAAGTCACAGGAACTGGGTTCTAATCCTGTCTCCACCACTTCTCTTCTTTATGATCTTGGGCAAGTCACTTCAATTCTCTGTACCTCAATTCCCTCATCTGCAGAATGGGAAGTTAACCCTGTTCTCCCTCCTACCTAGACCGTGAGTCTCATGTGGGACCTGATTATCTTCTATTAACCTCTGAGCCTAGTTCAGTGCTTGGCAAGTAATAAGTGCTTAGCGAGTACCACAATAACCACTATCATTATTATAATTAGAAAAGTATTTTCACTCGTCATTTTTTTTGAAATTTAGAATCTTTTTATTTTTGGAATATGTACAATAGTTTTATTTTTCACAGCGTTGATTCAATCATTCAGTCATGATGGGTGTTTTGAGGAGATGAGGGCTCCATTAGAAAGTATTTTATAAAACTTATCATTCTCAGGGCTGGGCTTTATGTTTCTCACCAATGAGCAGTTTAGAGGAGGGCCTAGTGGAAATAGAGACCGGTCCTGGGATTTGGAAGTTGGAGGACCGGGCTCCCCCAGGGAAGGCAGCAATTGGACTCGGAGTATCAGGGTCCCGACTGGGGAGCTGGTGCCCAGGGTCTTCCCAGAGCTGGACGGGAGCCCGGAACCGGATCCCATCCTCCCTTGAACAGATGAACAGGCAGTGAGCTACCGCACACCATTGCTGCATTTGGGAGTTCTGGGACTCGAGGCTGCAGGGTCATTAGCGTTTGCAGCTTCAGGGGGCATTTAGGGATATTTGGCAGGCAGCGGGTCAAGCCCCCTGAGAGAGTGCGTTGGGGGAGAGGCACAGGAGAGGTCCTCCTCAGGGGCCAAGGTGATGAGAACGGCAGGCGCAGGGTGGGCAGGGGCCGGTGACAGGACCCCGGGGTAGGGTTACCCTGGGGCCATCATTCAGAGTGACATACGGGTCCCGCAGTGACGACAGGGGAGATGAGAACATGGCTGACAAATGTTGAAGAACGGAGACAATGCCGGATGTAGTCAGTAGATGTTAAAAGATGAGGGGATGAGGACGTGGCCAACAACCGTTAAAAGGTGAGGGTGTTCTGGATGTGGTTGGAGGACGTATAAGGATGGGGATGATCCAGAGGTGGCCGGTAGATGTTCACAGAAGTTGATGGAGAAGTGGACAGCAGACCTTAAAGGAGGTGGACGATATCGACCTGGCCGGCAGACGTTAAAGGAACGGGGAGATACAGGCATCACCGGCAGACGTTGAAGTGTGGGGGCAGTCCAGATGTGGCCAGCAGACGTTCAAGGACGCAATGAAGACGTGGCCAGAAGACCTTAAAAGATGGGGACGATGCAGACCTGGCCGTCAGATGTCAAAGGAGTGGGGAGATGCAGACGTGGCTGACAAACGTTGAAGAATGGGGACAATACGGATATAGCCGGTTGATGTGAAAATATGGGGCGAGGAGGACGTGGCCAGCAACAGTTAAAGGGAGAGGGTGATGCGGATGTGGCTGAAGGACATTTAAGGATGGGGATGATCCGGAGGTGGCCGGTAGACGTTCAAGGAAGTGATGTGGACATGGCCAGCAGACCTTAAAAGATGGGGACAATGCAGACCTGGCCGGCAGATGTTAAAGGAAAGGGGAGATACAGGCGTGGCTGGCGGACAATGAAATACGGGGACTATACGGCTGTCAGACGTTAATGTCGGGGGCAGTGAGGACGTGGCCAGGAGATGTTAAATGTTGGGGGCGATCCGGGTGTGGTCGGCCAATGTTCAATGTCAGGAGTGATGAGGTCGTGGCCAACAGAAGTTATAGGAGGGAAGGATGCAGACATGGCTGGCAGAAGCTGAAAGATGGGGGTGATCCGGACATGGCCAGCGGGCATTAAAGGATGCGGGTGATTAAGACGTGGCCGGCAGATATTAAAGAACCAGGGCGATGTGAATATTTATGCCTGATGTTAAAAGCCTGGGGCGAGGTGGACATGGCTTGACAGATGTTAAGTGATAGGGGCAATGACGACATTTCCTGCTTGGGTTAATGGCCAGGGCAACGTGGACTTTTCTGGCTCATGTTAAAGGATGGAGACGATGAGGATGTGGCTAGCTGACATTAATGGACTGGAGTGGACGTGGCCCGATGATTTTAAAGGAGAGGAGAGATGCAGACCTGACTCGTGGAGGTTATATGAGAGGAGCATTTTTGCCAGATCCAGAGGCCAGATTCCTGGGGAGAGGGAACAGCCAGGCTTCCTATTGTTTACGTTGTGAGGCATGAGGATCTTCCCGCTCACCCAACCGACGCGCGGGGCCGACTCACGACGCAAAGAACTGCGATTCACGAGGGGGGTCAGGGAGATTTTATTCCCAGTTTAAGGCTCTAATATAAGTACTAGCCGAATGGGATCACACTCCAGGCGGGCTTCTCTCCTTAGGGGAGAAGGAAGCCCTGAGATTCCATGCGCAGGGGTTTTTATAGTTCCTCTTTCCATTAGCCATTTCCGATTGGTTATCGGCTGCTGCAGAAAGGCAGGGCAGAAACCCGATTGGTTATCTTTGTGGTGACTCAGTAGTCCCATGGTCATCCGGGATGTGCCCACTCCATCTTGCGTTATCAGCTTCAGCTGCACCCGTGCCTCCCTCTCGTGTTATCGGCTTCTGCTGTACCCGCGACTCCCTCTCGTGTTATCGGCTTCCGAGGCACCCGCGATTCCCTCTCGTGTTATCAGCTTTCGCTGCACTCGCCTCATTATGACTCCTTCACAATGGTGGTCGGGCAAGGGCAGGGGCATGGGATTCCAGCTGGGAATCGCCAGGGCCCCAGGAGAGGTCAATATTGTGCTCACGTATTGCCCTGGGGGTGCACCCTGGTCTTCCCCCGCAGGAAATTCCGGACCCACCTGCGGGCACGGCCCAACCAACCCGACACCCCACTCTTCCCCTTCTCTTTGGCGCCATCTCCCACTTCGGGCCAAATTATTCGAGGCCGCGGGAACAGGATCCCCAGCCCGCAGAAGATCACCACCTGCGGTGGGCTCTGGGGAAAGAACGTTCTTGGACCCTCATGCTTCTCCTCCTCTTTCTCCCGTTTCTCATCTTCCGCAACTTCCTCCACCTCCTCCACCTTCTCCCCTTTGTCCTGCTCCACCTCTTCCCCCATCTTCTCTTTTTCACATTTCTTCTTGTTTCCCTGCTCCATTTTTTCTTCCAACACCTTCTTCTCCTCCTCCACCTTCTCCTCCTCGAGGTCCTCCTCCCTCTCCTCCTCGATGCAGAGAATTTTCTGGTATTCCCGGGCCTTGGTGGTGTAGGCCAGGTGTTCACACCTGTGGCAGCCAGAAGGCCAGAGAAGTAGGGTCGACGGCTCCCGGGTCCCCTCCTCCCGCTGCCCGCCCCCGTCTCCAGCCTGACCCGGGAAGGGTCTCTGCTTTCCTCCCTGTCCCGCCCCTCTTCCCCTCCACCCGCCCGCCCCCAGCAGCTGCCCTGACCTGCCTTTCCTCCTTCCCCATGCCCAGGCCTTCCACCGCCTCCCCTCCCCAAACTCCCCATCCCCAGCCACACTCCCCGGAGGCCCAGTGCCCCTCCTCTCGATCGTCACTCTCGGTCGGTGGGGAACGGGAGGCGGAACCGTGTGTCTCCCCCGGGCCGGGTCTGCCGACCTGCTGCCCTCGGGGTCCCCGGCCCACATCCGACGGGCTGCGCCTGAGGAGACCCCGGGGGTCTCGGGAGGACTGCGCCGTAGGGACGAGGGGGGAGCGCGACTCGTCACGGGACCCTCGGCGACGTCACCGCCAGGAGGGTGGAGGGATATGCCCAAAACTGAACCCCTTATCTTCCCTCCCAAATCCTACCCTCTCTCTGACTTTCGCATCACTGCTGACGGCACTACTATCCTTCCCGTCTCACAAGCCCGCAACCTTGGTGTCATCCTCGACTCTGCTCTCTCTTTCACTCTTCTCATCCAATCCATCATCAAAACCTGCCAGTCTCATCTCCGCAACATCGCCAATATCTGCCCTTTCCTCTCCATCCAAACTGCTACCCTGCTGGTTCAATTTCTCATCCTATCCCGACTGGATTACTGCATCAGCCTCCTCTCTGATCTCCCATCCTCTTGTCTCTCCCCACTTCAGTCTACACTTCACGCTGCTGCCCGGATCATCTTTGTGCAGAAACGCTCTGGGCATGTAACTACCCTCCTCAATAATCTCCAGTGGCCACCAATTAACCTACGCATAAGTTAAAAACTCCTCACTCTCGGCTTCAAGTCTCTCCATCACCTCGCCTCCTCCTACCTCACCTCCCTTCTCTCCTTCTACAGCCCAGCCTGCACCTTCCGCTCCTCTGCCGCTAACCTCCTCACTGTGCCTCGTTCTTGCCTGTCCCGCCGTCGACCTCCGGCCCACGTCCTCCCCCTGGCTTGGAATGCCCTCCCTCCGCACATCCGCCAAGCTAGCTCTCTTCCTCCCTTCAAAGCCCTATTGAGAGCTCACCTCCTCCAGGAGGCCTTCCCAGACTAAGCCCCCTCCTTCCTCTCCCCCTCCCCATCCCCCCGCCCTACCTCCTTCCCCTCCCCCAGCACCTGTATATATGTTTGTACAGACTTATTTCTCTATTTTACTTGTACGTATTTACTATTCTATTTTATTTTGTTAATTTGTTTTGTTGTCTGTCTACCCCTTCTAGACTGTGAGCCCGCTGTTGGGTAGGGACCGTCTCTATATGTTGGCAACTTGTACTTCCCAAGCGCTTAGTATAGTTCTCTTGACACAGTACACGCTAAATAAATGCGATTGAATATGAGGAGGCAGCGGGTCGGCAATGAGGGGATGGTCCCTGCTCTACCTCCCGTCTCCATACAGTCACAGAGACCTTTGTCATGGGGCACGGGAGCCGTGTCAGGCGGTGCCCTCAAACATGGCACCTCTGTCCTATTCCCCTCTGCCCCGGCCTGTCCCGCTCGAGTACTCCCCGGGGCGGGGGAGAGGGGCGCCGCCGTGCAACCATGATTGGCTGCTCTTGGTGTGTCAGCCCCTCCCCCTCCCCCCCCGGCCCCGGCCATGCCGCTCCTCTCTCCTTTGCTGAGTGGCTACCCATTTTTGGCTCACTCAGCCTCTTCCTGCCTCAACCAGGAAACTCCTTTCTTGCTCGCGGATGAGAGAGAGAGAGAGAGAGAGAGAGAGAGAGAGAGAGTTAGTCCCGCCTTCTCCCAAGGCTGAAGCTGGGGCGGGAGGTTCTAGTGGATCTCCTGGCCCAGGCCGTTCTGGGCTTGCTCCACCCCAACAACCTGCCCGGAAAAGGGCCGCGGCCCCTTGAAAGGCGGCGCCGCTCCCTCTGACGTCATTTTTAACTGTCAAACTGAGGCCTCCTTCCCCTGCCCTGCCCTGTGACTTCAGTCAGGAGGAAAGGGGGAGGGGCCCAGAGGGGGCGGTTTCGGGGGCCTGGAGGGGGCAGGGCCCGGACAGGTCGGGCCCCAGGGGACAAGAGGGGCACACGAAGAGGATAGGGGGGCGGTGGGCTAACTCCACCTTCCCCTTTGATTCTTCCTGTCTCACGCTCCCTCGCCCCATCTGCCTCTCTTTTTTTCGTCTGACTCTCCCTTTCTTGACTCTTCCCTTGCCTTACCTCCCCTATGGCTAACCTCCCACTCTCTCACCCTGTCTGGCTCTCCCCTTCTGACTCTCCCCTCCCTGTCTCTCTCCTTCTTTTACCTTCCCTATGGCTGAACCCCCAAACTCTCTCCCTGCCTGACTCTACCCCCCTCCCCACCGCTGACTCTCTCCTTGCTTTATCTCCCCTATGGCTGACCTCCCACTGTCTCACCCTGTCTGAGTTTCCCCATCACTCTCCCCCATCTGACTCACCCCTCATCTGACCCTCCCCTTGCCTGACCTCCCCACGTCTGACTCTCCCCTCGTCATCCTCTCCATGGGCTTAACCCTCCCCTCAGACTGACACTCTCCAGGATCCCTGTCAGCTGAGGGGGTCCAGGGGGCCCGAGAAGCGCTTAGTACAGAGCTCAGCACGCAGTAAACACTCGGTAAATACCTCGCAGGATTAGTTGAAGAGGAGGATCGGGGCGCTGGGCCCTGTCCCTCACTTGATTTCTCCTTCTCTTTCTTCCTTCCTTCCTCCCTCCCAGTTCCAGCCCCAGGGCGGCTCTAGGCCTTGTCTCCCCCTCAGACTCACCGCCTTCCCCGTCGGCACAAGCAGAATCTCTCCTTACTGCGAACCTGCCAGTCCCGATCCGCCATGGCGGCTCTGGAAAGAAAGCGACCCGTGGGAAAACCTGCCGTCAGTGGAGATGGGCGGCAGCCCCTCGCTGTCCTCCAGTTTTCTCTCTCTCCCCCACCGCATCGGCCCCCGCGGTGGTCTGACACTGTGTAGTACTAGATCGTTTCGTCGCTCCCGATGGGTCGACCCCCCGTCCCTCCTCCTTCTGACACTTTTAAGCCGGGAGAACCGTAGGGGCAGGGGCCGAGCCTGATTATTAGCCAGCAGCGCTCTTCCAGCGCTCAGTACAGTGCTGTGCCCGTAGCAAGCTCTTCTATCGATGCGCTCCCGTCCCTGCCGCTCCTGCCAAGGAAGCACTGGCCTGTGGATAACTGACCCCAGGGAGGAGCGGCGCCGAGCGAATTCCTCCCCATCCCGCCCCGCCAGTCCAGAGACCCCGCCCCGGCCTTCTGCCAGGTGTCCCCCAACCCTGGAGACTATCTCCCCGCCCCCAAACACTCAGACACTCCTCACCGGGGCCGGGCCGGGTTCTGGACTCTGCGCTAAACCAGGGAAAATCAATACACGCAGCTTTCACTAAACAAAAATGGGTCCCGACTTGAGCCTTGTGGCTGCACAGCTGCTCACTCGGCTCTTTCTGAGGGACGGGGCCCAGCGGGGCGGGGGCAGAGGGAAGGGGTTCCGTTGCCACGGGCAACATTGTTGAAGGAGGCGCTTGGTCAGGTGGGGGCGGGGCATGGGAGCAGAGCTTGTCATGAGTATATGGGGTATCACCTGACCTTGGGTCCTGAAATGTGGCCCAATAGCCAAAATCTGGGAGTCGGAGGACCGGGACTCTAAATCCGGCTCCCCCACTAGTGTGCTGCGTGACCTTTGGCACGTGACCTCACTGATCTAGGCCTCAGGGATTAAGACTGTGACCCCCTCATGTAGGTCAGGGACTGTGTCTGACCTGATGATCTTGATTCCAGCCCAACACTTGGTACAGTGCTTGGTGCTTAGAAAGTGCTTAATAAGCACCATAATCATTGTTGCTGTTATTATTATCGTTGTTATAATTGATCATATCATTAAAGTGGGATGGCCCCAGCAGTCCGCTGCCTAGTGTGGCCTGGAGAGGGGCAACGGGCGTCGACTGACCAGAGTCCACCTGGGGAATTTCCCCTTTCCCACCTGGACCCTTCCTCCCCTCCCCACTTCTCATCTGCCCCCTTTGCTCTGGAACCAGACCAGAGAAGAACATCGAGCCACCATTAACACGGTCATTACAATATTAACTTTGGGATTTGGTAAGTGCTCGGGGTATGCCAAGCAGTGCACTAAGTATTGGGATAATTACAAAGGGGCTCACAGGCTAAGGAGGAGGAAGGACACGATTTGAAATCCCTCTTGACAGATGGGGAAACTGAGGTACAGAGAAGTTAATGGGCATATTCAAGGTCACTGAGTGGGCTAGTGACCGAGCCGGGAATACAACCTCAGTCCCTTTACTCCCCATTCTGTGTAATGTCCAGTAGGCCAAGCTATACTACTACTGCTACTGCTGCACCTGCTGCTCCTACTGTTAATAATGATGGCATTTATTGAATCATTCATTCAGTCGTATTCATTGAGTGCTTACTGTATGGAGAGTACTGTACTAAGCGCTTGGGAAGTACAAGTTGGCAACAAATAGAGACAGTCCCTACCGAACAGCGGGCTCACAGTCTAGAAGTGGAAGACAGACAAAAAAAAAAATATTAACAAAATAAATTAAATAGAATAAATATGTACAAATAAAATAAATAAATAAATAGAGTAATGAATACGTGCAAACATATATAGCAGCTGTGGCTTAGTGGAAAAATCATGGGCTTTGGAGTCAGAGGTCATGGGTTCAAATCCCAGCTCTGCCACTTGTCAGCTGTGTGACTTGCCCGAAGTCACTTTGGGCAAGTCAGTTCACTTCTCTGGTCCTCAATTCCCTCATCTGGAAAATGGGGACTAAGACTGTGAGCCTCATGTGGGACATCCTGATAACCTTGTATCTTCCCCAGCGCTTAGAACAGTGCTTTGCACATAGTAAGCGCTTAACAAATACCATCATTTTTATATATGCATAAATACAGGTGGTGTGGGGAGAGGAAGGAGCTAAGTCAGGGGGATGGGGAGGGGGAGGAGGGGGGAGCAGAAGGAGGGGGCTCCGTCTGGGAAGGCCTCCTGGAGGAGGTGAGCTCTCAGTAGGGCTTTGAAGGGAGGAAGAGAGCTAGCTTGGCGTATGTGCAGAGGTAGGGCATTCCAAGCCAGGGAGATGATGTGAGCCGGGGGTCGACAGCGGGACAGGTGAGAACAAGGCACTGTGAGGAGATTAGCGGCAGAGGAGCAGAGGGTGCGGGCTGGGCTGTAGAAGAAGAGAAGGGAGGTGAGGTAGGAGGGGGCGAGGTGATGGAGAGCCTTGAAGCCGAGGGTGAGAAGTTTTTGACTGATGCGTAGGTTGATTGGTAGCCACTGGAGATTTTTGAGGAGGGGGGGTACCATGCCCAGAGCGTTTCTGGACAAAGACGATCGGGTAGCGGCATGAAATATGGATTGAAGTGGGGAGAGACAAGAGGATGGGAGATTGGAGAGGAGGCTGATGCAGTAATCCAGACGGGATAGGAAGAGAGCTTGAACGAGCAGGATAGCGGTTTGGATGGAGAGGAAAGGGCGGATCTTGACAATGTTGTGGAGGTGAGACCGGCAGGTTTTGGTGACGGATTGGATGTGAGGGGTGAACGAGAGAGCGGAGTCGAGGATGACACCAAGGTTGCGGGCTTGTGAGATGGGAAGGATAGTAGTGCCATCAACAGTGATGGGAAATTCAGGGAGAAGGCAGAGTTTGGGAGGGAAGACAAGGAGTTCAGTCTTGGACATGTTGAGTTCTAGGTGGCGGGCAGACATCCAGATGGAGATGTCCTGAAGGCAGGAGGAGATGTGAGCCTGGAGGGAGGGAGAGCGAGCAGGGGCAGAGGTGTAGATTTGGGTGTCATCAGCCTAGAGATGATAGTTGAAGCCGTGGGATCGAATGAGTTCACCAAGGGAGTGAGTATAGATCGAGAACAGAAAGGGACCAAGAACTGACCCTTGAGCAACCCCTACAGTAAGGGGATGGGAGGGGGAGGAGGAGCCCATAAAAGAGACTGAGAGTGAATGGCCAGAGAAATAAGAGGGGAACCAGGAGAGGATGGAGTCTGTGAAGCCTTTATTAAGCGTTTATTAAGCGCTTACTCTGTGCAGAGCACTGTTCTAAGCGCTGGGGAGGTTACAAGGTGATCGGGCTGTCCCTCGGGGGGGCTCACATTCTGAATCCCCATTTTACAGATGAGGTAATTGAGGCACAGAGAAGTTAAGCGACTTGTCCATAGTCACACAGCTGACAATTGGTGGAGGCAGGATTTCAACCCATGACCTCTGAATCCAAAGCCCATACTCTTTCCACTGAGCCATGCTACTTCTCTTCAATACTACCATGGCTACTACTGCTACTATTGTTAGTATTGCTATTACTGCTACTACTATTACTACTGCTACTGCTAATCGTGTCCAACGCCTAGAACAGTGCTGGGCACATAGTAATCACTTAACAAGTACCATAATTATTACAATTATTATTATTTCCACTGCTACTCCTATTGCTACTACTCTTACTACTACTCTTATTACTACTACTCTGTCAGTAGAATTTACTAAGTGCTGTGGGGATGGGTGGTGGGGATGAATGAAGGGATTCAAGGTGATGCATAAGGCAGTGGGAGAAGAGGAAAGGAGGGCTTAGTCAGGGAAGCCCTTTTGGACGAGATGTGCCTTCAATAAGGCATTGAAGGAGGGAAGAATAATTGTCTGCCATATATGAAGAGGGAGGGCGTTCCTGGCCGGAGGCAAGACAGGGGAGAGAGGTCGGCAGTGAGATAGATGAGATCAAGGTACACTGAGAAGGTTAACAGTAGAGAAGTGGATTGTTTGGGCTGGGTTGTAGTATGAGAGCAATGGGGTGAGGCGAGAGGGGGTAAAGTGATTGTGTGCCTTGAAGCTAATGGTAAGGAGTTTCTGTTTGATGCAGAGGTGGACGGGCAACCATTGGAGGATCCTGAAGAGTGGGAAAACATGGCCTGAGTGGCTTTGTAGAAAAATGATGCATTGAGCAGACTGACGTATGGACTGGCATGGGGAGAGACAGGAAGCTGGACAGTCAGCAGAGAGTGATATAGTAATCAAGGTGACAATGGATAAATGTTTGGATTAGCGAGGTGGTAGTTTGGTTGGAGAGGAAAGGGCAGATTTTAGTGATGTTGTGAAGATAGAACTGATGGGATTTGGTGATGGATTGAATATGTGCATTGAATGGCAGAGAAGAGTCAAGGATAATTTCACGGTTATAAGCTTGTGAGACAGGAGAGATGGTGCTGTCGACAGCAATGGGATAGGCAGGGTGAGGACAGGGTTTGGATGGGAAGATAAGGGGTTCTGTTTTAGACATGGCTCAATGGAAAGAGCACGGGCTTGGGGGTCATTGGTCATGGGTTCGAATCCAGGCTCTGCCACTTGTCAGCTTTGCGACTTTGGGCAAGTCATTTCATTTCTCTGTGCCTCAGTTACCTCATCTGTAAAATGGGAATTAAGACGATGAGCCCCACGTGGGATACCTTGATTACCTTGTATCCCCCCAGCGCTTAGAACAGTGCTTGGCACATAGTAAGTGCTTAACAAATGCCATAGTGTATTGTATTTTACTTTTGGAAGGCAGGAGGTAATGCGACACTGGAGAGAGAGAGAGAGAGAGAGAGAGAGAGAGAGAGAGAGAGAGATTAGGGCTGGAGATGTAGATTTGGGAATCAAATGCATAGATGTGGTATTTGAAGCCATTTGAGTGAATGAGAGACATTCATTTAAAGAAACAAATTACAACTATAGACATTAGTGTTGCGGATCAGAGGGTGGGTTGAATATCAGACGTTGAAAGTGTCCATATGTACATGCTTAGATGACACAGAAGGGAGAAGGAGTAGGGGAGATGAGGGCTTAATAGGGGAAGGACTATTGCAGGAGATGTGACCTCAGTATGACTTTGAATGTATATGGTATTCTGGAGAGACACAGAAACACAATAAAGAGATAAAAAGAGCAAGGACAGGTTGGCTTTCTCTCAAAGACTCCTTTAATTTTCCGAATTTGTGATGTGTAAAACCTGTCTTGTATATAACCATCAGATTATTATGACCCTCTTCCGCTGAAGAATGTCATCGGTATTATCACTCCCCAACTAGAGGCAGATGCACGGGCCTGGGAGTTAGAGGACCTGAGTTTTAATACCGGCTCTGCCACTTCTGTGTGGCCATGGGCCAGTCACTTCACTTCTCTGTGCCTCCGTATCTTTTTCTGTAAAACGGGAACTAAGACTGTGGGACAGGTTCTATATCCATCCCAATCATTCTGAATCTTCCCAAGCACTTAGTACAGCGCCTGGCAAAAATAAGTGTTTAACAAATACCATTATTATTATTGTTATAATTCATCTTTTCATCTTAAAAACTGTGTTAAAGCTAATGCACGATATAAAACAATTGACCATAGCACCCAGGTATCCAACCTGCTGCTCTGATCCCTGCAGCTCCAATCAACGAATTAAAAATCTAAGGAGTGTATGTGCCTGGTACACCATAAGCACTTAAAATACCATACACAAAATTAAAGGTTTTATTTATTTTAAAAGGAAGGAAGTCTTACCCACTTCAAAGAATCCAAGAATTAATTAGATCCTGTTTTCAAATGGTGTCCCACGGTGATGCCGGTTACCCAGCATCTCAAGGTCAAATGCTATCTCGTGACCACCTGAGCCAGCAGGCAGAACTCGGTACTGGGGGTGGGATACCGCCCCGACAACCAAAACTGCTAGATTAACAGCCCAAGCCGGGAATACAGAAGGTGTTCCTGTCAATCAAATTAGGTATGGAGGAGGGGGGGAGGGCGGAGATTGGATAAACTGAGGTCGGAAGCTGGAATGGCCTGGGAGCACAGGTGATAAATACCTGCAGCCTCTGATCTTCTGTGTAGCGGATTGAGACTTGCAGCAGCCGGTTGCAGGTAGCCCCTGCCCAGAATGTGAGAAACCCTCCCTGCCTACACCAAGTGAGAAGCCAGTGAAGAGTCCCGCTGAACGTTCGTGGGCTGGAAGCCAGGCCCTTCGCCATGGGTGTATAAAGCATAAGTGGATTCCTCCCAAGTAAGAATTGCACGTGGGTGAGAGCTAGCTGCCTCACCACGTGTGAACAAACCATAAGAGAATTCTTCCTTGGTGGAAGCTGGGAGTTTTGCCACACGTGAGTAGCACTTAAGTATTCTCCTCCCAGTAGGGATGCTCTTATATCATTAAATAATCTTATTCCTCCTGAAAGGGAATTTCAATCCTCTGCATCTAAAATAATCACATAAATCAATTCGCTTCACGGAATAAATGTTATATAAAATTCAGGCTTTCTGTCCCCGGTCGCTCCCTCTTTCTGTCTAGCCAAGCCGATTCCTGAACGAACCTGTTCCCGGGGGAAATATGCACCTGCAAGATGAGGATGATGAAATCATTCAGTTTTCCATTCAGCAGAGCCTGTTGGAGTCCAATAGGAGACAACCCAGCCCGCACCCTCCGCTCCTCTCCCGCTAACCTCCTCACTGTGCCTCGTTCTCGCCTGTCCCGCCGTCGACCCCTGGCCCACGTCCTCCCCCTGGCCTGGAATGCCCTCCTTCTGCACATCTGCTAAACTAGCTCTCTTCCTCCCTTCAAAGCCCTGCTGAGAGTTCACCTCCTCCAGGAGGCCTTCCCAGACTGAGCCCCCTCCTTCCTCTCCCCCTCCCCATTTCCCCCGCCCTACCTCTTTCCCCTCCCCACAGCACCTGTATATATGTCTTTAGAGATTTATTACTCTATTTAATTTTCTTGTACATATTTATTATTCTATTTTTTTATTTTGTTAATATGTTTTGTTTTGTTGTCTGTCTCCCCCTTCTAGATTGTGAGCCCGTTGTTGGGTAGGGACCGTCTGTATATGTTGCCATCTTGTACTTCCCAAGCGCTTAGTACAGTGCTCTGCACACAGTAAGCGCTCAATAAATACGATTGAATGAATGAATGAATCAATGAATGACGGATGAGAGATTCATTCATTCATTCAATCGTATTTATTGAGCGTTTACCATGTGCAGAGCACTGTACTAAGCGCTTGGGAAGTACAAATCGACTAAGTGCTTGGGAAGTACAAATCGGCACCATATAGAGAGGATCCATATCCAACAACGGGCTCAGAGTCTACAGGGGGTAGACAGTCAACAAAACAAAACAAGTAGATAGGTGTCAGTACCGTCAGAATAAGTAGAATTATAGCTACATACACATCATTAATAAAAGAAATTGAGTAATAAATATGTACAAATATACACAAGTGCTGGGGAGAAAGGCAGAGGGAGGGAGTGGGAGTGATGGGGAGGGGAGGAGGAGAGGAAAAGGAAGGCTCAGTCTGGGGAGGCTTCCGGGAGGAGGTAAGCTCTCAGTAGGGCTTGGAAGGGAGGAAGAGAGCAAGTTTGGCGGTTGTGTGGAGGGAGGGCATTCCAGGCAAGAGGAAGGACGTGTACCAGGGCAGGCGAGAACAAGTCAAGGCACAGTGAGGGAGGGTAGTGGAAGAGGAGCGGAGGGTGTGGGCTGGTCTTTAGAAGGAGAGAAGGGAGGTGAGGTACGAGGGGGTGAGGTGATGGAGAGCCTTGAAGCCGAAAGTGAGGAGTTTTTGCTAGATTCGAAGGTTGATAGGCAACCACCGGAGATTTTTGAGGAGGGGAGTGACATGCCCAGGACTTTTCTGTACAAAGATAATCCGGGCAGCAAAGTATAGACTGAAGCTGGGAGAGGCAGGCGGATGGGAGATCAGAAATTAGGCTGATGCAGTAATACAGTCGGGATAGGATGAGGGATTGAACCAGCAAGGTAGAGGTTTGGATGGAGAGGAAAGGGCGAATCTTGGTGATGCTGTGTAGGTGAGACTGGCAGGTTTTGTTAGCGGATTGGATGTGTGGGGTGAATGAGAGAGTGGAGTCAAGGGTGACACCAAGGTTGTGGGCTTGTGAGATGGGAAGGATGGTAGTGCCGTCCACAGTGACAGGAAGTTTAAGGAGAGGGCAGGGTTTGGGAGGGAAGATAAGGAGCTCAGTCTTGAACATGTTGAGCTTTAGGTGGCGCGCGGACATCCAGGTGGAGATGTCCTGAATGTGAGAGGAGATACGAGCCTAGAGGGAGGGAAAGAGAAAAGGTGAGGAGATGTTGGTTTGGTTGTCGGCTGCGTAGAGATGATAGTTGAAGTCGTGGGAGCGAATGAGTTCACCAAGGGAGTGAATATAAATGGAGAACAGAAGGGGACTAAGAACTGACCTTGAGGAACCCCTACAGTAAGGAGATGGCAGGGGGAGGAGGAACCCACAAAGGAGACTGAGAATGTATGGGCAGAGAGATGAGGAGACCCATGAGAGGACGGGGTCCTTGAAGCCAAGGTTGGATAGAGGAGAAGGGGATGGTCAATAGTGTCAACGGCTGCTGAGAGGTCGAGGAAGATTAGGATAGAGTAGGAGCCACTGGATTTTACAAGAAGGAGGTCATTGGTGACCTTTGAGAGGGCAGTTTCAGTGGAGTGTAGGGGATGGAAGGCAGATTGGAAGGGGTCTAGGAGAGAGTTTTAATTGAGGAATTCGAGGCAGCGATTGTAGACCACTCGTTCTAGGAGTTTGGAAAGGAAGGGTAGGAGGGAGATAGGGCGATAACTGGAAGGGGCAGTTGGGTCAAGTGAGGGTTTTTTCCGATGGGAGAGACATGGGTATGTTTGAAGACAGAGGGGAAGAAACCATTGGAGAGTGAGTGGTTGAAGATGGAAGTTAAGGAGGGGAGGAGGGAAGGGGTGAGAGTTTTTATAAGATACTAATAATGATAGTGGTGTTTATTAAGCGCTTACTATGTGCGAAGCACTGTTCTAAGCACTGATAATAATAATGGCATGTGATAAGCGCCTACTCTGTGCCAAGCACTGGGGTAGGTACAAGATAATCAGGTTGTCACATATGGGGCTCACAGTCTTAATCCCCATTTTACAGATGAGATAAGTGGGGCTCAGAGAAGTGAAGTGACTTGTCCAAAGTCACACAGCTGACTTGTGGAGAAGCCAGGATTAGAATCAATCAATCAATCATATTTATTGAGCGCTTACTGTGTGCAGAGCACTGTACTAAGCGCTTGGGAAGTACAAGTTGGCAACATATAGAGACAGTCCCTATCCAACAGTGGGCTCACAGTCTAGAAGGGGGAGACAGAGAACAAAACCAAACATACTAACCAAATAAAATGAATAGAATAGATATGTACAAGTAAAATAAATAAATAAATAGAGCAATAAATATGTACAAACATATATACAGGTGCTGTGGGGAAGGGAAGGGGGTAAGATATGGGGGATGGAGAGGGGGATGAGGGGGAGAGGAAGGAAGGTGCTCAGTCTGGGAAGGCCTCCTGGAGGAGGTGAGCTCTCAGAAGGGCCTTGAAGGGAGGAAGAGCGCTAACTTGGCGGATGGGCAGAGTGAGGGCATTCCAGGCCCGGGGGATGACGTGGGCCGGGGGTCGATGGCGAGACAGGCGATAACGAGGCACGGTGAGGAGATTAGCAGCAGAGGAGCAGAGGGTGCGAGGTGGGCTGTAGAAGGAGCGAAGGGAGGTGAGGTAGGAGGGGGCGAGGTGGCGTAGCGGTTGGCGGAGGATGGAGTGGGGCGGAGGGGGGCGCCCCCCCCACGGGAATCCCCCACCTCGACCGACAGAAAGGCCCATTAGAACCCATGACCTCTGACTCCCAAGCCCGTGCTATTTCCATTGAGCCACGGTGCTTCTCTACAGGAATACAGAGTGTAGTTAGGAAATCCACAGTATTAGAAGGGAAATTCCGGAGATGGCTGAGGACCATGGCCGGGGTAAGGTTACAGGATTTCGGAAGAAAGTTTAAAGGCACTAGGATGGACCAAACCTAATGAAAACAGGGGTGAGGGGTGACATAATAATTGACTTCAAATAAATGACCCGTCATGCAAAAAGCAGCAGTTCCTCACCTCCAGGAACAATGGGCAAAGGCAGAACTAAAACAATAAAGTAATCGTTCCACCTAAGGAATTCCCCATTAATTTGATTAGTTTTCTATTCTAGTCGGAGAACTCATTCTTGATGTAAAGCATGAATTCCTGGACCAGGATAATCCTTGATCAGCCGTGGACCTATATACAATGCACAATTCTATGGGTTATTGTTATTATCTTTATTATTATCATAATATAATGATATTTACTATTTTATGATACAGTGATATTATGTAATATTATACTATCATTAATAACATAATAATAATAATAATGGCATTTGTTAAGCGCTTACTATGTGCAAAGCATTGCTCTAAGCACTGGGGAGGATACAAGTTGATCAGGTTTTCCCACGTGGGGTTCACAGTCTTAATCCTCATTTTATAGATGAAGTAACTGAGGCACAGAGAAGTTAAGTCACTTGCCCAAGGTCACTACATCTGACAATTGACGAAGGCGGGATTTGAACCCATGACCTCTGACTCCCAAGCCTGTGCTCTTTCCATTGAGCATAACATATATGTTACTATATTATTAATAATAATGATGATAATAATAACAATAATCATGTCTGACAGAGTACCTGATCCACACAGGGTTGGCAGTCTAAATGGGAGGACAAGAAATAGTTAATCCCTATTTCAAAAATGAGGAAACATAAGTGAAGAGAAGTTAAGTAACTTTCCCAAAGTCACACAGCAAGCAACTGGTAGGTTAGGATTAGAACTCAGGTACTTTGAGTCCCAATGCCACATATCTTCTGCTAGACTATGCTGCTTCTCTGCTACTTATGGGAACAGAGTTCAAGGATTTAGCTGACTTGACACAACTTAATCTGCATAGCCATCAAGAGCAAACTCTTCAGGGTTGACTGCTCAGCTCTTTTACACCCATAATTGCAGAAATCACGTGTTGCTTCAAACAGTCGACCAAGTTCAATATTCACTAGTTCATTCATTCATTAATTCATTCAATCGTATTTATTGAGCACTTACTGTGTGCATAGCACTGTACTAACCGCTTGGAAAGTACAATTCGGCAACAGAGACAATCCCTCCCCAACAACGGGCTCACAGTCTAGAAGCGGATAATGATAATTGCATTTATTAAATGCTTGCTATGTGCCAAGCTCTGCTGTAAGCGCTGGGGTAGATACAACGTAATCAAGTAGTCCCACTTGGGGCTCACCGTCTTAATCCCCATTTATCAAGTGAGGTAACTGAGGCACAGATAAGTTAAGTGGCTTGCCCAATGTCATACAGCAGACAATTGGTGGAGTCAGGATTAGAACCCACATCCTCTCACTCCCAAGCCCGTGCTCTTTCCACTAAGCCATGCTGCTTCTGTCATGTGGGCCAGTTTTCAGGACAACTTAAGTTAATGCCCCTCCAATTCCTCTCAGATGCCCTTCTCTTCTTTCCAGTCAAGGAAGTATTTCTTAGTTCCTTCCCACTAATACAATCAGGAAAGGCACCAGACCCTCAGAAAAACAGGGAATCAATCTGAGTTTTTCGCTAGCATAATACCTTGCTTCTATTATTCAACTGAGAAAATGAATGTGCAGTTTATCAAATATTAGAGTATTCAGTGGGGCATGGATGCTTTTGAAAATCAATAAAAAAAGGAATTCACATGCATATTCCATTTACTGTGTGCAGAGCATTGTACTGAGTGCTTGGTAGAATACAAATATGGGTAATATTTATGAAGGGCCAAATATAAATGCAGTGAAGAAGGCCTTTTTGAGCAACTGCGTACATCTCAGATTTCTAATAGAAACTCATAACTGTTCCCTGGAGTCGTTTCAAAACTGGGTTTGCGTTTGGGACACATTAGGTCAATTCCTAATTATATTCACAGTTTTATGGGGCTTATTGGTGCCCTAAATATGTGGTTTTCCAGTTAGCTGCCTTTATATAAGCACATGAAGGAGAAACTGACAGTCTTTCTAGACTGTGAGCCCGTTGTTTGGTAGGGGACCGTCTTTATATGTTGCCGATTTGTATTTCCCAAGTACTTAGTACAGTGCTCTGTACAGAGTAAGCGCTCAATAAATACGATTGAATGAATTAGTGAATGAATAAAGACTTTACAGTCTCCAGAGATGATCATCACTAGAGAAAAATAGTCAATAAGAGTTAGAATAAAATTCCTTTCAGTGAGATGAAAAAAATGTCACAACTAATGATCAACTAGCATGGAAAAGATATATTTGTTAAATTTGTAATATTAAAGTAGATAATTTCCTCTGATATTTGTAGTATTGTCCCCCATGCTCAATAGCTCATTTGATAAACTACTTTAGCTAGTAGCTTGCAAGATATCCCTCTCAGAGACGCACTCATGGATTGACAGCTGCATCAGTCGCTCTCCTCTCCTATCAATATTTCACTCTGAACCCAGCATCATTCTTTTAATTGCATTTGTTAGGTGCTTACTATGTGTCAGGCACTATATTAAATGCTAGGGTAGATACATGCTAATCAGGTTGGACACACTTCATGTCCCCACAGTGGGCTCACAATCTTAACACCCTATATATAAATGAGGTAACTGGGGCACAAAGAATTGAAGTGACTACCCCAAGGTCACACAGCAAGCTAAGGGCAGGGCAGGGATTAGAATGCATATCCTTCTGACTCCCAGACCCGTGCTCTATCCATCAGGCCACACTGGTTCTCTAAAGTGTTGATCCTTCTAATATGTTGTTTTGCACATCTCTTCACTCCCCAAAAACCTCCAATGGTTTTCCATTCCCCTCCACATCAAGTAGGAACTTCTAATCACTGGCTTTAAGACACTTAGTAAACCTTGTCTTTCCTACTTAGCCATTCTTTTTTCCAACTACCCAACTAACACTCTTCGCTCCTCCCAGATGGTGTATCATTCTCGTGTCTTCTGCTAGGGATCACTTTCTTATGTTTTTCTCTTTGCCTGGAACTCTCTCCCTCTGCAAATCCTACCGAACCCCCTCCCCTACTTCCTCAAACTCCCCAATTTTAAAGGGTTACTGAAATCACATATCTGAAAAAGAGATCTACTCTGAATAATTATTTCCTCTACTCAGGCTATATTTTCCTTCAATTGCCTATCTCAGCAATTCCGTGCCATCTGAGTACCTACAAACTCAAACTTCCATAACACTTGTGTCCGTATCTTATATAAACAATTATTCAAACATTAATTCATGTACATCCCCTTTTGCTCTTTCCTCCTCTCTGTACATTATTTCAGTATTTGTTTCCCCTTCTAAAATACAAGCCCCTTAAGGACAAGGACCATGTTTACTAGTTATCGCCCTATCTCCCTCCTACCATCCCTTTCCATACTCCTTGAATGAGACGTATACACCCTCTGCCTCGATTTCCTCAATGCCAACTCTCTCCCAGACCCCCTCCAATCTGGCTTCCATCCCCTATATTCCACCAAAACTGCCCTCTCAAAGGTCACCAATGACATCCTGCTTGCCAAAACCAACGGCTCCCACTCTATCCTAATCCTCCATGACCTCTCAGTTGCCTTCGACACTGTGGACCACCCCCTTCTACTAAACACGCTATCCAACCTTGGCTTCACAGACTCTGTCCACTCCTGGTTCTCCTCTTATCTCTCCCGCCATTCATTCTCAGTCTCTTTTGTGGGATCCTCCTCTCCCTCTCATCCCCCTACGGTAGGGGTTCCTCACGGGTCAATTCCTGGTCCCCTTCTGTTCTCTATCTACACTCAATCCCTTGGTGAACTCATTTGCTCCCACGGCTTCAACTATCATCTCTACGCTGATGACACCCAAATCTACATCTCTGTCCCTGCTCTCTCTCCCTCCCTTCAGGCTCGTGTCTCCTCCTGCCTTCAGGACATCGCCATCTGGATGTCTGCCTGCCATCTAAAACTCAATATGTCCAAGACTAAACTCCTTATCTTCCCTCCCAAACCCTGCCCTCTCCCTGACTTTCCCATCACTATAGACAGCACTACTATCCTTCCTGTCTCACAAGCCCGCAACCTTGGTGTCATCCTTGACTCTGCTCTCGTTCACCCCTCACATCCAATCCATCACCAAAACCTGCTGGTTTCACCTCCACAGCATCACCAAGATCTGCCCTTTCCTCTTCATCCAAACCGCTACCCTGCTGGTTCAATCTCTCATCCTACCCCGACTAGATTACTACATCAGCCTCCTCTCTCATCTCCCATCCTCCTGTCTCTCCCCACTTTAATCTATACTTCATGCTGCTGCCCGGATCATCTTTGTGCAGAAACGCTCTGGGCATGTTACTCCACTTCCTCAAAAATCTCCAGTGGCTACCAATCAACCTAAGCATCAGGCAAAAACTCCTCAATCTCGGCTTCAAGGCTCTCCATCACCTCACTCCCTCCTACCTCACCTCCCTTCTTTCCTTCTACAGCCCAGCCCGCATCCTCTGCTCCTCTGCCCCTCACCTCCTCACTGTGCCCTCTTTCTCGCCTGTCCCACCATCGATCCCCAGCCCATGTCCTCTCCCTGGCCTGGAATTCCCTTCCTCGCACATCCACCAAGACTAGCTCTCTTCCTCCCTTCAAAGCCCTACTGAGGAGCTCACCTCCTCCAAGAGGCCTTCCCAGACTGAGCCCCCTCCTTCCTATCACCCTCCCCATCCCCCCCACCCTACCTTCTTCCCCTCCCCACAGCACCTGCATATGTATTTGGTACAGATTTATTACTTTATTTATTTTACTTGTACATATTTACTATTCTATTTATTTTATTTTGTTAATATGTTTTGTTTTGTTGTCTGTCTCCCCCTTCTAGACTGTGAGACCGCTGTTTTGAAGGGACCGGTCTCTATATGTTGCCAACAAGTATTTCCCAAGTACTTAGTACAGTGCTCTACACACAGTGAGCTCTCAATAAATACGATTGAAAGAATGAGTGAATGAATACTAATTTATTTTTAGTCCAGTTTCCCTTTGGTTGCCAATCTTTCTCTGCAATATTAGCTCAAGATCCTCCTCTCAGAACATTTGGATCCTTTATGAAGGACTTCGAAGTGCACTAAAAAACTTAGTGACCTTCTCCAGGGCAGTCAGAAAGAATATATTTTGCCCAGCCTGTGAAAAACATCTCAACCTGACTCAATTTGTCCCATCCTTGCTCTAGGTCTGCCCTGATGTAATCAATCAATCAATCGTATTTTATTGAGTGCTTACTATGTGCAG